>NC_136432.1:217350703-217950703 GCF_052849685.1 Lactuca virosa | reverse complement strand
TTAAAAATATTCGTACATTTTTCAGGAGAGCAAGTCTGTAGGTGCGGATGTAAATTGGGGTGTAAGGTTCAAGGACATGAAAGATGTTAGTATTTTTTTTTTCACAATTATTACAAAACTACCCTTTGATACATTTTTTAATATAATTTTTTTTTTTTCGATTTTAGACACAAAATTTTCTTCTGAGTTTATGCAAAGAGGTCTCTTTGCGTTTACATGGATGTGGAGTTAGAGGAAGGACTTTTACACTTAAGGTTTATTTATAATTAATAAATAAATAAATACTTAGTTATTTCGATTAATTTATGAATATAAGTTATAACAATTTTGAAAATGGAAATGTAGATTAAAAAGAGAAAGACACATGAAGAGCCAATCAAGTATATGGGATGTGGTGATTGTGATAATTTTAGTCATACAATAACGGTAATTACTTATTTAATTTTAATAATTTAATCCCGTTTTCTTTACAAAATTTGATTTAAGAAAATGGTGTTTAGGTTCCAATGGCAACTGATGACGTGGATGTTCTTCAGAGGATAACTAAACAGCTCCTCAGTCATTTCCATATTGGTATAATAAGTGTATAACACATATAAGTATATAACACATCTATTATATTTATGTCTATTTAAAAAAAAAAAGTTTATAAGAAATTATTAATTGGTGTAGATGTGAAAGACATAAGGGGAGTTGGCCTTCAAGTTACAAAACTAGAAAGTTCAGATAATTGTAATCAAGGTATTTATATTTTACATAGTTTTTATAAAATAATTCATATTTTTTTTATTCTACAAATTTAACTTTTTTTTTTTTTTTTTTTTTTTTTTTAAGGGAATGAGAAGATTTCTATAAGATCTTGGCTTGTATCTGCTTCAGCATGTAAAGAAAAGGAGAATTTAAAAATTAAAAATAAAAAGGAACAAATTGATGATCATGTTCATCAGTCAACAAGCAATTCAACAATGGAGGTCCCACCAATGAGTGAACTCGATTCAGAAGTTCTTGAATCTCTTCCTCCCGAAATTCTTTCTGAAATAAATGATTTTTATGGTGGAAAATTAAAAAGCTTTATTTCAAAACGCAAATCTAAAACCATTGAAATTGGAACTTCATCTGTTTTGCAGGGAAATGTCGAAGGTAAAAATATGAATCCACTTTTATTATAATTTTATTTTCTAAAAATAACTAGATTTAATGGATTTAATGAACTTTTATTACGTTTAACGTTTTAGTCTTGTAAATAATAGTAATAAAAATAATAATCATAATAAACGCCACATCACTATGGTTTTTTCGAAAATGGAATCAAAAAACTTATGGTTATAACGAAAATTTTGCTATTCAAACGCCACGTCAGCACTGTAATGGGCTATAACATGTTATTATTTGTTTTCTAAAAAGAATATGAAAAAGCAATCGTTTTTAATAAGAAAAAATGTATATATTATGGCTTTTGAAAACAACTTGTCTGTAATTTACTCTAAAATAAACATAGAATGATGTTAAAACTATACTTTTTATTTATGTATAATATAAAAAAATCGTATGAAAAATTATTTGTGTTTTAAGGGGTTTGACCATTGTTTGACCAGGAATATCAGCTACTGATGCTTCAACTTCAGAAATTATCAAAACAATGCCAACATCTTTAAGTCAAATAGACGCTTCAGTGTTACAAGAACTCCCTGAAGAAATAAGAAATGACATAATTGACCTTCTTCCTCCTCACAGAAACCCGGGCTCAGATTCTCCTTTACGGGACCCACCACCAACGGGTCAGCTTTGGGTCGGGGACCCACCACAGTGGGTTGAGAAATTCAGATCCAGTGATATACAAATCTTGAGGCTTTTCTCGAATACATATAGTCAACTAAAGTCAAAGCGTGATTTATCTTCATTGTTGCTAAAAACCGTTTCTTCAAGTAAAGAATTATTATTATTATGTAATGATAATGATGATAATGGGATTAACTGGTTATGTGAGCTTCTAAAACAATACATACAACTGAAACTAGATTCGGATCTTGAGGAAATACATACGTGTTTTCGCCTTTTGAAAAGGTACACAAACACACACACACACACACAAATTCAGTTGGCTATTTTTAATTATGATCGGATTTAATTTTCTAATTGCTTTTGGTGTTATTAGGTTGAGTGGAAAGTCTGAAGTTCTGTTACAAGTCTACAATATAACTCTTCCACAACTTCAGGTAAAAAGTTTTTATATTTTAAAACATTATTTGATTATTATTTTATTAATATTGATTTTTTTTTTGTTTGAATGGAATTATAGATGTCTGTCAGCGAAAAATACGGAGGAAGTCTTCATATCTAAGTTTGTACATGTTCAAAGATCGAATATAGACATGGCTAGTTGGTTGTTTTCTTTTTAGTGGTTATAGTGTATATATAATAACACGTTTCTTTATACTGATTTAATATATATTTCTTGTGCTTTGATATTTGTAACACGTTCCTAACTTCCTATCAACAAATGATATGGTTAGAGAGAGAAAACAAGGTTTTTTTTGTTGAGAAATTGATGTGGAAATATCACAAAATAGGTAAAAGTCACAAATTATTATGCAAAAGGTTTCTATTGATCTAGAACTCATTCGAGTTGTTAAAAATTTATAGTCTCCTCCAGCTTGAATAGTTGCCTAGGTGGGGATTAAGTATTTAGGCATTGCATAAGAACTAATGGAGGGCACTCGAGATTTTTATAACATTGATAAATCTTAAAAAAAAAAAATGAAATGTTTGATGATACGAAGGAAATAAATAAAATTTAAATAACATAATGAATAAAACAAATTTTTCTGAAAACCTTACAAAGTAATTTTATATTTAATATCTAATCTAATGATGCCAATCACCGACTAGTGTGAGCCTAGCAACAATTACCATCTCGTTTATATCATCCCTATATAGTTGTGACAAAGAATGGAGAAGCAAGGTTAATATGTAACATCCATAAAAAAATCATGCCACATTTAAACTTTTAAAAACATTTCAAAACCAATGATTATTACAAAACTTGTTTCAAAATAGTTCAGTGTCAAAATATCCCAGAATCAAATCATAACAATAGGAGATGTACGCTCACACATTTGCCTTCCCGCGATTATCAGAAGTACCTGAAACAAAAATCAACAACTGTAAGCCCGAAGCTTAGTGAGTTCCCCCAACATACCCATACACACATCAACATATACGTAAACACAAACATCATACTATGGGTCCAATCAACCATCGGGGTGGAATACCCCAGGCCCTCAACCATCAGGTTGGAATGCCAACATACTATGGGTCCAATCATCATCGGGATGGAATACCCCAGACCCACAACCATCGGGTTGGAATGCCCTCATACTACGAGTCCGATCTGTTGGGTTATGAGCATTCTAACACTCCTATGGTGTACATGCAACCCTAGAAACCTTGGATCTATGTTTTCTCTAAAATACATACAAATTTGATTTCCAAGGTTTACAACCTAACTAGCATGTTATGGGGTACTTGTAATACAAAACTTTAAGTAGAATAACATACCTTTCTTTTGTGGTTGATTGCTTGGAGTTTACAGCCTAGCACCAATAGTGTGGATGCCTCAAGTGGTGTTACAAATCACCCAAAACAACTTGGAAATACTTGAGAGAATATGATGCTTGCTAAAATCGGTCCACTCTTGTTTCACACACACGCTAGTGCCAATTCTAGAACCAAGACCCTCTTTATATAGTATGAAGGATTAGGGTTACACCCTAATACCCATGACTCTTCATTTACCTAGGATCCATGGGTTAAAAGCTCCATGGACTATCCATGGACTTCTATATACTCTTAGCCCATCCTAAATAAATCTTAGCCCAATCCATATATATGAAAGAGTCCATATTTAATTAGCCTCTTTTGATCTTTAAATTAATTCCAAAATCAATTCTTGATCAACACTAATTAAATAATATGATTTCATATTAATATATTATAACTTATAATATATTAATAGATCATAAACATCTTATTCTCAAAAATATATCCATACAAATTGCTAGGTGAAGTGCAACCCAAATGTACCATGCCGGGTCGGGTCAAGTTCATACCAAATATAGTTACGGACTTAGACACCTTATCCAACACGATCATCCTAGGGATGTAATACTCACGACCCACAACCATCGGGTTGGAATGCCCAGGTCTGTTGGCTCTCGCACAAAGCAGATGAGCCTCAACCACCAATCAAACATGTGCACATATATCAGATAATCACATAACAATCTATAGACAGACAAACCGATCTAACAGATCATACTAGCATAACATCTTACTATCTATCAGGATACTGATCTAACAGATCATAGCAACATAATACCATCCTATCTACCAGTATACTGACCTAACAACTCATACTAGCATGACATATCAGGATAACAATCCAAAAGGGCCGACCTTGGTGCCTTAGACCCTTGAGTATAGTGAGGAAACTCACCTCGCAGATGTCGAACTGTAGCGATAATGCAAAACTCTCGAATCGCAGCCACGAACTCAACCACCTATCACCACCATAGGACCAAGTCCATCAGAATCCCAATTTACCAAAATACCCTCAAAAGTCCAACTGGTCAACCCTTGGTCAAAGTCAAATGTCAAAGTCAACGGTCCATGTTCACCCGACTCGTCGAGTGCAGCTAGCAACTCGTCGAGTTCCTTAAGAACTCAGGAAGTCATGAAACCCTAACCGACTCGCCGAGTTTCCAACCAACTCGTCGAGTCCATGCGTGTCCAGAAGTCGGGGAAAACCATTACTGACTCGTCGAGCCCCCTTACTGACTCGCCGAGTCCATGCAGAACCCAACCACGGTCAATCTTCATCGGACTTGCCGATTCGTCTATGCGACTCGTCGAGTTCATGCAGTCCATTCCTTATAGAGGTGTTTTTAAGCCACCCAAAGCTCCATATTGCAGATCCAACCTCCTAGGGCATGGTTTCCACGTAAAGTTGCAAACTTTACGTACATGCATGGTCCTAAATGCCAAAACTAGACTAAGGGAAAGGTTAACTCAAAGGGAAAGGCCCAAGCTTGCCAAATCTCATAACTTTATGGCTATAGGGACCAAGGGGAGTCTAGATCTGAAGTTACAACTTCAGATCTTAGCCCAATACCCGAAATGACTTCAAAATATCCTAAAGCTGGGACTAAACTTAGGGATGAAGAGATCTAATCAAAGATAAGCCAAGGCAACGACTTTATACCTCCAAAATGATGCCAAGATGAAGTAGAGTCAGATCCACAAGCTCCTCTTTGCTCCAAGCTTCTTATACTTCACACCTTCTTCACAAAAATGCACCAAAATCACTCTTTAAGCCTCACAATCACTCAAGGGCAAGGTTAATGGAGATTAGGGTTTCTTTTGGCCGTCAAGGGGTGATAAGGGACTGGAGGAAAGGACTTAAGGTCCTTTAAATAGGGTGCAAACCCTAAAAATTAGGGTTTCATTTCCCAGCTCCTACTCGTCGAGTCCCGGTCCTCTGACTCGTCGAGTAGATCCAATAATCCACGCGGGTTAACGAGCCTCTACACGACGAGTTGGGGGCAACCAACTCGTCGAGTAGGTCCAAAAATATAAATATAATGCTTTAAAACTTGTACATGGGAGTCGGGGTGTTACATAATCCTCATTAGTAATATGGTAAAATTAGTCGTCGAAGATAAGGGAATACAAGTCTCTAATAGACAACAAACATTCTGTCTTGTACGGGAAACAAAGTTTCTAGAATGATTGATGCAACAATTTTGAAATCCTTCTTTGATACATCAGGATGCCAACAACCAAAATTAAACTTGGTGATCAAACAAAATTCCACTCGATTGAATTAGATTACTCAGCCGCTAATCAAAAACTGTAATAGCTTTTTGGATAGTAGTCGATCTTCCGGTCTAACTTCTGGCATCATTAGCCAATTAAGAACCAATGTGTTCCCCTTGATACAAGGTACGTCTACTCACCGTATGAATGTTATGTTGCAGAATAAGTATAGTCTTCTACCAATTTAATGGTCTATGGTAGCTTTTACCTCATCGACATTGGCTTTAGTATTAATTGACCCATGATAACATTGGAACTCATGCTACATTAATAGATAATTCTTGCATACAGGCAACCAAATCAAAACATATAACATTTCCAAGGTAATTTAACTAGAATTTTTAAAATATTTTGAAATTTTGCAAGTATCTATACATTTTAGTTGGTGAATATATGTTAAAACATAGATTTTCACAAAAGTTCATCTGCGAAAATCTATGTTTTAGCCGATGTTCATCTGCTAAAATGTACAGTTACCTACTAAAACATCTTACCAAATACTACAGTTGTAACACTCGTTTTACAGAATGGACCAGCTAAAAACGTAAATGGGCAAAAGTTATGGTTTATGGAGAAAACCACATGTCACGACGTGGTGGGTTGATGACCACGACGTGCCATGGAAAATTAGTGAAGAACGCATCTAGCTTGTTTGCCACGACGTGGCAAGGTATTGGCCACAGTGTGGCGGCTGTTGCAGCCCAAACCCATAATATTTAGGGTTTCCTCCATATTTAAAAGAATTTTCTCTAGGGTTGGGTCATTTCCCCTCACCCCCACCCTCTTATCTCGAAACCCTATCCCATCCTCTTGTTGTTTGAGCTCTTTGTTGGTGTTTTGGTCATTTGAAGTTTGAAGGAAGGCTTTTTTGAGCAAAGGATCAGCTAGCATCTTGTCTCCATCTCTTGGTGCATCTCGGTTAAGTCTCCAAGTTCCCACCTTTATGGTTCATCCTTATATATCTAGACTTTTAAGCTTATTTCATTCATGTTATGTTGATATGAATGGTTGGTTTTGATAAAGTTGGCAAATTTATCACTTCTTGAGGTCCTTAGGTCATCATATGTTTCAGATCTAGACTCTCATATTGATTGGTGCCATGCATGGAGTATTGACCCCCATTTCTTACCTTATTTTGACTTAGTTTTGGGAGAGACATGCATGTACATAAAGTAAGGATTTTTATGGTTTATTTGAGGGAAAGGAAGCCTACTAGAAAGTTTGAGAAAATGACTTAATGGATTAAGTCTTTAATGAGGAAAAAATGGCTTCTTCCAGTGACCACGACGTAGCCAAGGAATAGCCACGGCGTGGTGGAGTGCAAATCCACATTTGTTTTGTCTAGACATGCCCACATCGTGTCCAAGAAGAGCCCACGACGTGGCGATGTCCTGCATGTCGAATGTTTTGTCTGAACATGTCCATGGCGTGACCAAGAGTTCTCCACGTCATGACGAGCGTTGACTCACTTGACCATTGACTTTTGCTTATCGTTGACCGTTAAATTCTGACCAATTTGACTTGGGGTCAAACTTGGAGGATTTGGATTGTTGATTGAGGATTTATCTCTTTTTGTGTTAGTTGGTTCACGGGATTGAGCAATGCAAGGTGTAAGAATGTTGTTGTGCTTATCTGGTTCTTTAGTTTAGGTGAGTTTCTCACTATGTCACTCATCCCATTATATATCCCTTGCATGGTAGGTTAAAGTTACTGATAGAGTACAAGTATTCTATTGGACTATGATAACTCTTCGTTATGCATGTGCAATATAGGACACTTGGTGTTATGATATGTTAGATTGGTAGGGTCTTCTCTGTTGATCGTATGGTACTGTTAGGAATTATGGGTTAGGGTAACTGGGGAATGCCATTTATCAGCGTTATGTATAATTGACCAGCGAATGACTTAATTGAGAAGTGGTCAACGGTAGGGTAACTAGGGAATGCCAGTTGCCAAGGGTATGTAATATGCTAGTATATATGTTATGTGTTTATGTTGTAAAATTATGTGGTAATGATATATTGGGTTCTATGTAGTTTAAGTTAGATAGCCTTAGAACTCTTGGTCTAATGCATGATGGTGATGTTCTTGTTTAATTGTTCGCTTTCGGGTGGGTCATCTGTTCGACTGTCTATATGACCCCTAAATACATATGACTTTATGTATTGTACGAAAGACCATGATTTCGCCCTGGAAACTGAATGAAAGATCACGGGTGGACCATGACACTTGTATAAAAGACCATGGGTGGACCATGGTAGAAAGACCATAGGAGGACCATGACAACCACACATAAGACTATGGGAGGACCCGTGATAACAATAAATATGATCGATAGATTCTGTAATAAACAATGTGAATTAAATGACACGAATAATGAAGATCAAAAGTGTGCCTAATGCTTTGATTAACCGACTCTAGAAGAGTTCTCAATAACTTCTCTATTAGAGCGTACAAACGACAATTAGGGTTTCAAGTGTTAACCATAATGTTACATGAATGTACAATATATATAGTCTAAATAGCTAAGTAGATCCAAGAATGGACAGGCCCAAACCGGGATAAAACAAACTATACTATGCACACATTTGACACAAAACTATTAAACCCAACAATCTCCCCCTTTGTGTCAAGTTCCGAAGGAGAGTCTTCACTGTTGCCTTCTCTGCGTGTTGAACAGTTTGGGCATCAAATTCAGAAGCACATTTCGGACACAAAGATACCAAGTGATCATATCCGAGAAGCATTTCAGATCCGCTGATGTGTTCGCCTTGCATGTTTCAACCATTGAGAGAATAGTATTCAAAGCAGTGGTTGAGTAGAGATGTTTGTCTCTCAGAAAGAACATACTCTTCTGAACTGTATCACCAGACTTTCGATTATACACAACACTCCAGTTCTCTTTCTGAATAACTCCCAGCTATAGCTTCTTAACGTCCTTAGGTTGCTCTTCGGGTTCTAGAATGGGCCTTTTCTGTAGAAGCAACGCTATCTCCACATCCATCTTTGCAATTTGTAAGATATAGCAAATGAGCATCTTTTTCAGATGGGCAACGATGGGTTCATATTTCTTTTCATCTTTCATGACAATGTTAAACAATGAGATCCACTCGTATGGATTCATAAACGACAAGTTTTTCAAAGTGAATTCATCCAAAACTTTATTGGTTCCCAAAAATCCCTTGAATCTTATGTTCACAAAATCATAAGTAGGCACTGCCGAGCAAACCTTCAAACCCATAATTCTCTTTAAGCTCCAAGACTGATACTGAGGCTTGACATACTTCAAGTAGAAATTGAAGAGTTTCTGATTCACTAATTTGTCAGAAATCACTGCGTTTTCTATCTTCTTAAAGCACCGAAATAGAAAAGCCCTGGGAGTGATTGGAAAATCAAATTGAGACTCCACTTCGTTATTAAGATCAAAAGATACCGTAGGCTCAAGCCCATAGACTCTCAGATCATCAATGGCTTCTCTCTGAATTATATCAGTTGACCATGGAGGAAAGAGTGACTTCTAAGTTTCAAGCGTAACTTTTGCAATCTTAGCCTCCGCTTCTTATGCTTCTAACTCCTTCCAAAGTTTCAGAAGATCATCAAGTTCTTTTTCTCTCTTCTTACGCACAAGCTTCTATGATTCAGAAATCTCTTTTTCTTCTTCCTCATCATCATCAATAGGTTTCTATTTTCCTTTGTTTGATGTAGAAGCTTCATTATCCTCCTGATCATTTGCCTTTGGTTTTTGTTCATGTTCATTAGTCGTTTGCTTTTCCTAGGTTCTTCTTTATCTTCTTTGTCTCCCCTTGTTTCGGAAGAGCACTGCTACCCGAAACACCTTTTATTTGATTTAGCATTGCAAAGACTGGTTGAAGTTTGTCTGAAAGTTGTTGTCGAACTGAGACTGTAAACAAGGAGTCACGAGTCTCCAAAAGTCGTTGCAGTTACTGATTTATTTCAGAAACACAACTTTTAACAACTGTTTTCTCGAATTCCAAATCATCAACACGCTTTTTGGTATACTGCAGCTTCACCGAAAGGACCTTGGCTTTCTGAGTCTTTTTAGCCATCTGATCCATAATGTTGTTTTCAGCTGCCAAGTCCTTCTACAATGTTTCTATCTTTGAAAGAACAGATGCATTTAGTTCAGCATTGTTGACCTTTATTGCTGAACGAACAACAGAAAGTGCCTCCTTCTTCGCTTGCAGAGAATTACGAAACCCTGCAATAACTTTATTCATGGCTTCGGTGTTGGAATCAGATGAAGTTTTGAACTCAGCCATATAGTTTCACACTTCTTGAGATAGTTTTTCGACTTTTGCAATCGTCTTGGAAATAGACAGTTCAGAAGCTTTAATTTCCTTGGTAGATTCTTCAAGGACTTTTGCATTTTCTTTCGTTAACATCTCCACTGTGGCTTTGTGGGTTGTCAACATATACTCCTAGTTGGGTGAATACGAAGATTTGGAAGACACTAAGAGAGAATCCAATTTCTCATTAAGTTGCTTGAACTGCCCTTTCGTTATTGGGGCATCATCATCATCACTATTGACATTAACAGTGAAGGGGCTAAAAGAGAAATCCGTAAAGGATCCTGGATCATCTCCATACATAATTTCATCAGAGTCTTCTAAAGGAGGAACAGTGGATGTCTCCAGTTCTGAAGTCACACCAGTATTGACATTTTCCCCCGTGTTAGATACGTTGACATTAATGTCCGAAGCCCTAGTCGCCTCCGGAAAGGACTTGACAATCGAAACTTCTAGTGGAGTGGTAATGGATGAAGTGGTTGGAGGGGTGGAATTAGTAAATATCAAGGTTTTGAAAATCGGACCGGACATCGAACCGACCGTGTTACAGGTTCGATGGTTCAAGTGGTCCGACCGGTCCTAAAAACCGGAAAAACCGGATATATATATATATATATATATATATATATATATATATATATATATATATATATATATTCACGTTTGTCCATATGAAAATAACGGAAATGTTTTAAGAGTTAAAGTTGAAAGGAAATATGGCAGGTTTCATCTTTAAAATGAATTGATAAAAAAAAAAGAATAGCTATATAAGTAGTAAGATACAAAGAAGAATGGAAACAATCCCACATTGATGAAATGCAAGAAGTATGGAGGTGTGCTTTCATTATATAAACTTCTCCCACTCCTAGCATTTGTTAGTAGTATCGGCGTACAACTCAAAGAGAGTGGGCCATGTTACTAAAACGGGGTTCTCTTTATTTAGATGGACCGAAAGTTTAGTCTTTTTAAATTTTAAATTTTGTTAACTCCGGTTTTGGCTGGTTCAACCAAGCCGGTTTGACTGGTTTTTGACTAAACCGACGGTTTTTTCTTGTTCATAAACTGACGGTTTTTGAGGCTAATAAAACCGGATTCCCGACCGGTTCCCGGTTCAACCAGCCGGTCCGGTCCGGTTTTCAAAACAGTGGTAAATATGGTGGAGGTTAATGGAATGGAGATATAAGGAAGTGAAATTCCAACATATATATTTGTTCGTAGTGGAGGGTGTTGGATTAGTGTCTAAGTCCGTAACTATATTTGGTATGTACTTAACCCGAGTGTGCATGGTCCTTTTGGGTTGCCTTCACCAAAGCAACTTGACAAGGTAATTTGATATGAGAGAGAAGATATTATGGTTTATTAATATATTATAAGAATAATATATTAAAGGAGAAATCATATTTATTTAATTAGTACTAGTCATAAATTAATTAGGAATTAATTTGGTGACTAAAAGAGATTAATTAAATAAAGGGGTATAAACTGTCAAATGTGTGATAGTTGAGTTTTGGGCTGGGAAACCTAATGGACTAAGGGAGAACGAAATTATGATGAGGGATCATCATATTTTCGTCCAAGGGCCTCATTCCAGAAGGTTCCTTGGGCTGCTTGGTGGCTAAGCTATCCATTAGGGTTTAGACTGAAACCCTAGCACCCTACAGTATAAATAGATGCCCTATGCTTCAATTTTAGGCCACTTGATTCCAAGGGAAACCCTAGGGCCGAAATTAGCATCCTTCCCCTCTCTCTCTTAATTGCCTTCTTGCTTCAAGGTGTTTGTGAGCCATTAGAGGCACTACAATTGTGGTGCTTGCTTTCAAGAGTTCAAGAGATTAAGGAAACTAGTTGTTATTGCAATATAACAACAAAGGTATGTCTACTACACTTCTATATGATTTTTCAAAATAATAGAAGCATGCCAGGGTTTATTTTGTGTTCATATAGTTGTATGTCTTATAGTGAAAAACATAGATCCAATTAGGGTTGCATGCACACATAGGATTGTTTGTATAAAACCTATCAGTGGTATCAGAGCCTTTGGTTTTTTGTTTTCAATTGGATTTGATACATATTATGAATTTGACAAATTAGGGTTTATGGCAAGTAAACCCTAAGGCTTGATGATTTTTGCAAATTAGGGTTGCAAAACCCTAGTTGGCGATTTTGATAGGGTTCTTAAAACCCTTTTGCCTAGCCTCACATTTTCGAAATTAGGGTTATGAAACCCTAGGGATTTCGAAAATCCCTTGCCCCCCAAGACAAGATCCCAAAATTTTAGGGATTTGGATAATGCCATCTTTGTGATTATCAACTTAATTGTTTAAACTAGATAATTGAAGATCTTGAATTATCCTTTCCATAAATTTCGAAATCTAGGGGATAAAAAGGATTAGGATAAATTAATTGTTTAATTTTATGATAATCCTTCATGATTTAATAATTTAAATTAATTGTTTAATTTGGATAATTAATAAATCAAAGATTTTTGGTGTTTAAAATTTTAAATTAAATTGTCTAATTTTCGAAAATTTTAAATGCAACAAAGACACTAGTATTTTAAAATGTTTTAAAATACACCCTTATACAATTATGATATTATAAGATTAATTATTATATATATGTATAAGAATAAGCTAGTCTTATCGCTAGTAGGCCTCATTCACGAAGCCAGTCTATAAGGTGGGTATAAGGTTGCTGCCTATAAAATGGCGCTTAATGGATGTACACTCACATCTACCGCTTGCTTGACTGGTGGAGGGTCGTTAGCCGAACGGATAGGATAGGGCACTTAATTCCTCATTATAAGTATAATGGAAATATTAAAGTAACTACATTGTTTTACAAATTCCCACTCTTAGTTACTTTAGGGTAAAATGTGAAAAATGATGCTATTCCATGGAATTACACTTTGTACCCCTGTCAAACGTTAGTGGAGCGTGCGTGGTTAACCAGCACACTAATTTGGGATTGACATTGGTGACAAAGGGTGGCTCGAAGTCTTATCATAGATCAATGGAGCGTGCGTGGCTAACCAGCACATTGATTAGGTGATGAAGACATTGAGTGCACCATGATGATTCGCATGGTTATTCACAAACTTGTTTGCGATCCTCGGCATCCCAGTCGCAAATTTGAAGTGCATATCGAGATTTAAACATGCCATTGAAATGTTCAATGAATCTCAAAAAGAAATCTAGGAATTTTCAAATACATTTAAAACTTAACCTCTTTCGTTTTTCATGGTGAAAATTAGTGAATCGTCATTCACTTACCTTCAAATTATTTACTTTTAGATTACGGCATTCCTTTTCTAAGTTGTAAATAATGTTGTTGGATCCTAGCCCTAATTTCTCATGTGGGTGTTTAATTAGGGATTCATTCTAATCAAACTTTGTTCCTTTCTATTTCAGATGTCAAACGCAAACGCAAACAACAACACTTCTGGGTCATTCTCGTTGATGAACCTGTGTCAAAAAGTGACATTTGATGGCTCGAACTTCAACGAGTGGATGAGATACATTCGCATGATAACTCGTTATGAGGACAAAGAATATGTCCTAGACGAGAAGCTTGAAAGGATCAACCCAGAAGAAGCTACTCCTGAAGAGATGGCCGCGTTTGAGGCCCACGAGCGTGATGCAACGAAAGTTCATTGCATCATGTTGGCCACCATGAACCTCGAACTCCAAAAGTCCTATGAGGACATGTATCCATATGAGATGCATCAAGATTTGCTGGACAGGTACCACCAGAGCGCGAGGCAAGAGCGCTATGAGATCATCACCAATATGATCACCGCTAAGATGGGGAGTGGAGAATCCCTAACTGCTCATTTGCAAAGAATGAAAAGATATGTTGATCGTCTTCTCAAACTTAATGTTAAGTTTGATGAGGATTTGGCTATCGACATCATCCTCCACTCCTTGCCTTCCTGCTACAGCCAGTTCAGAATGACCTACCACATGAATAAGGAAGAGGTCACCCTAAGTAAGCTTCAAGGGCTCCTGAGGACAGCTGAGAGCAACCTCAAGGACAAATCTGTTGCATCACCCTCTACTGTAGCTGCTCCTGTGTTGGCAATTGGCCAAGGAAAGGGAAAGAAGAGGAAGGCTCCTTACAAGAGCCACCATAAGGGTAAGACCCAAGATGGTTCTTCTTCTAGTGGGACCAAAGCAGGTTCTGTCAAGCCCTCTTCTGACCCCAAGGAAGCAGAGTGCTTCTATTGCCACCAGAAGGGCCACTGGAAACGAAGCTGCCCTAAATATCTGCAAGATATTAAGGATGGGAAGATAAAGCCCACCTTTGCAGGTATGTATTTAATTAAATCTAATAACTCATCATTTGCTACTTCATGGGTTCTTGATACAGGGTGTGGTTACCACATTTGTTCTGATATGCAGGGCCTAAAAAGAAGTAGGGAAGTGGAGCATGGAAGGATAAGCTTGATCATGGGAAACAAGAAGTCTTCACCAGTAACCAAGATCGGAGTTTATTCCTTAGTGTTGAGTAATGGGTTAGGACTAGATTTAAATAATTGTTGCTATTCGCCAGATATGGCAAGGAACATCATTTCTTTTCATGGTTTGTTTAGACAAGGTTTCAGATATTCATTTGATAATAGTAATGGTTCTATTAATGCTTATTTGAATGGTGTCTTTTATTTCAATGCATTACCTTGTAATGGGATTTATGAATCTGTGTTAGTTATTGATAACTTAGGAAATGATGTTTTGAATATTGATTCGTCCACAAGTTTGGACAAAGCATGCTTGTGGCATTGTCGCCTTGGCCATGTGAACAAGAAACGCATAGCCCAACTCCAAAAGGATGGAGTCTTGGAGTCTTTCGACCTTAGGGACGATGACGTGTGTGAGTCTTGTTTACTTGGGAAGATGACCAAGTCACCCTTTACTGGCACATGTGAAAGGGGTGAGGGTGTATTGGATCTCATACACACAGATGTATGTGGACCCTTTAGATCCACCACAAGGGACGCTTGTCGCTTCTACGTGACTTTTACAGACGATTATAACAGATATGGATATATCTACTTAATCAAGCAAAAGTCAGAAACTTTTGAAAAGTTCAAAGAGTTCAAGAATGAAGTGGAGAATCAGTTGGGCAGGAAAATCAAGATGCTTCGATCTGATCGAGGGGGAGAGTACCTAAGTCTTGAGTTTCACGACTATCTGAAAGAGTGTGGAATAGTTTCACAATTGACGCCTCCTAGAACGCCACAATTAAATGGTGTGGCTGAGAGACGTAATCGAACCTTGTTGGACATGGTTCGCTCTATGATGAGTCGTGCTTCGTTACCAATCTCATTCTGGGGGTATGCCTTGGAGACTGCCGCCCATATCCTTAACTTAGTTCCCACCAAGAAGGTTACCAAAACGCCTCACGAGATGTGGACAGGGAAAGCTCCCTCGTTAGCACATATCAAGGTTTGGGGTTGTGAAGCTTTCGTAAGACGAGAGACTCACGACAAGCTAGAACCTCGTAGTGAGAAGTGTTATTTCATCGGCTATCCACATAAGTCTTTTGGTTATCTCTTCTATAGACCAAATGACAATGTTGTCTTTGTTGCTAGGAGAGGGGTTTTCAGAGAAAGAGAACTCATAAGCCAAGGAGACAGTGGGAGTCAGATTGACCTTGAAGAGCTTCAAGAGTCAGGAGAAGAAGGAACCTCTGACACTGGCATGCAACCTGAGGAGGAAACTCCTGTTGAACCTATTGACCAGTCCTTACCTCTTAGACGTTCAAGTAGAGTTGTTGTTCCACCCCAGTTTTATGGTTTCCATATAACTACTGACGGGGATACGTTTATTAGTGATAGTACACTAGTAAATCTGGACGAACCTAACAGCTACAAGGAAGCCATGGCAGGCCCAGAGTCTGTTAAATGGAAAGAGGCAATGGATAGCGAGATTCAGTCCATGTATGACAACCAAGTTTGGAATTTGGTTGACAATGTGCCAGGTCGTAAGACGGTCGGGTGCAAGTGGATCTTCAAGAAGAAGACAGACATGGATGGGAAAGTGCACACTTATAAAGCGCGATTGGTCGCGAAGGGCTTTACTCAAACTCCTGGAGTTGACTATGATGAGACCTTCTCACCAGTTGCGAAAATAAAGTCTATTAGGGTAATGCTTGCGATAGCTGCGTTTCATGATTATGAAATTTGGCAGATGGACGTAAAAACCGCTTTCCTAAATGGGAAGTTGGCTGAGGATGTTTACATGAATCAGCCAGAGGGTTTTGTCGATGCAAAGCATCCAAATAGAGTGTGCAAGCTTGAGAAATCCATTTATGGATTAAAGCAAGCGTCTCGCAGATGGAATCTTTGTTTTGACTTTGGATTTCTGCGAAATGAAGATGAGTCATGTGTATATGTCAAGGCCAGTGGGAGTATAGTGAGCTTCCTCGTATTGTATGTCGATGACATACTACTCATAGGAAACGACATCCCAACATTGCAGGAAGTCAAGTCCTGGCTTGGGAAGTGTTTCGCTATGAAGGACCTCGGAGAGGCTGCATATATTCTGGGAATAAGGATAGTGAGAGACAGAAGTAAGAGACTGATAGGACTCAGTCAGGATACATACTTGGAAAGGGTACTAAAACGTTTTAGTATGGAAAATTCCAAGAAAGGGGAGTTACCAATCCAATGCAATACCAAACTGAGTAAGACTCAGAGCCCGAGTACAGAGGCAGAAATAGCTGATATGAGCCGAGTACCTTACGCTTCCGCAGTTGGCTCAATTATGTACGCTATGACCTGTACTCGCCCTGATGTGGCTTTCGCTTTGAGCATGGTCAGCAGATATCAAGGGAATCCTGGTAGGGCACATTGGATTGCTGTCAAGAATATTCTTAAGTACCTACGAAGGACTAAGGAATGGTTTCTAGTCCTGGGTGGGAGTGATGACTTAAGGGTGCGAGGGTACAGTGACGCTAGTTTCCAGACAGATCGGGATAATTACCGATCGCAGTCGGGCTGGGTCTTTACCCTGAATGGAGGAGCAGTGACTTGGAAAAGTTCCAAGCAAGAAACCGTAGCTGATTCAACGTGCGAATCAGAGTACATTGCGGCGAGCGAGGCGTCAAAGGAGGCTATATGGTTGAAGAACTTCATTGGAGACCTTGGAGTTGTGCCATCCATAAAAGAGCCCATGGAAATTTTCTGTGATAATGAAGGAGCGGTTGCCTTAACCAAGGAACCAAGGGATCATGGCAGATCTCGTCATATCGACAGGAAATACCATTTTATTAGACATCGAGTAGAAGAGGGACTCCTCGTTGTGAAGAGGGTATCGTCAGAAGATAACCCAGCAGATCCCCTCACGAAGGGACTGAGTAGGGTTAAGCATTTGCAGCACGCTAGGAGCGTAGGGCTGAAGGACGATATTAGTTTAGATTAGATAGGTAGGAAACTTGTAATGGATGATCATGTATTCAACATTTAATGATTAAATAAAGGTGTGTTATTTATAAGAAAGCTTCTATCTTGTGTTGATTATTTATCTATTGTTTCAATTTTGCATGTTTTGACTTCCTGAATAATAAGATTATTCGAACAGTCCACAATCGTGCATATGTTGGAAGTAGATATGAAGGAAGATTGTCATAAATTTGTTTGTAGATTGTCTGAAAAGTTTTAGACATAGCAAAGGTTTGCTGCAAAGTTTATGAGTGCTTATGAAATTTGTATTGAGCATTGGAATAGACCCACACTTGCTGGTATCACTTCATGAATGTTATCACAAGTGATCGCAAGATGATAATATCATATAATCTTTAAACCTAGAGATATGGTTATTGTTTGCTAGTTGATTATACATTGATAATGCGAAAACGCATCAGTAACTTGATGTTATAAAACGCATTATTGTGTGTGGTTTAACTAGTAAATGATAAAGGCATATTAGTCGACGTTTTTCTGTTCCTTTTATTCTATGAGAATAAAAGCGATATCTTGGCCACTTGATGATTTGGTTTGACTTATGTGTCGGGCCCGGTCAGGATGAAGTTGATGTGTTCAACTGAGTTCTATGTCGAACAAATCAGAGATCAAGAAATAAAATGCTAAACAATAAGTATTGTTAGCATGATATCTAGAACAGAGGATTATACGATCCCTTATCTGAAGGACAGATTATTGGTCAGAGTTGACAGCGGCTATTGAAAGCTACGATTGCTAATCGGATACGGAAGTCATATGTGAGATGTAGTTACTAGACTTATCCAAGTGGGAGACTGTTGGATTAGTGTCTAAGTCCGTAACTATATTTGGTATGTACTTGACCCGAGTGTGCATGGTCCTTTTGGGTTGCCTTCACCAAAGCAACTTGACAAGGTAATTTGATATGAGAGAGAAGATATTATGGTTTATTAATATATTATAAGAATAATATATTAAAGGAGAAATCATATTTATTTAATTAGTACTAGTCATAAATTAATTAGGAATTAATTTGGTGACTAAAAGAGATTAATTAAATAAAGGGGTATAAACTGTCAAATGTGTGATAGTTGAGTTTTGGGCTGGGAAACCTAATGGACTAAGGGAGAACGAAATTATGATGAGGGATCATCATATTTTCGTCCAAGGGCCTCATTCCAGAAGGTTCCTTGGGCTTCTTGGTGGCTAAGCTATCCATTAGGGTTTAGACTGAAACCCTAGCACCCTACAGTATAAATAGATGCCCTATGCTTCAATTTTAGGCCACTTGATTCCAAGGGAAACCCTAGGGCCGAAATTAGCATCCTTCCCCTCTCTCTCTTAATTGCCTTCTTGCTTCAAGGTGTTTGTGAGCCATTAGAGGCACTACAATTGTGGTGCTTGCTTTCAAGAGTTCAAGAGATTAAGGAAACTAGTTTTTATTGCAATATAACAACAAAGGTATGTCTACTACACTTCTATATGATTTTTCAAAATAATAGAAGCATGCCAGGGTTTATTTTGTGTTCATATAGTTGTATGTCTTATAGTGAAAAACATAGATCCAATTAGGGTTGCATGCACACATAGGATTGTTTGTATAAAACCTATCAGAGGGATGGATGAGATCGGAGTGGTAGGTATGATTGGTGAAGATGGTGGAGTGAAGGTATGAAAGATATGCGAAACAGGAATTGATGTATGAATAGGAGATGATACCTTCAGAATCGTTTTAGTAGGAGTGGGTTCCGAAGTCGCTGCAGTATCGTTTTCCTCATTGTGAAAAGTACCCTCATCTCGGACTTCAGTAAGAATCCTAGATTCCAAATCTTCCTGAACAACCGCAGAAGGAGATCTCGGTTTCTTGGCTTGCTTTCTTGTCGTCTTGGGAGCTTTAACATTTTCCTAAGGACCAACTTTCACTTTTCTTTTACCTCCCCTCTTCGGTTTGGTACCCTCCTCAATCAAATTTTGTAACTCGTCTGATATTAGGCGAACAGCAGAAGATGGTTGCTTCCGATATTCATTCACGATGACATTGTCAGAAGGAACTTTCACCAACATTACTTCCAGAATAGTCCCAACAAAAGAGAAAATTCTAGGATCTGACATCATAAACGTGGAGGTCTGGAGATTCGGAATCACTGCCATCACCAAATCAGTCATCAATGGAACGTTAAAATGGCCAAGTGCACGGTTGACCACAATTGACCAAAACCGAGCACAAGATATATCCGAGTGGCGAGTAGTAAAGACTATGCTTTGAACGAATTGAGACCACATAATAGCACCAAAATCCAAATTGATTCCATGGTAGAGGCCATAAAGCAGAGTATAGAACATCTCACTTGCGCTGTCTGATCCCGCAGCTCTTTCAGAAAAGATTTTGAACAGGAGAGTGAACAACCCATTCCACATAGGAGGAAGAAAATACTTCCTGAACTTTGACAATAAAGCAATGTCGCCAATATATCCCATCTGATAGAACATATCGATGAGGGCGATGTTGGAAATTGATTCTGGATCCACAAGAGCTTCAGATGAAGTAAACCCTAAAAGTCTGCAGAAACGGGCCTTGGTGATCGAGGTTTTGTGAGATGCAACCTCATAGTGGATTATCTCGTATGCCTTGGTGTAGATGGATGAGGAGTAATCCTTTGAAAGATAAACAAGTGTAACGGATTCTACCATTATTAATGCATGAGCCAGTGGCGAGAACTTGAGGCATTCGATTATGGGCCTGAGAACTTTGTCGTAGCGTGAGGATTCAAGATCAATGATCACGTTTTGGACATTCTTCACGTTGATCACGATTACCGAGGCCGATTGATCAGAAAAAGAGATATGCTCAGATGAACCTGCCATAGTTGTGGTGAAGAAGACGATGAACAGTAGAGAGAATTGGGGAGTTTTTGTTGTAAGGGATTCGAGAATAATGTTTGCGGTGAGAGAAAACCGTTTGAATACCCCTTTTTATACGGTAAGTGATAAGTGGTGTGAGAAAAGCATCGTTTGACGTTGCCGTACCCAGTAAAAGTAGCCTTGAAACTTGTGACAGCTCATCAATGTGTCAGACGCCGTTGTAACAGAAACACGTGATGTCAGGGATTTTCAAAATTACATCTGATTTTAAATCTTATCTCCAATAAACCGTCGTTTCAAATTTGACGATTTCAGAATCCACAACCAGTTCACCAACTTTAAGATCATGACATGTTCTCAGAATGAAAGTAGCCATTCAGAATTTAGAACCAGACTTGGAAAAATCACAAGGATTTTTGTGCAAGAGTCTGCCAAATATAAAAAAATAAAGCAAATTAATTTTAGGGATTTTGTGATGTCAAATAAAATTGACATGAAAAGCAGATGGATCCCGGGCAACGATCTCTTCCTTCTGAGTCAAGAGAGACTCCAACGTGCTTGTGTGGTATACCGTTGAATTACGATCACTAGTCTTATAAGAAACCGTGAAAGACTTATTTTTAATAGGCTTCATGGGTGGCTAAGCTTCAACCAGATTCCGAAACTCAACATAAGTCTGAAGATCTGAAAGAAGTACTTGTTTGACCAGTGTAGCCATAAGAACAAGTAAGCTTTGGATATACTTTAAGTGACTGGATATCATGGAAATCTCAAAAAAAAAACCTGGATCTTTTGGGAAGAAATGTCTTGGGTCGAGAACATTTCATTAAGATCACGCAAAAAGAAAACTGAGATTTCAAATTATAATGGTAGAAACCAAAAAGGTTTTATTCAACAATTCATTGGTGAAAATATCTAGAACATTTGATTGTTTACCGCCAATTCAGAAATAGGTTTCGGATTTTGGGTCTCACTCAAAATCGTGGTGATAACGATTTTAAGATCATAAACACAGATGTTGTGTAACCATAAACCCCAGTGGTAATTTCTGAGAGTCTCAAGGGTTACGTTTATGAACATGAAATTTATGGAGATATTGTAGATTGGTTCCGAAGAAGAAAGTGTACCTCTGCTATAAATGAATGACAAAGCAGACAACTCTTAAGTCATTGTGAGAAAAGTAAGGTAGCTCGATGACTTATGTGAATGAATAGCCTGATTGGGAAGAAATGATCGGAATGAAAGTTTCATTAAGGCTTCAAACATAGAGTTTCAAAGGCTTGGGACAACATGCTTCTAGGGACACTTATTTAAGACATAGATTCGGGATTATACCTTTCCCATTGTTTTGAATTGATATATATATATATATATGTATATATATATATATATATATATATATATATATATATATATATATATATATATATATATATATATATATATATATATATGCTAACCTGAAAAGAATACATTAGCTTTAACAAAAAAATATTTTTGTTATTTTTGATTTTCCAAAAAAAATTAAAACATAAATAAAGAAAAATGTTTTTTGTAATTTTTGATTTTCTGAAAAAGATAAAACAGAAATAAAGAAAAAATGTTTTTTGTAATTTTTTGATTTTCTGAAATACATAAAACATAAATAAAGAAAAAATGTTTTTGAACATTTTGATTTTCTGAAAAAGATAAAACAGAAATAAAGAAAAATGTTTTTGATAAAAAAGAATTCCGAAAGAGAAATGAACAGTAACTTCTGAATCATTCCGAAGCTCGGAACCAATCAGAAGAGACATAGTGTACAAATGATACAAAACATTCCGAAACTCTGATGAACAGTAGATTCAGTGGCGTTCCGAAGCTCGGAACCAATCGGAATTTGAAAAATGAATGACGAGACGTTCCGAAGCTCGGAACCATTCAGAATGTGAAAAGTAAATTCCGATTATGAAGAAGATTTTGGAACTGATTCAGCTTCCATCATTCCTATCCCTTGTGAAATCCGATTGAACGTAGGATCAGGTAAGGCTTTTGTGAAGATGTTAGGTAACTGATTTGAGGATCTAACGAAATGAACTTCAATATTACCATCCTCAACATGATCCTTTATAAAATGATATCTCAGTGCAATGTGCTTTGTATTTGAGTGTTGCACTGGATTATGGCAAATCCTAATTGCGCTTTCGGAATCCCAATATAGAGGGATTCGCTTCATATTAATTCAATAATCCCTAAGCTGGTTTTGAATCCACACTACTTGTGATGTACATGATGCATCAACAATATATTCTAATTCAGGAGTGGATAAGGAGACACAAGTTTGCTTCTTAGATTGCCAACTTACAAGTTTTCCATCCAAAAACTGACATCCCCCTGATGTACTTTTCCGATTATGTCCACATCCGCCTAAGTCAACATCAGAATATGCTTGTACAAAGAATACTGAATTCGAAGGATACCAAAGTCCGAGAGAAGTAGTTCGCTTCAAATACCGAAATATGTTCTTGACTGCCAACATGTGAGGTTCTCTAGGGTTGGCTTGAAATCTGGAACAATAGCACACAACAAACATGATATCGGGGCGACTGAAAGTTAATTATAACAAAGATCCAATCATTTGACGATACAAGGTCATGTCAGCCGCTAGTTTGTCAAGTGAAGGTATGAGTTTCGTTCCGAACGCCATTGGAACTTTGACTTTAGAATCACCCACCATTCCAAATTTTGCCAATAAGGTATTTGTAAAGGCTTATTGATTGATGAAAATACATTCTGAACTCTGTCTTATATTCAATCCAAGGAAAAAGTTAATTTTACCCATCAAACTCATTTCAAATTTAGTTTCCATTAGCTTTCGAAATTCAGCTGTTAAGCTGGGATTAGTAGATCCAAAAATAATGTCATCAACATAAACTTGAACAATCATTAGATGGTTTCCCTCCTTCTTACGAAAGAAGGTTGGATCAACAGTACCTTGTTTAAATTTAAATCGCTTAAGAAATCGAGTAAGAGTTTCATACCATGCCCTCGGAGCTTGTTTGAGACCATATACCACTTTATCCAGAACATAGCAGTGATTCAAATATTTTTCATTCACAAAACCAGGTGGTTGTTCAACATAGACGGTTTATTCCAGTTCACCATTCAGAAATGCACACTTCACATCCATTTGATATACATCAAGTTTTTGTGAGCTGCATAGTCGAGAAAAGTCCGAACAGATTCCAGTCTAGCCACCGGTGCAAATGTCTCTTCGTAGTCAATACCTTCTTCTTGACAATATCCTTTAACGACCAGGCGTGCCTTGTTTCGGATTATCTTTCCTTCTTTGTCCATCTTATTCTGAAACACCCATTTCATTCCGCCAACAGAAGCATCCTTCGGAGTGGGAACCAATCTCCACACTTTATTTCTCTCAAATTCATTTAGCTCCTCCTACATAGCTTGCACCCAATCTGCATGATCAATAGCAATTTTAACAGTTTTAGGCTCAATTTTAGAAATGAAAGAGTTAAACATGCAAAATTCCAATTTCGAAAATAATGCATTTTGTTTTGCTTTTTGTTGAGCCCGTGTAAGAACTACTGAAGATGAGTCTCCTATCACTTGAGATTGTGGATGATATTTGGTCCATTTAGTCATTGGAGGATAATTCGGATCAAGAGCTGGATCGATTTCAGCATAAACTTCTTCTAATTCCGATTGTACATCTGAGTCTTTATTTTCATTCTCGCCCTGGAAGTTTGCATGTGACACTACATTCGGAATCGGATCCTCCCTCTGTAATGAATTAGTGGTTTTGGAGTTCGAAGTGGAACCCTCCCCTTAGAACGAAGCATCAGAAGGTTGTGAAGGAGTTAGGAATTCAGAAGCATTCAGAATTGGTTGTTCCGGGGAAGTCTCGATGTTTTTAGCAGCTTCATCAACGATATTCTTTAATTCATCTTCTTTGTTATCCTTGGCCTTCGATTATGAGGAAATGGATTGTTCAGGCTCATCAAACAAATTTAGAAATTCCTCATATAAGTTCATGAGAGGAATTGTCATAGAATTTGTTGATGGAAAGATTTCCCCAGACTTCCAATCTTCTTTCTGATATTTCTTCATATAGTTGTCATCAAAGGTGACATAGTAGGTTTCTTCAATATTTCTTGATTTCTTATTTAGAACCCTTTATGCCTTTGAAGTTAAAGAATAACCCATAAAAATTCCTTCACCTACTTTCACATCGAATTTATTCCGATTTTCTTTAGAGTTAAAAAGAAAGCACCTGGAACCAAACACATGAAAGAATTTGACGTTAGGTTTCCGATTGTTCAAGATCTCATAAGGAGTAATCATAATTTTTTTTATTGATGAAGGAACGGTTCTGTGTGAAGCAAGCAGTTGCAATAGCATCAGCCCATAAGTAGAGAGGAAGATTCACAAATGATAACATCGTCCTTGGGGCTTCGCAAAGAGAGCGGTTTCGTGTTTCAATTACACCGTTCTGCTGGGGAGTGTAAGGTGAATAAAAGTTGTGAGATATCTCTTTTCCAGTTAAGAATTCTTCAAATGCTTGGTTCTTGAATTCCGAACCATTTTCACTGCGAATTTTCCGAACAGGCTTTCGTAATTGAAGCTCAACCTGCTTGGTGAAATCTATCAGCTTCGGAGTTGCATTTGATTTATGTCTAAGAAACAACACCTAGGTTAATCTAGAAAAAAATCATCAATAATAACTAGAATATATTTATTACCACCAATACATTCGATGGCTGATGGACCACAAAGATCAATGTGTAACAACTCTAGTGGCTCAATGATTTTGGTATTGATGATGGTTCAGTGACTCTTCCTGCTTTGTTTTTCAAGCTCACAAGCAGCACATAAATGTTCCTTCTCGAATTTCAGAAGGGGTAGTCCACGAACAAGATCACAAATGACGATCTTGTTTATATCCTTGAAGTTCAGATGGGAAAGCCTTCGATGCCATAACCAACTATCATCCAAAGATGCTTTCGTAAGCTTGCAAATAGATGGCTTCCCTTTGATTGGATTCAAATTCAAAGGATACATCTCTCCCTTCCTTTTGGACTTCAGAAGCACTACCTTGGATTTCTTTTCAATTATCTTTGAACCTTCTTCATCAAACAAAACCTTGAGTCCTGTACCTACAACTAATTGTGAAACACTTATTAGATTGTTTTGTGGGCCTTCGACATATGCTACATTCCTGATCGAGAATTTGCCATCCGTAATCATTCCATAGTCTTTTATTTCCCCAGTGGCGTTGTTTCCAAACTTCACTCTACCGCCATCCTTTAAAGATCTAAACTCTCGCAATTCTTCTCTTCTCCCAGTCATGTGACGAGAACAACCGCCGTCGATATACCATTCCAAATCGTACTGTTCGTCATGCATAACCTGCAAAAATTAGAGACATTTAGGAAACCAAAACATCTTGGGTCCTTGTGAGGATTTCTTCTGAACATGAAATATCTTTGTTTTATCAACCCAAATAAATTTTCTTTTCAAAACATGATTCTTCCCTTTTTCAAATTTGAAAACTTCCACTTTGTTATCACAAAGGTTAATTTCAACAAAATTAGATTTTCGTTGAATATGTTCTTTGATTTTTGGTGCCATTCTTTTAGAAATATCATTTTCTTCCTTTTTCAGATTTGCTTCGTATTCCTTGAGAATTATCTCTGGTTCTGAAATAACTTTACTTTTACCCTTAATATCTTTTGACTTCATGTCCGGTTTTGAAGATTGGGACTTAGGAGAAAAACTTGTTTTTGGATTTTCAATTGGATTCGAAACCTGTGATTTTGGAGCAAAATTTGACTTTGGTTTTGGATTTTTAGAAGAATCAACTTTTTGATTAGAAGCTAGTTCTGAATTGATAGAACTTTGATTTGAATTCTTATTTTTCCAAAAACGCTTTCTTTCTTGCAAATTGTTCCTATATCTAGCATTCATCTGTCTTTTCTTAGCCATAAGTTCTTCAGCAGACTTATGAATGTTAGATTTCGGTTTTTCTTTTCTGAGTGGCTTTTCATGCTATTCGGAAGAGGTTTCACTGGCAATGTCTTTTGTACCACTTGGTCCTGCCTGATCGTAATGAAGGTCTACACGATTCAATGGTTCTGAAAAGTATTTCCATTTGGTTTTCCAAGAGGTCATTTCTGAAAGACCTTTCGTTTCATCACCATTATTAATCAGCTTCGACCAGAAGAATTCATCGCATCCATTTGCATTATCATCAGAAACTAGGGACGTTAGTTCAGATGTATCATTTTTGTTCAGTCCCGTCTTAACAAAAACTTGATTTGGAACAGTTTGGACTTTCAGAAAAACAATTGCCTTTTCCTTCAGAACATTTGAACCTTTGTTATCAACAATTCGAACGAATTCAATTGAGTTCTCAGAAATCAGATTTTTCTTAAGTTCGTTAATATTTTGCACAAAAACAGAACAATCTATTTCATCCTCTATATAAATTTCACTTATATCACTTTCATCAAATTCAGAAACGTTTTCGGAATCAAAAGTATTTTTTGAATTTAATTTCTTGCATAATGAGTCATATTTTTGCATAGTACTTAATTTTATTTGTTCTTTATCTTTTTCATTCAACATTTCTTTCAACATGTTTTTGTGGTCTTTGGACTGTATGTATTCGTCGATTTTCTCAAGTCCAACCCTGTATGAATCAGATCGTCATTTGATGAAACAATAGATTCACATTTATAACAATCAACAGCAATTTCATCCTATTTCAGTTCAAGAAAAGGTAAAATCATTTTATGCAGACCTTTCCCTATTTCACAATCCAAATGCAATTGAGTAATATTGAAATATAAACGCTTAACAATTAAACAAAAATGTTCCTTTGTTTCAAAAGTGCACGACTATCTCTTTTAAGATAAATGACATCATAACGTGACCTAGTAAGCTCTAATTCCAAAGCTTCTATTCTTAATCTTCTCTCTTCACTTTTAAATGTTACCCTGTTAAGTTGATCGGTCAGATTAGAATTACTAAGATGAGTTCGTTTTAAACTATCACTACAATTAAAAATAGTATATTTTAAATCGTCTAGTTTAGAATCATAATGAGAGACAGGAATGTTAAGAGATTTGAGTATAGAGTGTACCTTATCGACCCCCTTCTCGCATTCTTTGACTTGCTCCGAAACAGTCTTCGCAGCAAAACAGCTATTGGATGCTTGACCACCATCAGTTGCATACTCTCATTGTTCCGAAACTCCATTTTGAACCATTAAGAATTTGCCTTTGTATCCCTGCAATTATGACTTTGCCACAAAGCACCCGTCATGTTTGGGTTTCCTGACCTCATCGTCTTCCGAGTCTGTAGACCATACCTCAACTCGTCCGTCATCATCACTGCCTTCCTGAACAATCAACGACGACTTCGCATTTGACACATTCTTTTTCTGAAGCTCCTCTATCTTTTATATATTATAGGCTTCGTCCTTTTCATTTTCACTATTCTCATTTTGCTTCCTCAACATACACTCCTTCGCAAAATGATTCTTGCCATGACAGTAATTACAATCATAACATGAATCTCCCAACAACTTATTTTCTTTCTTTTCGTCTTCATTCCTTGAGTTCTTGAAAAACTCATCCCTAGGCTTCTATGAACTTGATTTACCTTGCCTGAACTTATTTCTATAACGAGAAAAGTTATTCTTATAGAACTTCTTGGGATTAGAGACCAAAAGAGCCTTGTCTTCTTTTGAGATTTCACTTTCTGACAGGTCTGATTTGGAATCTTCTTCAACAATCTTCTTTCCCTTCGCAACGAACGCCAAGGATCCCAAGCTTGAAAGAACCTTCACTTCCTTTGTTACTTCCTATTCGTGTGATCTTAGAATGCCCACGACTTTGGCCAACGTATAGTTCTTAAATTGTTCGTGTGCCTTCAGTGTAGAAACAACAGCTTTCGATTCAGATTTGAGTCCATTCATAAATGTGACTTTTTGTTCAATTATTTCACGCTTGAGATTGTTCTTGAGCATCCTGCTTAACAAATTATTGAAGCGATTGAACGTCTGATCAAGCTTTTCATCAGGCTTTTGTACAAATGCTCCAAACTTCGATAAGAGCAATGTTTGCACGGAATGTTCCAACTCAACATCACTACAATATAACTCCTTCAACCTGTCCCAAATAGCTTTAAAAGTATCGCATGCACTCACAAGATGAAAAGTGTCTGGAGGAAGAGAAAATCGAATAATTCTCATTGCTTTTATATTACTCATCAGTTTATCCTTCTCATCTTGTGGAACAGTGTGTTCAACAATAAGCGTATTGTATTCAACCAGAGTTTTGATTTCCTCTTTGGTATCGGTATGCGCATACGTATCTTACGTAATTGCATGCCATATTGTGGAACCGTGTTGTTCTATTCCAAGAACATAATCTTCAAAGTAGAGTGCCCAAACTTCATAGTCGTCTGGAAAGAGAATTGAAATCCTTGTCGTGGATCCAATACTGCATGAGAGATTGAATGAAAGAGAGTGAGGATCTTCGCGAGCCATCTTATTAAGAATTCACAGAAACAAAAATAGAACCAGATGTGTAAAACGTGAATCGAGTTCAAGGGTAAAACTTGAGATCTAGATTTAGAATCTACAATCGATTTAGACGACCGAGATAGCGAGAACAGATCTATGTAAAACGAAAAACCTAGCGAATTAATTACACTATCTCCTGTTCTGATACCAATTTTGAGAACAATAAATATGATCGATAGATTCTGTAATAAATATTGTGAATTAAATGGCAAGAATAATGAAGATCAAAAGTGTGCCTAATGCTTTGATTAATCGACTACAGAAGAGTTCTCAAGAACTTCTCTGTTAGAGCGTACAAACAGCAATTAGGGTTTCAAGTGTTAAACCTAATGTTACATGCATCCACAATGTATATAGTCTAAATAGCTAAGTAGATCCGAGAATGGACAGGCCCAAACCGGAATAAAACAAACTATACCATGCACACATTTGACACAACACTATTAAACCCAATACGACCTTAGAAATGAAGACTACAAAAGGACTGCAACAATGAGTGATTGTAAGACTGTGGGAGGACCACAGCATTCACACGTTCTGTACAGATATGTATATTGTATGTATGTTGATAGATCAGTGCTAGAGACGAGGAATTTATGGGGATGCATTTTATGTATGATGGAATATGTGGTATATTGGGGAAATCACTAAGATTTATGCTTATAGTTGTGGATTAAACATTTTTTAGGTCGTTCGTAAGAAGAGCTCGGAGGGACTGTACACATCCATCAAAAATATTCTTTTCCTTGGTTTTGTAAATCTAACCATGATAATGTATGATTTTCAAAATGTAACATCTTGATTTCCACGTATTCCATTTTGACCTTTGGTTTGAGTATGGTATGCAAATTTAGTCCCAAGGGGGCATTTTCGTAATTTTGGGCCATGCTTGCGTACACTGGACGTACATGGCCAGGGTGCAAACCCTAAGTTTTAGGGTTTAGACCCTATTTAATCATCATTATAGCCCCATACCCTTCCTTAACTCCATCCTCATTCTCTATTTCGAAACCCTAAAGTGTGTGAGTGTGTGTTGAAGCCTAGAGTGTCATTTTGGTGCTCTTGGTGGTGAAGAAAGAATCTTGAAGTTGTGGTGTTTCACTCAAGGCCTTGGATCCAACATCTACACTCCATTGTGTATCTTTTGGAGGTATAAAGCTCCAACCTTGATGAGTATTCCTTTAGATCTTGTTCTAGCTTAAAATTTACACCTTTTATCCTAAATCTTGATCCTTGTGAGTATGGAATACTCCAGGACTTTTGAGTTGTCCTTTCGAATGTTTTAGGGTGTGATAAGTCATAAAAATGTGATTTGGGCATTAGTTTCCTTCCATGCATGATCTAGGTTGTCTTAATGGGTCAAGAAGCTAGGGTTTTTGATGTTGAGGTCTTAATAGACATGCAAGACCATAAAGTTGGAAACTTTATGGTTAAGAACATCATTTGAGGGCTAGATCTAGATTTGGGTCGAAAGAGCTTAAGGATTAAGCTCTTAATGGGAAGAAAGGTTGGCAGCTGCGTACGTTGCACGTATGTGGTTGGCCCCTCGATTCCTGGTCAACCGCGTAGTACGCCCCGCGTACCTGTTGAGTACGCCCATCATACTCATCGACTTTGACTTTGACTAGGATTTTAACCAAGTTTGACCTAGGATATTTTGCGTATTTTGAGTTGTATTATGAGTTTTTGTCACTGTTATTTATAAAGGTGACCGATAGAGTTGGTTTTGGAGCAGTGTGTTGTTTCAACTTTTTATCCATCTCAAAGGTGAGTTTTCTCATTGTATCTATGGGTCGAAGGCACCAATGCCGACCCATTATTGTGTTATGTAGAATGATAGCTATTATGTGGCTTATATGTGTTTGCATGTTCGGGTTGAAATATACCACAGGATGGAGCCCACTATGGTATGATTCAATTGAAATAAACCCAGGGTGGGGCCCACTATGGCATGATTGGGTTGAAATATACCCCAAGGCGGGGTCCATATGTGTTGATCAGGGTTGAAATACACTCTAGGGAGGGGCCCCAGGGGTGGGCCCATGTATATGTATTGGGTTGGAACACACCCCAAGGTTAAGCCCAATTGTATGATTGGTATGTGGTACTTTGGGGAACTCAGTAAGCTTTGTGCTTACGGTTTATGTTTACGGTCTTAGGTACTTTCGGTTCGAAAGGGAAGGGCCCACCGTGATGGCACAACATCCCCCCCTCATGATTTTCTGCATATTGAATAATTGTACTCTGATGTTTTCATATTATACTTGGTGATGGTTTTTGAAACATGTAATGAATGAAATTATTGGTCTTTCAAATGAAAAAGTTTATCATTGTTTTTGGGTCGTTACAAGTTGGTATCAAAGCCTTGGTTTGAGGGATTCGGGCACACTTTCGGGTGTGTCACAACTCAAAATAAGGAAATGATAAACTTTTCAAAAGAAAAAGAAATTGAATTTTAATAAGACTTTTTTCCAAGAAGTAGAAAAGGGGTGCGATGTGTGCAATCAACCGAGCTCAAGTAAGTGGTTCCAAAATTACCCATACTTATGTATTATGATTAGTATGCTCAATATGACAATTGCATAATAGATTATGGCTAAGGATACTAATAGATGCAGTTTTATGCATCTTTTAGGGTAGTGTTTATTAGAATTTAGCATCATATTTTGTACATTTGCATGTCATTTGTTTAAATAATGTTCAACTCATGTCTTTTATCAGAATTCCCGTACTGCTAGCATTTTTGTGTCATTTTTAGATAGTTTGAATGGAGCAGTACTTTGGGAGTAGCTGGATGCATATTTGGAGCCTAAATGTAGTTGGAACTGAAGAAGGATGTTGAGGAATTCTTGTAAGATGTTTTGGTCAAGAAACATTCGATCAAATTGATCAGACGAAGATACATTGCTACAATCTGAAGCCTAAAGGATGTTGTTGGCAGCTTTGATCCCCTGTCACTATTTTGACAATATCTCATGAATCGTAACTTCGATTGATGAGATTCAAAATTTTCTGAAAACTATACAAAATTTCAGACGACTTTCATGTTTGTGAAAAAGGCCAAATCTGCGATCACATAAGCCAAATCTGCAATCGTATAAGTGATCGCATTTTTTTTGCGATCACATATTTTCCAAAAAGTTTCCCAGGGTCGAAATAAGTAATCTAGAAGTCATGTGAATAAAAAAAACAAAATATGCGATCGCATTTCACTTCTATGATAGCATCCTGCATCATTCAGGGGCAAAATATGGAAAATATCAGAAAATCTGTGATTGCATTTTCAAATTCTGCAATCGCATTTTTCGGTTTTTTTCTTCGAAACTTTCCGTCTCACCTATAAATATGACCCTCATTATCAGATCCAGAGGTGAGACGATTCCAGATGGCAAAAATACCATTCTGAAGACGATTTCTAAAGATCTGAAGGTTGTGAATCATTTCATTCATTTCGTTTAGAAATTTATTCAATAAATGATTCTTTTATTTAGTTTAGATTCGTTTTTAGCCATGTCTGGCTAAACCCTAGTTTTAAGTTCGGCATAGACTAGTACTTTTCATGTGATTAGTTTTCAGATCTGGTTTACTTTTTGTGTTTCTATCTAGATTTTTCAGTTTTGAGCTTAATGAACGTTTGGTTTTAAATTTTTGTTAGTCTGATCACCTAGCTAGGGTTTTATCATTTCAGTTAATCAGTTAATAGAATCCGTAATTGTTCTTGTCAATTGGTAATAAGTAACAAGTATCAAATTGGTTTTGTGTTTGGGATTTAGCTCTGATATAAGCTGTAAAAATCATACCTTAACGCTTCCAAGCTTATAAGAAGTATTGGGTATTGCTGGGAATTTTACACATATCATAAAGCTGCTTTTCTGATTTAATTAAGAGCTTGTTTAATTGATCAATAAAAAGTTAGGGTTAATTCAAAGAGCTTATTTTGGTTAACTAATTTAGGTAAAAGAGATTATACTAGAGCTTGTTAGTTTTCCTCAGTACCAGCTAAGATATAACACATCTCAAATAACCAGATCTGAACTGATTGCATGATTAGGAAAGTCGCAGCATAACTGAAATTGTTTTTATTATTGATTTTCGTTTAGTTTATTTTCACTGCAAATTTTAGTTTTTTTAGTTAATTCAAAATCCCCCTTTTATAACTTTTGTTTTATCGACTAGATGTGCCTGATGCAAAAAGGTATTAACCACTAGGCTGTGTCCATGAGGATTCGACCCTACTTCCATGTGCTATATTATTAGTGCAACAAACAGTGCAAATTTTTATTTGCTTAATACGTGCACGACAGCGTGTTAATAGATGTCTTCTGGAATTATATGATAGAATTAACTAATTTGTGTGATGGCTATTAGCTTATGACGATTGGGTATTATGTATTACTTGGAATTGATATCAGCTCGGTTAATTGCTAAGTGTATGCTTTCAAAGTTGTGTACGACTAGGATCATATAGCCCTAGATTGATCGATTTGGCCTCATTTCCTGTTCCGTGTTTGGTTGTGGATTAGGGTAGAATCATCATTTGACAGTCTATGTGATTCCATTTTGTGTATAGCTTGCATGCATAAGGAAACCAATGGTGTTGATGGAGATTCTCGGTACTTTGAGTGGTAGGAGTTGAGGATTCCTAGGAAGGCCTAGAACATGTATGTTGTTGAGCATAGGCTTGGTATATGGTTCTAGTGTGGTGACTTAGAGGAATCATGCTTGCTCGTGAGGAAGGTACAGATAAGTGTGAAAGTTAGTATTGGGCCCGTACTACTAGAAGAATGGATCTATACATGCGACAAGAGCAGACCTGGAGACTCTAAGGAGACCTATATAGTGAGGATTCCCTTGAGTTATATAATGATTGTTTATATGTTTGTGTTTTAGTTTGAGTATGGTGATGACTACTCGAGGTGGTTCTGGCTCTATTTATGGTTCAGGTTCTGGCTCAGGCACATAACCGATTGATGAGAGGTTGCGCGAGTTCATTGCGGCTGAGGTTACTCGTGGTATCATGTATGCTACTCCTGTGATGTTTGGTACCATCAAGGAGGCGATTATGGAGCTGATGGATGAGAGGCTCAGATCTTTTCGAGCAGAGATTGCTGTAGACCAGATAGGAGCTCAAATTCCCTCATTCTGGGAGTTCAAGGCATGTGGACCTCCTGAGTTCTTTGGGGATAAGGACCCCATCGCTAGCAGATGATGGATCGCTGACATGGAGAATGCTCATCGGACGTGGTTTTTCCCTGAGGGGGCAAAGGTGGGATTTGCATCCTGCCTGCTGAGGGACCGAGGACAAGACTAGTTGGATGAGGTTGGTCGAGCTGTAGGGTCAGCTACAATGGCAGTCATGACTTGGGAGAATTTTGTTTCGAGGTTCCTGAGGGAGTTTGCACCAGCTATCGAGGGAGTTCCAAGACCTTTACCATACTACAGAGACCGTGGTGGAGATTATCGCTAAATTCAGGGAGAAGGCTTTGTTGGTTCCGTAGTACCCTGCATATGAGGAGATGAAGAAGACGAGATACCATGATATATTGAGAGAAGAAATTAGGGAGTTTTTGAGCTTTTTGGGGTGCAAGACCTTGGATGATATGATTGAGAAGGCCCGTGAGCGGGAGATCGAGTTGGAGCTTCGGACAAGGCGGAAGCCGGAGCAGGTGCAAATAGAGGTGGGCCATGTTAAGAGGCCCAAGACTTCCGATTCACGCATCAAAGGCCAGCAGGGCCGGAGCCACTACAGCAAGCCGCATGATTGGGCGTGTTTATTGACAGGTTCAATATGTTTCAGTTGTGGTCATATGTGCCACATGAGTTAGGATTTCCCCTGAAGTGTTCTGATTTGCTTCCATTGCAATCAGACTGGCCATAAAAAGGCCGATTATCCGAGATTGTCAGCAGGAGCAGTGGCGGCGCCTGCGCCAACCACCTTGAGGATTACTGATGGCCGCCAGGGCAAGGCGGAGGTACCTGTGGTGAAGAGCAGGGCATTTTAGTTGACCACCGATGAGGCCCGTGCAACACTGAATGTGGTTACTGGTATGTGAATTATTCATATCTTTATTCTTCTTTCCTTTTTTATACTCATGATTATATTTGATCTTGAATACGGACCTTTTTGGTCAATGGTATGACTGCTCATGTTCTGTTTGATTCAGGTGCTACCCGATCCTTTGTATCTCTTGCGCTTAGCAAGAAGTTTTGTGATGCTCCCAGGATTCTGGATTACCCATTGGAGGTTGAGATTGTGGATGACCGTTCTATGAGTGCTTCGAGGGTTCATCGTGGGTGTGTCCTGAATCTTTTTAGTGAGAGATATTCTATTGATTTGGTCTCGATTCCTCTGCGAGGATCAAAGATTATTATCGGGATGGATTGGTTGGGCCCCAAGTGGGCCATGATTGTCTGTGAGCGCCAGTTAGTGAGAGTTCGAACCCCAAGTGGGGGAGAACCGGTTATTACTGGTGAGAGAGCTTCACATGGGCCAATTCTCTATTCTGATGCGAGGTCCAGAAGATATCTTTAACAGGGTTGTTCTGGGTTCCTAACTTATGTGGCAGATACTCGAGTTGAGGGAATGACGACGTTGAGTGACGTGCCCATTATTCGGGATTTCCCCGATGTCTTTCCTGAGGAGTTATCTGGAGTACCTGCCGAGAGGCAACTCGAGTTCCATGTCGATTTGATTCATGGAGTGAATCCCATAGCCAAGGCACCGTATCGTTTGGCACCACCAGAGATGCATGAGTTGTCTATTCAGCCTCGGGAGCTGCTAGACAAGGGATTTATTCGGCCGAGTAACTCACCATGGGGAGTACCAATTCTGTTCGTGAAGAAGAAGGACGGTTCGCAAAAGATGTATATTGACTACCAGGAGTTGAATAAGCTAACGATGAAAAACCGTTACCCACTCCCGTGGATTGATGATTTATTTGACCAGCTTCAAGTTGCATCTTGTTTTTCCAAGATTGATTTGCGATCAGGGTACCATCAGACGAGGGTCAGGGATGATGATATGTGGAAGACAAACTTTAGGACTCGTTATGGTCATTACGAGTTCGTAGTGATGCCATTCGGAATCACCAATGCACCGACAACGTTCATGAATCTCATGAACCAGGTTTGTAGGACGATGCTGGATCGGTCAGTGATAGTATTCATAGATGATATTTTGGTCTACTCCAAGACCAAGGAGCGGCATGTGGACTTGATTAAATTTTGGTTATTTTTGATATAATGATCAAGAGTGTATATTTCATACCAATTTCCGAGAGTATATCTGCTAAGAAGTTGGCTGACATCTACATTGAGGAGGTAATGGTTCAGCACGGGATGCCAGTTTTGGTGGTTTCAGACCGGGATGTTTGCTTCACCTCCAGGTTTTTGATGAAGTTTCATGAGGATTTGGGTACTCAGTTGCATTTTAGTACACCATACCACCCCAGACCGAAGGTCAGAGCGAGCGGACGATTCAGACGCTCGAAGATATGATCCTGTCATGTGTTTTAGATTTTGGAGGGAGTTGGGATACTTACCTTCCGTTGGCCGATTTCTCCTACAACAACAGTTATCATGCCAGTATTGACCGACCACCTTTTAATATGTTATATGGGAAGAGGTGCACGACCCCGGTTTGCTTGGGGGAGGTTAGACATTGGGTCATGGGGAGTACTGAAGTGGTAATCAAGATCACCGAGTTGATTCATCAGGTGCGCGGCAGGTTGCAAGCCACAAAAAGTTGGCAAAAGAGTTATGAAGAACGACGATGTTCAGACCTCGAGTTTCAGGTGGGGGGCTTGGTGCTGTTGAAGGTGTAACCTTGGAAAGGTGTCATCCGATTTCAAAAGCGGGGCAAACTAGCCCCCCATATTTATTGGTTCCTTCAGGATTTCCGCCAGGGTGGGCAAGGTTGCATAACGACTGGATTTTCTTGGCAAGCTCAGTCAAATCCGCAACACTTTTCATGTTTCTCAGCTTCAGAAGTGTGTGGCCGATGATTCCGCGGTTGTCCTTTTGGATGATATTCAGGTTGATGATCGTTTGAAATATGTGGAGAGACCAGTGACGATCTTGGATAGGAAGACGAATGCCCTGTGCAACAAAGAAGTGTCTTTGGTCAAGGTCCAGTGGCAGCATAAGAAGGGTTCCGAGTGAACGTGGGAGCCCGAGGCGGAGATGAAAGAGCACTACCCTGATTTATTCGCAACAGCAGACTTCGAGGATGAAGTCCAGTTCAAGTGGGGGAGAGTTGTAACATCTTGATTTCCAGTTATTGCATTTTGTCATTTGGTTTGAGTATGGTTTGAAAATTTAGTCCCAAGGGGGCATTTTTGTAGTTTTGGGCCATGCTTGCGTACGCTGGGTGTATGTGGCCAGGGTGCAAACCCTAAGTTTTAGGGTTTAGACCCTATTTAATCATCATTTTAGCCCCATACCCTTCCTTAACTCCATCCCCAATCTCTATTTCGAAACCCTAAAGTGTGTGAGTGTGTGTTGAAGCCTAGAGTGTCATTTTGGTGCTCTTGGTGGTAAAGAAAGAATCTTGAAGTTGTGGTGTTTCAAACAAGGCCTTGGATCCAACATCTACACTCCATTATGCATCTATTGGGGGTATAAAGCTCCAACCTTGATAAGTATTCCTTTAGATCTTGTTCTAGCTTAAAAGTTACACCTTTTTGTCCCAAATCTTGATCCTTGTGAGTATGGAATACTCCAGGAGCTTTGAGTTGTCCTTTCAAATGTTTTAGGGTGTGATAAGTCATAAAAATGTGATTTGGGCATTAGTTCCCTTCCATGCATGATCTAGGTTTTCTTAATGGGTCAAGAAGCTAGGGTTTTTGATGTTGAGGTCTTAATAGACATGCAAGACCATAAAGTTGGAAACATTATGGTTAAGAACATCATTTGAGGGCTAGATTTGGATTTTGGACGAAAGAGCTTATAGATTAAGCTCTTAATGGGAAGAAAGGTTGGCAACCGCATACGCTGGGTGTACCAAAGGGTACACTGCGCGTACGTGGTCAACCCCTCGACTCCTCGTCAACCGTGTTGTACGCCCCGCGTACGTGTTGAGTACGCCCAACTTACTCATCGAGTTGACTTGGTTGACTCGGTTGACTTTGACTTTGACCGGTATTTTAACCTAGGGGTATTTTTGGTATTTTGAGCTGTATTCAGAGTTTTGGTCACTATTATTTATAAAAGGTGATAAGTAGAGTTGATTTCAGAGCAGCGTGTTATTTCAACTTTTTATCCATCTGAGAGGTGATTTTTCTCATTGTATCTATGGGTCGAAGGCACAAATGCCGACCCATTATTGTGTTATGTATATGATACCTGTTATGTGGTTTATATGTGTTTGCAGGTTCAGGTTGAAATATACCCCAGGGCAGGGCCCACTATGGTATAATTAGGTTGAAATAAACCCAGGGAGGGGCCCACTATGGCATGATTGGGTTGAAATATACCTCAGGGCGAGGCCCATATGTGTTGATCAGGATTGAAATACACCCCAGGGTGGGGCCCTAGGACTGGGCCCATATATGTGTATCGGGCTGGAACACACCCCAAGGTTAAAACCAGTTGTATGATTGGTATGAGGAACTCACTAAGCTTTGTGATTACAGTTTATGTTTATGGTTTTAGGTACTTCCGGTTCGAAAGGGAAGGGACCGACGTGATGGAACATCATCCTCCCCTCACAATTTTCCGCATATTGAATAATTGTACTCTGATGTTTTGATATTATATATGGTGATGGTTTTTGAAACATGTAATGAATGAAAATTGTTGGTCTTTCAAATGAAAAGTTTTATCACTGTTTTTGGGTCGTTACACAAACAATCAAATGTTATTAAGTGGTTTATGAAACAAGGGTTTAATTGATTAATTTATTAAAAAAATGAAAAGTCTCTTTGTTATTTTTGGAATGTTACAATGGGCTTTAATTTTCGAACAAAAAACAATAATAACATAGATAGAGATAAAAAAGTAACATCCAAAAATTTTACGCCAAATTTAAACTTTTTCAATCATAAATAAAAACCAAATAGTAATTGTTTACAAAATGTTTTCAATCATTATTCATCAGAGTGTCCCAATAACCAGATCATAAGGATGAGGAGCGGTACGGTCACCCCTTCGCCTTGCCATAATCTCCTGAAATACCTGAAACAATAAACTGAAAACTGTAAGCCCGAGGGCTTAGTGAGCTACCCCCAAAAATACCAATACCACACTGATAATACCATATCCGTAATTATCAATCAATCATCATGCATACCGGGCCATCGGCCTGACTGGACCGCCCTACAGGGCCTACAATCTAACTGAATCTATACCGAGCCTTTGGCATGACTGGACCGCCACGTGGGCCTACAGTCTCCCCGGACCGCTCATAGGGTGTGTTGGCCTTCAACACAAAGCAGGACCGCCTCAACCCAAGCAACAAGCAAATAACCATGTGCGCATAACTAACATTTACTGGCATATACAAACATCGAACATATCTATCTCACTGATTACCAAACATAGCAATCTCTCATAACTAGAGCACTGACCTAGCAGGTCACTAACATATCAATCCCTACGGATCATAAGAGCATAACATACTGTCTATCCTGATTCCGATCTAACAGATCATATCCACATGTAGCATACCATAACGATAACAACAAAAGGGCCGGCCGTGGTGCCTTAGACCCTACCGATATAGTGAGGATAACTCACCATGCAGATGTCGACTCGGAAGATAAACTTCAACCCTCGGATCACTGCCACAAACTCCACCACCTATTACCATAGTATGAATATACCCATAAGTCCTCAACCTTACAAGGTACTCCATAAACCTACTAGTCAACCCTTGGTCAAAGTCAAAGTCATCAGTCAAGGTCAACAGTCCATGTTGGCCTTGACTCGCCGAGTACCCTCGGCTACTCGCCGTGTTCCTTGAAGTACTAACCAACTCGCCGAGTCACCTGAGTGACTCGTCGAGTTCTTTCGGTTTACGATCGAGACCCTAAGGCCACTCGTCGAGCTTCCTTCTTGCAACTCGACGGTTACACGCGCATACATAAATTGAGGAAACCTCAACCGACTCGCCGAGTTGTTCATCCACTCTTCGAGTCTACGACAATCTTCATTGGACTCGCCGAGTTGTTCTTCCAACTCGCCGAGTTCATGCCTATCTTCATATGACTCGCCGAGTCGACCATGCGACTCGCCGAGTCCCTTCAGTCCTCTTTGCCATACAGACTCATTTGAGCCATGCAGCGGCTCCAAACTACAGATCCAAGCTTCTAAGGAATGCTTTTCACGTAAAGTTGCAAACTTTAAGTGCATGCATAGCTACAAAGGCTCTTAATGTCAAATCCAAGCTCACAATGGGGGTTTCATACTCAAAGAGGCTTCATACATGACCAAATTCGGAGCTTTATGACTCTAGAACCCAAGAAGGGTACAGATCTGAAGTTACAATTTCAGATCTAGCTCATATCCCACATTACCATCTCAACCAAACCATAAAAACCCTAGATCTCAACCAAAAGAGGTCTAGAAGGAAAAGAAGAAAAGGTGACGACTTGATACCTCCAAATGATGCTATCTGAGGTAGATTTCTGATTTCCCACACTTCCTTGCTCCCAGCCTTTTGTTCTCCAAGCTCTTCTTCTCAAAAGATCTCCTCTCCAAAGCTTTAGACACACAAGAGTGAAGCACCACACGAATTAGGGTTTTCTAAGCTCTCAAAGGACTGCAAAGAGGCCAAAGGAGGCTTATGCTTCCTTAAATAGGGTGCAAAACCCCGGGATTTAGGGTTTCATCTGCCAGCTCCTACTCGTCGAGTCCCTTCATGGACTCGGCGAGTAGGCCACTAAATACGCGAACCAACCCGCTGCTACTCGACGAGTAGGGCAACAACTCGTCGAGTAGGCCTTGAAACCAATTAAATTCTTATTTAAACAATACCTGAGAATCGGGGCGTTACAATTCTCCCCCACTTGAACTAGACTTCGCCCTCGAAGTCTGCTGGAATAATCAACGCCGGGTAATGCTCTCGCATTTCCGCCTCCGGCTCCCACGTCCACTCGGATCGTTTCCGATGCTCCTACTGCACTTTTACCAAAGGTATTTCTTTGTTCCGTAAAATCTTCTTCTTCCTTTCCAAGATGGCTACAGGCCTCTCCACGTAATTCAGACGCTCATCGACCTGAATATCATCCAGCGATCCTGATCCATAATACACTTTCGCAATTGCGAAACATGGAACGTGCTATGAATTCGGCTGAGCTCCTCCGGTAGCTCAAGCCTATAAGCCACTTTGCCAACCCTGGCAATAATCCTGAATGGCCCATAACGGGGACCCAATTTTCCCCTCCTCCTGAAGCGGACCACACCCTTCCAGGGTGAGACCTTCAGAAGTACCATGTCACCAACCTGAAACTCTAAATCCGATCGGCGGTTATCAACGTAACTCTTTTGCCGACTCTGAGCGGTCTGCAGCCGCTGTCTGATCTGCTGGATCTTTTCGGTAGTTTGCAAGACTACCTCTGTCCGACCCATCACTCTGTGTTCAACCTCACCCCAACAGACCGGGGTTCTACATCTCCGACCATACAACAGCTCAAAAGGCGTGACGCCAATACTGGAATGGTAGCTGTTGTTGTAGGCGAACTCTGCAAGCGGTAGATGGGAATCCCAGCTCCCTCCGAAATCAATGATGCACACCCTCAACATATCTTCGAGGGTCTGAATGGTTCGCTCACTCTGTCCATCGGTCTGCGGATGGAACGCTGTACTAAAGTGCAGCCGCGTACCCAGTTCCTCATGGAACTTCTGCCAAAAACGGGAAGTAAACCTGACATCCCGATCGGAAACAATGGAGACTGGAACCCCATGGCGAGAAACAATCTCGCTGACGTACATATCGGCCAATCTCTCGGCCGACGAACTCTCCCGTATGGCCAAGAAATGGGCACTCATGGTCAACCGATCCACGATGACCCATATAGCATCGAAACCCTTCGCCGTCCTCGACAATTTCGTAATGAAGTCCATCGTGATCTGTTCCCATTTTCACATGGGAATCTCCAGAGGCTGGAGCTTACCATGCGGCCTTTTATGCTCGGCCTTGACCATTCTACAGGTCAGGCACCTCTCAACATACCAAACGATTTCTCGCTTCATACATGGCCACCAGTAGCTCAAACTCAAATCCCGGTACATCTTGGTGGCCCCCGGGTGTATAGAAAAATGAGACTTATGAGCCTCCTCCATCACTGTCTGCCGGACCCCTCCGGACATCGGAACCCAAACCCGACCGTGTCGGGTCAATAATCCACGGCTATCCTGAACAAACCGGGTGCTCTCGCCCTCAATCCGCTCCAACTTCCAGTTCTCTGGTCTCATGCCCTCAACCTGAGCATCCCTAATCAAACTCACAAGCGGGGAATCCACCGCTATCCTCATACACCTTGCTGGGGTAGTAGACCCAGCTGACTTGCGGCTCAAAGCGTCCGCAACCACATTTGCTTTACCAGGATGGTAAAGGATCTCACAATCATAGTCCTTGACTACATCCAGCCACCTGCGCTGCCTCATATTCAGGTTCGGCTGATCCATGATGTGCCTCAAGCTCTTGTGGTCCGTGTATATAGTACATCGGACCCCGTACATATAATGCCTCCAAATCTTGAGAGCGAATACCACCGCTCCTAACTCAAGATGGTGCGTAGGGTATCTCGTCTCATGCGGCTTCAGCTGCCGCGATGCATAGGCTATCACCCGTCCCCTCTGCATAAGGACCGCCCCTAGACCTGTGACGGATGTATCACAAAATACTACGAAATCCTCGACTCCCTCGGGGAGCGTCAACACTGGCGCCTCACATAAACATCGCCGGAGGGTCTCAAACGCCCTCTGCTGCTCAGGGCCCCATTGGAAATCCACCCCCTTCCTCGTTAGACGAGTGAGGGGTACTGCAATCTTGGAAAAATCTCTAATGAATCTCCGGTAGTACCCTGCTAATCCGAAGAAACTCCTGATGTCTGAGGGAGATTTCGGAATCTCCCACTGCATAACCGCCTCGACCTTGGCCGGGTCGACCAAAATCCCCTCCTGGTTAACGAGATGTCCGAGAAGCTGGACCTCTCGTAACCAAAACTCACACTTCGAGAACTTGGCATACGGCCGTTCTCATCGCAGAACCTCCAGCAGCTCCTTGAGGTGCTCCTCGTGCTGCTCTCGGGTCTTGGAATACACCAAGATATCATCAATGAACACAATGACTGAGCGATCGAGCATCGGTCTGCAGACCCGATTCATCAAATCCATGAACACTGCCGGCACGTTGGTGAGCCCAAACAGCATCACCACGAACTCATAATGACCATAACGAGTCCGAAACGCGGTCTTCTCCACGTCTTCCTCCCTCACCCTGACCTGGTGATACCTGGATCTCAAGTCGATCTTGGCAAACCAAGATGCACCCTGCAGCTGATCGAAAAGATCATCTATCCTTGGGAGTGGATAACGGTTCTTCACCGTTAGCTTGTTCAACTCCTTGTAGTCGATGTACATCCTGTGCGAACCGTCCTTCTTCCTGACGAAGAGGATCGGTGCTCCCCATGGGGATCTACTCGGACGAATAAACTACTTACCCAGCAGCTCCTGCAACTGTGATGACAACTCCTGCATCTCTGGCGGTGCTAGTCGGTACGACTCCTTAGCGATAGGAGCCGCACCCGGCACCAGATCAATCCTGAACTCCACCTGCCTCTCCGGAGGCACTCCAGGTAACTCTTCTGGAAACACGTCAGCAAACTCTCTAACCACCGGGACCTTTGAAACTGAAGTCTGATCCCTGACCCGCGTGTCCACCACACACGCTAAATAACCTGCACATCCGTGCTGAATATACTGACGAGCCCTGGCGGCCGAACAAAACCCTGATCCTACTCTGGTGCCCTCACCATATACCACCAGTTCTCCCCCACTTGGGGTTCGAACTACTACTCGCTGTCCCTCACAGTCGATCATGGCGCCAAACCGGCTGAGCCAATCCATCCCTACGATCACACATACTTCCCCCATGGGAATAGGAATCAAATCTATCGGGAATGATACCCCGAAAATCTCCAGCTCGCATCCCCGGTAAACCGAAGAAACAGAAATCCTGTGCTCGTTGGCGATCGAAACTTGCAACGGACACTCAAGGTCATCTACCGACACACTGAACTCTCTACTGAAAGTCTGAGATACAAACGACCGAATCGCCCCCGAGTCGAATAAAACCAAAGCAGGAAAGGAGTTTACTAAAAACGTACCTAAACACAGGTACCACCGATAAGCATAATACAGATACAATAACTGAAACAGAAAATAGAAACATACCAACAACCACATCCGGTGCTGCCTTGGCCTCCTCGGCCGTGACCTGGAAGGCGCTCCCCTGAGCCTTCGGAGGCTCCACCTTGACTGGCCTCCCATCTCCCATCCACAAAGTAGCCGGTGCGGATCCCTGCGCCGGCTTGGCGGCGAGCTGTGGGCAGTTGGTCTTCACGTGACCAACCTGATGACAATGATAACAAATCCTCATATCTGCTGGAGGGGCGGACTGGCGACAATCCCTAACATAGTGCCCCTCCTTGCCATATTTGTGGCAACCACCTCCTGCTCGACAAATCCCAGAATGACCCCTGCCACACTTTCCACAAATGCGGCTCTGCTGACCCCCGGTCTTGGACCGCTTAGGTGCCGGCTGAGACTGTGCCGGAACCTGACGCTGCTCCTTCAACTGCAGCTCTATCTCCAACTCGCGCCGCCTCGCGGCTTCCTAAAGATCCAAAAGAGTCTCACAACGTTGTGTAGCAACAAACTGTCGAATATCAGTATTGAGCATACTCAGATAACGAGTCATCTGAGACTGCTCTGAAGCAAACTTCTGGCAGAACATAGCCTTATCCGTGAACATACGAGTGATCTCCATCACTGACTCCCCATCTTGTTTCAATGTCAAAAACTCCTGAGCAAGCCGCTCCCGCTCAACGCGTGGAACATAGCGGGTGCGGAACATATCCCGAAACTGCTCCCAAGTAACAGCAGCTCGCTGATCATCAGTGTACAACCCTATCGTCAATCTCCACCAGTCCTTTTCCCCAAGCCTCAGCAGGTTCAGGGCACACCTGACCTTCTGGTCAGTAGGACATGAACACGTGAAGAAACATCCCTCCACGTCAGATAACCACCTCATAGCCCTGATCGCATCATGTGTACCATCAAACGTCGTGGGCTTCGTGTTATCGAAGTCCCGGTACTGGAAAGCCCTGCCGGCTCCTCCTCCAACCCCTGCCGTAGTTACAGCCGATGTGGCTGCAGCGGAAGCTGTCTCTGCTAGAGCTGCATATTGCTCATCAAAGTACTCAACCATCGCGGTCTTAATCGACCCAAAAATCTCTGGCAACTGCGCTCGGAATGCTGCAGCAATCTCGTCGTGCATAATCTCCCGGATCCTGGCATCCAACTCCTCTGTCCCTATCTGTACCACGGGCTCAGGTTCTATCGGCACCTCCGACCCTCCGTTTCCCGATCCTGATCCTGATCCTGACCCGGATCCAGTAGTAAAACGTCTCGTCACCACCATACTGAAAATATAACCAAGACATTAGATAAGCAACATATACCGGGATACCAATTCCCACCACCCTAGGGGTTGTGACTTCCTTGCTACACGTATGGGTCCTGTGCTTTCAGTAGTACGGGCCCATACTACCTTCCGCACCTACCCATATTTGTCTCAAGTATCCCCACAACGCCCTAATACTATCATCAACATAATATGCGCTCAACCCTCACTCCTAGAGGAATATCGACTATCTCGCCACTGGTCTCACAGCTTCCACAACTCACACATCCCTGAAACTTTCATTAACCCCTGCAGTGCTAGTGCAGGCTAGTCGCACATAACACTGGACCCAATAGACTTTCGAATATCCAATCCTATCCGAAGACTGAATCAAACATTCTCAGGCTATACGATCTTGATTACGCACAGCCGTGATGCCTACACTAACGACTACAGTAATGATGTCAATTCCATATACAAGAAACCCTAGGCTAGTAGGCATCATATAATCAGGAAAGTCTATCATGCGATTCCTGAAGATCCCTAGCCTAGCACTAGCATACTGTTCTAACATATCATAATATCAATAGTTGTATGGTATTTTGGGGTTTACTTACAGGCTCCGGCTCATCGTACCCTCTGCATCCTCCATCCTTTATTTTGAAAACCATTTTAGAATTTATTCCGAAATTTTCCTTGATTTGAGACTGGGTTCACACGTGTGTTTCCCCCAATTCACTCAAACCAAGGCTCTGATACCAACTTGTAACATCCAAAAATTTTACGCCAAATTTAAACTTTTTCAATCTAAAAACCAAAAAGTAATTGTTTACAAAATGTTTTCAATCATTATTCATCAGAGTGTCCCAATAACCAAATCATAAGGATGAGGTGCGGTACGGTCACGCCTTCGCCTTGCCATAATCTCCTGAAGTACCTGAAACAATAAACTGAAAACTGTAAGCCCGAGGGCTTAGTGAGCTACCCCCAAAAATACCAATACCACACTGATAATACCATATCCGTAATCATCAATCAATCATCATGCATACCGGGCCATCGTCCTGACTGGACCGCCCTACAGGGCCTACAGTCTAACTGAATCTATACCGAGCCATCGGCATGACTGGACCGCCACGTGGGCCTACAGTCTCCCCGGACTGCTCATAGGGTGTGTTGGCCTTCAGCACAAAGCAGGACCGCCTCAACCCAAGCAACAAGCAAATAACCATGTGCGCATAACTAACATTTACTGGCATATACAAACATCGAACATATCTATCTCACTGATTACCAAACATAGCAATCTCTCATAACTAGAGCACTGACCTAGCAGGTCACTAACATATCAATCCCTACGAATCATAAGAGCATAACATACTGTCTATCCTGATTCCGATCTAACAGATCATATCCACATGTAGCATACCATAACGATAACAACAAAAGGGCCGACCTTGGTGCCTTAGACCCTATCGATATAGTGAGGATAACTCACCTTGCAGATGTCGACTCGGTAGATAAACTTCAACCCTCAGATCACTGCCACAAACTCCACCACCTATTACCATAGTATGAATATACCCATAAGTCCTCAACCTTACAAGGTACTCCATAAACCTACTAGTCAACCCATGGTCAAAGTCAAAGTCATCAGTCAAGGTCAACAGTCCATGTTGACCTTGACTCGCCGAGTTCCTTGAAGTACTAACCCACTCGTCGAGTGACCTGAGTGACTCGTCGAGTTCCTTCGGTTTACGATCGAGACCCTAAGGCCACTCGTCGAGCTTCCTTCTTGCAACTCGACGGTTACATGCGCATACATAAATTGGGGAAACCTCAACCGACTCGCCGAGTTGTTCATCCACTCGTCGAGTCTACGTCAATCTTCATTGGACTCGCCGAGTTGTTCTTCCAACTCGCCGAGTTCATGCCTATCTTCATATGACTCGCCGAGTCGACCATGCGACTCGCCGAGTCCCTTCAGTCCTCTTTGCCATACAAACTCATTTGAGCCATGCAGCGGCTCCAAACTATAGATCCAAGCTTCTTAGGAATGCTTTTCACGTAAAGTTGCAAACTTTACGTGCATGCATAGCTACAAAGGCTCTTAATGTCAAATCCAAGCTCACAATGGGGGTTTCATACTCAAAGAGGCTTCATACATGACCAAATTCGGAGCTTTATGACTCTAGAACCCAAGAAGGGTACAGATCTGAAGTTACAATTTCAGATCTAGCTCATATCCCACATTACCATCTCAACCAAACCATAAAAACCCTAGATCTCAACCAAAAGAGGTCTAGAAGGAAAAGAAGAAAAGGTGACGACTTGATACCTCCAAATGATGCTATCTGAGGTAGATTTCTGATTTCCCACACTTCCTTGCTCCTAGCCTTTTGTTCTCCAAGCTCTTCTTCTCAAAAGATCTCATCTCCAAAGCTTTAGACACACAAGAGTGAAGCACCACACGAATTAGGGTTTTCTGAGCTCTCAAAGGACTGCAAAGAGGCCAAAGGAGGCTTATGCTTCCTTAAATAGGGTGCAAAACCCCGAGATTTAGGGTTTCATCTGCCAGCTCCTACTCGTCGAGTCCCTTCATGGACTCGGCGAGTAGGCCACTAAATACGCGAACCAACCCGCTGCTACTCGACGAGTAGGGAAACAACTCGTCGAGTAGGTCTTGAAACCAATTAAATTCTTATTTAAACAATACTTGAGAATCGGGGCGTTACAAAAAAACTAACCGATTAGGAAATATCCTCATCATTTCTAGCCATTTTATTTAGAGGGAATTTTGTAGTGCTATATGAAAATGTAGTGTAAAAATGAGAAAAATATATTTTTTTGTTTTTATATCCTTCAACCAGACCAGCCCTGGCCCAATGATCTTCACAGCTCACCCGTATATTTTCACATTCAATGGAGATTTTCCCAGTCAACATGTTCAAGACAATGTTGTTTTGGCCAAAATAATAATAACTAGAAAAGATTCCCCCAGGTTGCGGGGTTGGAAGTTATTGCTTTGTAAAAGACCATTATCAACCTCATTACAAGGGCAAAATGGTCAAATATCCCCAAGTACAAGGCCAAAGTCATCCAAAGCTGGTTAAAATTACAGAAACACCCGGATATGAATTTCCAATAAATACCATTCAATACAAAATTAGTAGTAGACTTGAGCACAAATCCAATTAGTTAGATATTTTGGTATTATAAATTATTTGTTTTTAAAACTAAACTCTTGGTTTTTTATAAACACATAAAACAATTAGAACTAAAGAACTTGTCATTTCCCATAGTTACTTTAAAGCGTTCTTCAAATGCCATAGTGGCATAGAGGCCACATCTAAGCATACAATGAGCAAAAAGAAGCTAAAAGTTATAATTTTTAAATTGGTTGATCCTGAACTCTATATAAAAGAGCATTGGTAAACAACAAATTTACAAAAATACCCTTGTTCTACTTACAAATGTACAATCAATTCCATTATACCTTTCACACAACTTTTCTTTTGGTTGATAATCAAGACTGATTAATATACCTGGGGTTTTTCATCTACAACACATATAACCTGGAGGTGATGTTTTAGTGATCAAAACATTTTTTTATGTTTGTGGGTATGTGATAGTGGACTTATTTTTTTATTTTTTATTTTTTTAAATTTCATCATCTGTCAAAAGCTCTTAAATCCATCTCCCAACAATTTGATTAATTTGGTATTTTCTTCAAATGGGCCTCGTAAGTGGTAATTTTGTAAAAGTTTACAAATATAAAATTTATAAATAGGCTTTTAGGGGAGATTACTTTTAAGGTATAATCTATAGTAGAAACTTGTTGCTGGCATCATTGAAGGTCTTGAGGTAGTTGACTAATTTGTATCCTGATGCTCTAAAGAACTTTCTTGAAACTAAGAGATACGACTCACAATTCACAAATAAGAAAAAGTTAATAAGTAAAATTTCATAGCAAAAGCATCAAATATTACTAATTACCAAGTGATTTTGATACCTCAATAAAAAGAATGAAAAAAATTCAGAAATTACAAAAGATTTCTTTATACCTTATGGTTTTTGAGGATATGAAGCTATGCCTATGATGTTCGAGCATATGGGGATATGCATCTGAATTTTTTTCTTCTGATTTTATAGGATCTGAGGAATTCACGAACCACCAAATCAACACTAGAAACATATACGTGTTCCGAAGCAAAGGAGTGATGGAGAAATAAAAGCATTAGGAAGGAGAGGGTGCAACACTGCGGTGCTAGGAAGAGAAAACTGCGAATGTCTGAGCCTCAATCTGTCGATTTCCCTTTCTGTTTCTTAGTAAACCCCAATCGAATGTTTCCTACAGAAGACTAATCGAATAAAGAAGCGAGAGGATGAAGTAAGATGTCGGTAGCAAATGGTAATGATACGATCAGTAGAGCTAGAGGGAAACGAAAAAAGAATAACCGAGAGATAATGTTGATTTTAGGGCAAAATAGAAGGGGTGAGACGTAAAGCAGGAAGAAAACTGGCGGTGAGGAGAAATGGTGGTATTTATGGGTAGTCAAGAGAATTAAAGGGGATGTGATCATTTCATTGGAGACCAAAATGGTGGAGAAGGAGAAGCGGACATGTATCTGTGAGTAAGAATTTTCAACCACCACCATCATTGACCATATATTGACCAGGGATGTATATATAAATTAATCAGGGACTAAAATTGATAAAACCCACAAACATAAAAAGTCCAGGGGCTAAAACAAAAAATGAGGGCAAATCACTGTTCATAAGAGGGCTTACTATATATATATATATATATATATATATATATATATATATATATATATATATATATATATATATATATATAGGAGCGTTCAATCGAGAACATTTTTTATCGCGAGAACATTTGAGAACAAATTTATACCACATAATTTTTCTAATTAAAATTATAACATAATATTCATACAAAATCAAAAAATAGTTACAAACAATTAAAAAACCCACTAACTAACACCACTCACCACCCCAACCACCACCACCCACCACCACTAACTACCACCCATCACCACCACCCGCCACCACCACCCATCACTAACCACCACCTCCCACCCACCACCCATCACTACCCACCACCCGCCACCACCACCACCACCACCCACCCACCCACCACAACCACCACAACCCACCAATCACCACCACCATCACCACCCAACCACCAACACCCGCCACCACCACCCACCTCCACCACTCATCACCACCACCCGCCACCACTACCCACCACCACCATCATCACCACCCAACCACCACCACCCGCCACCACCACCCGCCACCACCACCCACCTCCACCACCCATCACCACCACCACCCACCAAAACCACCACCCATCACTATCACCACCACTCGTAACCACCCACCCATCACCACCACCCAGCCTCCACCACCCGTCATCACCACCCGCCGCCACTAGCCCCACCCCCACTTACAAAAACCACCATCCACCAATCACCACCACCCGTCACCATCACCTACCATCACCACCCACCTACACCACCCATTACCACCACCCGCCACAACCACCCCCACCCACCAAGACCACCTCCACCTACCACCATCACCACTAACCACCATCTCTACTACCCACCTCCATCACCCATCACCACCACCCCACCCATCACCCACAAAAACCACCACCCACCACCATCACCACCACCCACCACCATCACCACCACCCGCCACCGCTACCCACCTCCACTACCCACTACCCCCACCACCATTACCACCACCTCCACCCATCATGCATTTTCGTGTTGTGACCTAAAATAGCCAAAAAAGAAAGTTCGATGAACTTTATGTAGCCAAAAAAAATATGGTAACCTGTTATTACCGGTCATAGTGACCATTTTAGCAAAAAATTAAAAACTAAATGACATTTTAAAACTTAAAACGAATTAAATGACCTAATGAACACAAAACCAAAAGTTAAATAACCAAATATTACCTAAACCCTTTAATTTTTCCCATTTCCATATCCATTTGAACAAGTACAACTTCGGGTTTCGTTCTCTTTAATATTTTTTTTCTTTTATTACCTAAACACATCTGATTATATGTTTTAATCACATATGATTTATGTGAACAACATGCATTGTCGTGTTGTTGATTCGTTAGTTGTTCTCTTATACTTAATCACATGTGATTATATGTATGACGTATCTAATCACATATGATTTATATTGATAAGATTCATTTTCACATTTTCTCTTCAAAAAATATTTTTATGTTTTTAATCACATATGATTTACGTGGACAATATTTATTTTTGTGCCGATTCAATAATTTTCTCATGTATTTAAACATACATGATTAATGTGGACAAGATTCGTTTTTGTTCATATAAATCATATGTGATTAAATACATATAATCATATGTGATTATACAAAAAAAAACTATTGAATCGAGAAAGCGAGAATGAATTTTGTCCACATAAATCTTTTCTGATTAGATACGTATAATCACATGTGATTATATGTATTTAATCACATATGATTTATGTGGACAATATTCATTTCTCGTTTTCCATTCAATAGTTGGTCTCGTGTATTTAATCACATGTGATTATATGTTTTTAATCACATATGATTTATATGGACAATATTCATTTTCACGTTTTCGACTCAATATTTAGTCTCATGTATTTAATCACATGTGATTATATGTATTTAATCACATATGATTTATGTAGAAAAAAATATATTTTCGCGTTCTTGATTTAATAATTGTTCTCGTGTATATAATCATATATGATTAAATGTATCTAATCACATAGGATTTATATGGACAAAATTCACTTTCAAGTTTTAGATTCAATAAATTTCTCACGTATTTAGTCACATGTGATTATAAGTATCTAATCATATGTGATTTATATGGACAAAATTGAATCGATCTTGTCTATATAGATCATATGTGATTAGATACATATAATAACAGATTATTAAATACACGAGAACAACTATTGAGTCGAGAACACAAAAATAAATAGTGTCCACATAAATCATATATGATTAGAAACATATAATCATATTTGATTATATCTATTTAATCACATATGATTAATGTGGTAAAAGAACAACTATTGAATCAAGAATAGAAAAACGCAAAAATGAATATTGTCCACATAAATCATATGTGATAAAATACATATAATCACATTAGATTATATGCACCTAATCACATATGATTTATGTTGACAAGATTCATTATTTCTTTCTGAATTCAATAGTTGTACTCATGTACTTAATCACCAGTGATTATGTGTATCAAATCACATATGATTTATATTGGTAATATTCGTTTTCGCATTTTTGATTCAATATTTTTTCTCATGTATTTAATCATATGTGATTGTATGTATTTAATCACATATGATTAATGTGGAAAAAGAAAAACTATTAAATCGAAAACGCGAAAATGAATCTTGTGTACATAAATCATATGTGACTATATGTACAAAAACTATTGCACGAGAATGTGAAAACGGATTTTTCCATATAAATCATATCTGATTAATTACATATAATCTCATGTAATTAAATACACAAGAACAACCACTGAATCGAGAACGCGAAAATGAATATTTTTCACATAAATTCTATGAGGCTAGATACATATAATCACATGTGATTATATTCATTTAATCACATATGATATATGTGGACAATATTTATCTTTGTGTTCTCGATTCAATAGTTGTTCTCGTGTATATAATCATATGTGATTATATGTATCTAATTACATATGATTTATATAGTCATCATTGTTTTTCGTCCATATAAATCATATGTGATTAGATATATAATCACATGTGATTAGATGTATTTAATCACATATGATTAAAGTTGATAAAGAACAATTACTGAATCGGGAATGCGATAATGAATCTTATCTACATAAATCATATGTGATTGGATACATATAATCACATGTGATTATATGTATTTAATCAGATATGATTTATGTACACAATATTTATTTTTGCGGTTTCGATTGAATAATTGCTTTTGTGTATGTAATCACATGTGATTATATGTATATAATCACATATGATTTGAGGTGGACAAGATTCATTTTTGCCTTCTCGATTCAATAGTTGTGCTCCTATACTTAATCACATGCGATTATACATATAATCACATATGATAAAATACATGAGAACAACTATTGAATCGACAAAGTGAAAAAGAGTTGTGTCCACATAAATCATATGTGATTAGATTCATATAATCACATGTTATTAGATTTATTTAGTCACATATGATTAAATTTGACAAAGAACAATTATTGAATCCAAAACGTGACAATGAATCTTCTCCACAAAAATCATATGTGATTGGATTCATATAAGATTTGTTTATGCATCCTTGATTCAATTTTTATTCAAGTGTACATAATCACATGTGATTATATGTATCTAATCAAATATGATTTATATATACAAGATTATTTTTTCTAAATAAAATCATATGTGATTAGATACATATAATCACATGTGATTAAATGTATTAATTTAATCACATATTATTAAAATAGACAAAGAACAATTAATGAATTGAGAACACGAAAATGAATCTTGTCCAGATAAATCATATGTGGTTAGATACATATAATCACATGTGATTATATGTATCCAATCACATATGATTTATATGAATAATATTCGTTTTTGCGTTTTCGATTCAACAATTCTTCTCATGTATTTAATCACATGTGATTAAATAAATATAATCATGTGTGATTAATAAATATAATCACATGTGATTAAACCAAACATCTACTACCCATCCATCCACGACCACCTATTATTACCCACCACCACACATGCACCACCCATTTTATTCACATTTGATTTAAAACAAATATGATTAAAACACCATAAAAAAATTATTGGATCAAGAATGCAAAAACAAATCTTAGGTGGTAGGTGGGTAGTGGTGGCCGGTGGGTGGTGTATGGTGGGTGGCGATGTTGGATGTTGGGTGGTAGGTGGTGGGTGGGTAGGTTGGTGGTAGTGGTGGGGCTGGATGGTTGTGGTAGGCGGTGTGTTTAATCACATGTGATTTATGTGGATACATGTACTTAAATCATAGGTGATTATATGTATTTAATCACATAAATCACATGTGATTAAATACATATAATCACATGTGGTTATATGTATCTAATCATATATAATTTATATAAACTAGATTCGTTTTCATGTGTTCGATTCAATAAAATTTTCATTTTTTAGTCACATGTGATTGATGTGGATAAAGAACAAATTTTGAATATAGAATACAAAAACAAATCTTTATACATAAATCACATGTCATTAAATGTACGAAAACAAATTTTATCTACATAAATCATATGTGATTACATATATATATATATATATATATATATATATATATATATATATATGTATATAATAAAATGTTATTATATGAATCCAAGTACATACAATTTATTTGGACAAGAGACCAACTATTGATTTGGTATGCAATAACGAATCTTGTGCATATAAATCATATTTGATTAAATACATATATTCACATGTGATTAAATACATTAAAACAACTATATTTGTGATGGAAGTTACACTTGTCACACTTTAGGAGTGTTCCCAAATATGGTCTGACCGGTGCTGGGGTGACAGGCCTTGTGGCTAGTGTCGAGGCATGTGTCGTGACTGGTGTTGTAATGGCAGGGGCAGCCACAGACTGCTGTCTTCTAGCAAATTTTTGAGGTAGGTTACACTCCTTTTTGTTCCAAAACTCTCGTTTCTTGTTTGTAGGTTTGTGGCCTGAGGCGCCTTCATGGGCAGACACCCGCCGATGTTCCTGATTGTCACAACGATTTGTATCGTCGGTACCACTTCCATATCTACTGGCATTGTTAGCATTGAGTTGTGCCATGACGGCTGTCACGGCCGCCGTGACTGCAGCTTGAAAGGTAGCAGGATCTATTTGCAGGACTGCTGCCTTGCTTGTCGGCTGGTTACCTTCTTGTGAAGACATACTCCTGTTGCATGGAGGGAAACGATGTCGTGAGTAGGGATGATTATCCCTGATTATATCCTTACCATTTATATATACATATGTATAAATTTCTAACTTTACTGAACTACTCTCGGTGTTTCTGCTAACGCCCCTGAGACGGAGTTATGGTAGTGGGTAGAAGTAGGTTTTGTACGGGCGTTAAGATTTACCCATCATGTTGCTCGTGCGAGAATAGGGGTATAAGAGATAATTAATAGACGTCTAATCCTATAATTACTTATAGGGGTGATCCTTATCAGTCACGTCTATAATCACATAGTGCATACCAGTTATACATATACTGAGATAGAATAGACCTTCGAATAAATGACTCTACTCTAAGTCCACAACCAAACAAGGAACAGGAAGTAGAGCAATAGTCATAGATTCTGAGTCTATAATATCTCTAATTATGTATAACCTTAGCGTATGCACTCAGTCATTATAGACCAACTAATAGGGGTCTTTAGTTTTCACATAAGTTGGTTATAGTATCACCAAATACTCCTATAGTATTTTAATGTTTGTCTTATGTTTTCGATGTTTGTTTGTAGATAGAGTTGGTAAGTTTTTAGACTTGTTGCAACGCCACAACCATTCCCGGGCATATGCTAATCACTTCTCGGTCAGACATAGTTGATCAGGCTATGTCATTCCCAGACCTGACTATACATCCCCAAGCCTACTTGTGCCATTCAACAATCATTACTTTTGTTTTGTTCTAGAATGATGCTGACCTTAGTATGTATGCATGCATGTATACTTTTAACAAGAAACTATTTATTTCTAAAAGTATAGTTATTTGAAAAATGTTAAATCACAGACCTTAGTCCCAATGTATTTATAGTTTGTATATCTTATGTGGTTCGATATACTTAGTTCACTATAAACAATGCTCTGATACCAATCTGCACACCCCCAAAGCAAGGATGGCGGAAACGTCCGGGGGTGGAGGACTTCATGTATAGTATCACAACAATGAATATAATAGTGCTCAAAGTAAATACAACCATCATAAATATAATTGAAAAGGTTACACCATGGAATAAGTTTACATGTTTCAAAATCAATTACATTATGATGACAAAATGAAACGTTTGACGATTTATCGTCCCATCCTCAAAAGGTTGTTGGTTTTCCTGTTTCACTGATTTCCTGAGAATACAAGTAGTTTTGAAAAAGTGTCAACAATTAATTTGGTGAGTTCATAAGAGTTTGTTTGAGAAAGAAACCGTTTTCCTTGTAAAAGCGACAAAGTATGTTTCCAGAAAATCCAATATTTTCTTTATTAAGTGAAATGAATGCTTCTATGTTATGCGATAATGAACCCTAGAAAGGCCCATAGATTTCCTTCTATAATCGCCCAGTGTATATACGTTATATAAAATTTAAGTTAAATAAACCGTCGAATATAATGGGTCTGCCCTAGGTCCACAACCAAACAAGGAACATGAAGTAAGGCGGGCCCACCAATTCTAAGTCGATTATGACTAGATTCTTATATAACTCTAGCGTATACACTTAGCAATTATAGCTGAAGTCTAACAATTCTAGATGAAATATAGTTTTAACAGAGATATGATTCCAAAGAAAATCCTATATTTTCCTTATAAAAGTTATGTGGTCCTAAATCCCAGGACCGGAAATAAACAAGTATTTTCCATACTTAAAGATATAAAAGTGGTTTTAAATCGGCATAAACTCGTTTAGTTTAGAAGTAAAACCCCTTTTCAAAGTAGAAGTTTCCATGTAAACTTAAAAGATTGTTAACTACCTATGTGAGTCGCTATAACCATACTATGACGAGAAATAACCTGCACAACGTTTTTCAGACGTTAAGATACTATGACTCTTGTCACCCGTAGACCTGCAGGTCCCACTGTAGCTAGCAGCAAGGTGTGGGGTGTCAAACCCAATATAGATCTATACACAATTATCATCCTCTCCCTACAAGAGACTCTGGTTATAACTTACAGGAATTGGGATCCCGTACTCGAACGTACGGGGAGAGAATTGCCTCACATCCTAAGTTAACTAGTTTACACATAGTTTGATATTAAAACCTCTTCCATGAAGGAAGTAAAATCACCTTTTTTTGAATAAATTAGTGATATGAAATCCTTAAACTATTACTATTATAGTTTATTACGTAAAGATATGAAAAACCCATTTGTTTTGAGAGTAAAACCTTTTTCATGTAGTAAAAATCCATAAACTATGCTTATTGAAGTTTTTTATAAGTATTCGAAATGAATGAGTAAACCTTATTATGAATGACTAAATTTCAGTTTATGATGATAAACTAACAAGAAAATACATTCAATATTTAGAACTTATTGTTATACACTTTGCTCAACATAATACAAAGTGTTATGAAAGTTATAAGCTGTTAACTAGTTTTTAACCGTTCTGTACTGTTTGAGAAAAATCATAGAAAAATCATACGAAGTCGAAAAGTGAATCCGTAAATTCTGAGAGTTCATAAAATGTGTCTAGTTTGTTCATAATTTTTATTATGATTTTTGGAAGTCTTTAACTTGTGTTAAAATGTTTATATTCACAGACAGGTCCGAATTTGTTTTTGAAATGATAGGCAGTTTTGTAAAAATCACAATAAATCGTAGAAAAATTATATGGTGATGTGCAAGCAGTCATTTTAAAGGTATGAACCTGAACTATTTGCATCGAATACAGTTTTGAAAACTAAAGTGTTTAAGTTGACCAAAACAGTCCGTGAATGGAGTTGAACGTTTTTTATGAAGGCTGTTAAATGAGTTTAGTTGAGTTCTTGGTGTTTTAACTTGTATTCCCCCCCCTTAAAACTTAAGAAAAACATGAAAAGATAGGGGTATGAACTCACCTTGAGTGATTTCAGTAGATGGATGATGGAGGAAAGAAGTGTTCAACTCAAGAACACTTGGGAGATGCTTGAAGATTTGAAGATCTAACACAAATATGACGATATTTGTGTAAGCAATCTATTATTTGGATGAAAGATAGTAGAATATCTAAGTGTAGGAGGAAAATACTTACCAAATGTAGAGGGAAAGCTTGAAGACAAGCCTTGAATCTCGAAATCTAGAGAGAGGAAGTGAGAGAGAATGAAGTTGTCACTTGGTGGAAAATGGATTAATTTGAGGAGAGAGGAGAGTTTTCCAGCTCTTGACCAAATGTGTGGCTGAAAAATGGTGGGAAAAGTACTATGGAATGACTGGGTATGGTGGGAGGGACAAGGGGTTGTACTATGGAGGTATGGGGAGGTTGCTTGTGTCATACACTAAGGCAAAGTCAACACTCCACCCATAAATCTTACCTACTAGATTTTATTCTTAGGCAAAGATTTTCCCCAAAATATAATTAAAATATGAATATTTGGGGTTTATTATGTTAAAATACGAGTTTAGGTGAAAATCCCGCGTTAAAATCTCGAAAAATGGGCTCAAAACGCTAAAAATATTGAAAACCGGGCAAAAACTGCCAAATTCCGAAATTTGGGGCCGGAGGTTCGGTCCTAGTCGTTAGAACCGAAAGTAGGAGAAGAAACCGAGAGAGAAGGGTTCGGCTGCACGGGTCGCCTCTCGGACCGAAGGTGAGGCTCGGTTGTGCATGGGAACCGAGAGGTCTCGCAGGCATGCTCATCAGAAGGGACCGAGGGTTAGGGTCTCGGACCGAAGGTTAAGTCCTCGGACCGAAGGTCAGGTCCTCGAACCGAAGGTAAAAAGGGTAGAGCCGAAAGTCAGGTCTCGGTTCTGATTAGTCAGGGGACCGAAATAGACCGACCGCTCGGTCCATTTCGGTTGAGAGGGTTTCGGTTCTCAGGAGGTTCGGCTCTAAGAGGAGTTTCGGTTCCTAAGAGGAGTTTCGGTTCGTAAGAGGAGTTTCGGCTCCTTAAGGCTGTTTTTCGTGTAGACTTTCGTTTTCGAGCTGTTTTCGTCAAATTCGAGGGTCGGGATGCCCCAAGTGATTATAAAAAGTTGAGAGAGATTTTGAGAGAGATTTGGGAGAGATTTGTCATACTTGGAGAGATTTGGCATACTTAGAGAGATTTGGGAGAGATTTGACATTCTTGGAGAGATTTCTGATATAGAGAGAGATTCGGGAGAGATTTCACATACTTGGAGAGATTTGGGAGAGATTTGACATTCTTGGAGAGATTTCTCATACAGAGAGAGATTTGGGAGAGATTTCACATACTTGGAGAGATTTGGGAGAGATTTGACATTCTTGGAGAGATTTCTCATACAGAGAGAGATTTGGGAGAGATTTCACATACTTGGAGAGATTGCACACACTTGTAGTGATTTCTCCTACTTAGAGAGTTTTGGGAGAGTTAGAGTGAAAAAGATTGGGAGAGACTTCTTTTGTGACCTTTTTGAGTGTTTGGCTTCGCAACGCAAGGTTTGTACATCCCGTTAAGTCTCGTTATGATTGTTATATGCCCCTGAGGGTTAAGGAATAATGTTTTATCGAGTAGTTTCATCGCTTGCCCTGATTAGGGTTTAGAATTTCCGAACACGTGAAAACTCTAAGGGATACTTTGTATTAAGATTGCGAGTTGTTCAATAAGAACATAATGGAAACCCTAATGTACAAGGGTTAGATGAGTTGACCGGTTTGACTTGTTGACTTTAGTTGACTTTGACTTGGCCAAAAATTGACGGTTGTCACATCATCCCCCCGTTAGAAGGAATGTCGTCCCGAAATTAGCGTTTCGACAGGGACTTCAAGAATTTGGAGGAAAGATGGGGGAACTTTTCGTAGTATAAGGAATTGATATGGTGGGGAACAACCTGCTTGATGTTAAGTGACGACCTTGGAATTTCTTATTGTAACTTGAGCTGAGTCGATTTAAAGGAGTTATTGTTTTGGAATGATAGTGTATTTTACGTGTGCCTTTATGCTCTCCGCTTTATACTTGGTATTACCACTATGAATATTTTATAATGTAGTTAGCGAGTTCCAGCATTACGAATGTTTCAACAATTTGTGACGAAATTTGCATTGTAAGTCCTACCAGTTCTTTTATAATCGCTTGATGTAAACTAGTCGTATATCGTTAAGATTATGAGGGCATTCGGATGGGAGACCCCGCCTTAAGCCCACAACCAAACAAGGAATAGGGAATGAGGCGGAATCACACATTCTAAGTCCATAGAATTTTAATGATATATGACCATAATGTTTACACTAGCCATCATAGATTCACTAGTAAAGACCCTGCGTTTTTATATAGATGATAAGACTTATTTGTGTTTTGCCGTGTTCTCGATATGCTTTCAGCCTTTCTCGACTTTGTACTAAGTCATAAGTGATAACTTCTCCTCGGAGCGCTGCATAGGGTCTGCTTTAGTGTTTTTTGTTTGATTAGATCGGTAGGGAACATATGGGTTCGGTTTACACGACTAGGCTTATTCGGATGATAGGGCGTTCACTTGCACTCCTGGGTAACCTGGTCCCGAAGTTCATGGTAGGACTCGTACCTATTCCATCTATCATCAACTTGCACATATAGGTCGTATGTAATTAAGGTTGGTGAGACAGTTGGATGGGTGACTCTGCCCCAAATCCACAACCAGACGAGGAACAGGAAATAGGGCGGAAACACACATCCAATGTCTGTAGAATCCAAATTATACATTATCCTCGCGTATACACTTAGTGGTGATAGACTAACCGTATTCGTCCCAAGCTTCTGTGCTTGAACCTTATCTGCTGCATGCGTGACATTCCCGAAGGGTCTTCTGGAAATACTTGTGGTAAGGTTTCGGAAGGTATAATACTCCTCTGGTGAGTGTTTTAGGGTTTCACAGCGAGAGATGACTCGAAGGTCGGTGCTGGATGTGTTTATGGGAGACGAAGGTTTCGATATTCGGTGGGTTAGGTGAAGGTTCCTTTCGCAGCCGTTAAATCGGGAAGATGAGGACTATACCAATCGAAATTGAATGATGTCAACAGTATCTTTTTAGGTACCACTTGTGTTCAGCTGTATTCGTAGGAAGTGCTCATTAGGGTGATAGAGTATCTTGTGTTTCTTTTCAGTGTGTTCCGTTTTGTTCGATGTTAATATTACTACAGATGATTCCTACCACAGCGTCTAGCACTGGTAGTGAGTATGTTCTGATAGCTAGCAATGATACTTTATATCATGATTTCCGACCGGTCACTCTATGATTGAGTGGTATATGCAAGTCGTTTGAAATTTAGTATTGGTGAAATCGTCGAGTGAGTGGCTCTATCCTAATCCCACTGCTACACATGGAACAGGAGTCAAGACGGAATTATTCGCTTTAAGCCTTTAGTAATTTGATTATAATTAACCCGATGTATGCACAAAGTTATCACAGCTTACAGGTAATGATTCTAAGGTCATATATGAGTGTCTTTGATTTGATTTGTACGAGAGAGTATTTTAACTACTTTTTGGAAAGACGGAAATTTTAGCAAGCATACCAAATTCATTACAAACATATGGTACTTAAACGTTTTTGTCGTTGGAAACGTTACAAAAAGTCCTAATAGGGTTCCCTTGTTGCTCCTGCTGGTTTGTTCATCACACTCCTCCTGCTCCCCCGTCATTCTTCTCAGTTGGACATTCTCTCTTGAAGTGTCCCGTTTCACCACATCGGTAGCATACTGGGCCTACCTTGGTGTTGGTGATTGAAGGGAGGTGATGGGTTTGGTTCCTGCAGAAACGCGCAGTATGTCCGTTCCCGTTGCAGTTTTTACAGTGCATCACCCGTAAAGCCCTATTGTGATGGAAGTTACACTTGTCACACTTTAGGAGTGTTCCCAAATATGGTCTGACCGGTGCTGGGGTGACAGGCCTTGTGGCTAGTGTCGAGGCATGTGTCGTGACTGGTGTTGTAATGGCAGGGGCAGCCACAGACTGCTGTCTTCTAGCAAATTTTTGAGGTAGGTTACACTCCTTTTTGTTCCAAAACTCTCGTTTCTTGTTCGTAGGTTTGTGGCCTGAGGCGCCTTCATGGGCAGACACCCGCCGGTGTTCCTGATTGTCACAACGATTTGTATCGTCGGTACCGCTTCCATATCTACTGGCATTGTTAGCATTGAGTTGTGCCATGACGGCTGTCACGGCCGCCGTGACTGCAGCTTGAAAGGTAGCACGATCTATTTGCAGGACTGCTGCCTTGCTTGTCGGCTGGTTACCTTCTTGTGAAGACATACTCCTGTTGCATGGAGGGAAACGATGTCGTGAGTAGGGATGATTATCCCTGATTATATCCTTACCATTTATATATACATATATAAATTTCTAACTTTACTGAACTACTCTCGGTGTTTCTGCTAACGCCCCTGAGACAGAGTTATGGTAGTGGGTAGAAGTAGGTTTTGTACGGGCGTTAAGATTTACCCATCATGTTGCTCGTGCGAGAATAGGGGTAGAAGAGATAATTAATAGACGTCTAATCCTATAATTACTTATAGGGGGTGATCCTTATCAGTCACGTCTATAATCACATAGTGCATACCAGTTATACATATACTGAGATAGAATAGACCTTCGAATAAATGACTCTACTCTAAGTCCACAACCAAACAAGGAACAGGAAGTAGAGCAATAGTCATAGATTCTGAGTCTATAATATCTCTAATTATGTATAACCTTAGCGTATGCACTCAGTCATTATAGACCAACTAATAGGGGTCTTTAGTTTTCACATAAGTTGGTTATAGTATCACCAAATACTCCTATAGTATTTTAATGTTTGTCTTATGTTTTCGATGTTTGTTTGTAGATAGAGTTGGTAAGTTTTTAGACTTGTTGCAACGCCACAACCATTCCCGGGCATATGCTAATCACTTCTCGGTCAGACATAGTTGATCAGGCTATGTCATTCCCAGACCTGACTATACATCCCCAAGCCTACTTGTGCCATTCAACAATCATTACTTTTGTTTTGTTCTAGAATGATGCTGACCTTAGTATGTATGCATGCATGTATACTTTTAACAAGAAACTATTTATTTCTAAAAGTATAGTTATTTGAAAAATGTTAAATCAGAGACCTTAGTCCCAATGCATTTATAGTTTGTATATCTTATGTGGTTCGATATACTTAGTTCACTATAAACAATGCTCTGATACCAATCTGTCACACCCCCAAAGCAAGGATGACGGAAACGTCCGGGGGTGGAGGACTTCATGTATAGTATCACAACAATGAATATAATAGTGCTCAAAGTAAATACAACCATCATAGTATCACAACAAGAAACCGTTTTCCTTGTAAAAGCGACAAAGTATGTTTCCAGAAAATCCAATATTTTCTTTATTAAGTGAAATGAATGCTTCTATGTTATGCGATAATGAACCCTAGAAAGGCCCATAGATTTCCTTCTATAATCGCCCAGTGTATATAAGTTATATAAAATTTAAGTTAAATAAACCGTCGAATATAATGGGTTTGCCCTAGGTCCACAACCAAACAAGGAACAGGAAGTAAGGCGGGCCCACAAATTCTAAGTCGATTATGACTAGATTCTTATATAACTCTAGCGTATACACTTAGCAATTATAGCTGAAGTCTAACAATTCTAGATGAAATATAGTTTTAACAGATATATGATTCCAAAGAAAATCCTATATTTTCCTTATAAAAGTTATGTGGTCCTAAATCCCAGGACCGGAAATAAACAAGTATTTTCCATACTTAAAGATATAAAAGTGGTTTTAAATCGGCATAAACTCGTTTAGTTTAGAAGTAAAACCCCTTTTCAAAGTAGAAGTTTCCATGTAAACTTAAAAGATTGTTAACTACCTATGTGAGTCGCTATAACCATACTATGACGAGAAATAACCTGCACAACGTTTTTCAGACGTTAAGATACTATGACTCTTGTCACCCGTAGACCTGCAGGTCCCACTGTAGCTAGCAGTAAGGTGTGGGGTGTCAAACCCAATATAGATCTATACACAATTATCATCCTCTCCCTACAAGAGACTCTGGTTATAACTTACAGGAATTGGGATCCCGTACTCGAACGTACGGGGAGAGAATTGCCTCACATCCTAAGTTAACTAGTTTACATACAGTTTGATATTAAAACCTCTTCCATGAAGGAAGTAAAATCACCTTTTCTGAATAAATTAGTGATATGAAATTCTTAAACTATTACTATTATAGTTTATTACGTAAAGATATGAAAAACCCATTTGTTTTGAGAGTAAAACCTTTTTCATGTAGTAAAAATCCATAAACTATGTTTATTGAAGTTTATTATAAGTATTCGAAATGAATGAGTAAACCTTATCATGAATGACTAAATTTCAGTTTATGATGATAAACTAACAAGAAAATACATTCAATATTTAGAACTTATTGTTATACTCTTTGCTCAACATAATACAAAGTGTTATGAAAGTTATAAGCTGTTAACTAGTTTTTAACCGTTCTGCACTGTTTTAGAAAAATCATAAAAAAATCATACGAAGTCGAAAAGTGAATCCGTAAATCCTGAGAGTTCATAAAATGTGTCTAGTTTGTTCATAATTTTTATTATGATTTTTGGAAGTCTTTAACTTGTGTTAAAATGTTCATATTCACAGACTGGTCCGAATTTGTTTTTGAAATGATAGGCAGTTTTGTAAAAATCACCATAAATCGTAGAAAAATCGTATGGTGATGTGCAAGCAGTCATTTTAAAGGTATGAACCTGAACTATTTGCATCGAATACAGTTTTGAAAACTAAAGTGTTTAAGTTGACCAAAACAGTCCGTGAATGGAGTTGAACGTTTCTGACGAAGGCTGTTAAATGAGTTTAGTTGAGTTCTTGGTGTTTTAACTTGTATTTCCCCCCTTAAAACTTAAGAAAAACATGAAAAGATAGGGGTATGAACTCACCTTGAGTGATTTCAGTAGATGGATGATGGAGGAAAGAAGTGTTCAACTCAAGAACACTTGGGAGATGCTTGAAGATTTGAAGATCTAACACAAATATGACGATATTTGTGTAAGCAATCTATTATTTGGATGAAAGATAGTAGAATATCTAAGTGTAGGAGGAAAATACTTACCAAATGTAGAGGGAAAGCTTGAAGACAAGCCTTGAATCTCGAAATCTAGAGAGAGGAAGTGAGAGAGAATGAAGTTGTCACTTGGTGGAAAATGGAGTAATGTGAGGAGAGAGGAGAGTTTTCCAGCTCTTGACCAAATGTGTGGCTGAAAAATGGTGGGAAAAGTACTATGGAATGACTGGGTATGGTGGGAGGGACAAGGGGTTGTACTATGGAGGTATGGGGAGGTTGCTTGTGTCATACACTAAGGCAAAGTCAACACTCCACCCATAAATCTTACCTACTAGATTTTATTCTTAGGCAAGGATTTTCCCCAAAATATAATTAAAATATGAATATTTGGGGTTTATTATGTTAAAATACGAGTTTGGGTGAAAATCCCGCGTTAAAATCTCGAAAAATGGGCTCAAAACGCTAAAAATATTGGAAACCGGGCAAAAACTGCCAAATTCCGAAATTTGGGGCCGGAGGTTCGGTCCTAGTCCTTAGAACCGAAAGTAGGAGAAGAAACCGAGAGAGAAGGGTTCGGCTGCACGGGTCGCCTCTCGGACCGAAGGTGAGGCTCGGTTGTGCATGGGAACCGAGAGGTCTTGCAGGCATGCTCATCAGAAGGGACCGAGGGTTAGGATCTCGGACCGAAGGTCAAGTCCTCGGACCGAAGGTCAGGTCCTCGGACCGAAGGTAAGAAGGGTAGAGCCGAAAGTCAGGTCTCGGTTCTGATTAGTCAAGGGACCGAAATAGACCGACCGCTCGGTCCATTTCGGTTGAGAGGGTTTCGGTTCTTAGGAGGTTCGGCTCTAAGAGGTTCGGCTCCTAAGAGGTTCGACTCCTAAGAGGAGTTTCGGTTCCTAAGAGGAGTTTCGGTTCGTAAGAGGAGTTTCGGCTCCTTAAGGCTGTTTTTCGCGTAGACTTCCGTTTTTGAGCTGTTTTCGTCAAATTCGAGGGTCGGGATGCCCCGAGTGATTATAAAAAGTTGAGAGAGATTTTGAGAGAGATTTGGGAGAGATTTGTCATACTTGGAGAGATTTGGCATACTTAGAGAGATTTGGGAGAGATTTCACATACTTGGAGAGATTTGGGAGAGATTTGACATTCTTGGAGAGATTTCTCATACAGAGTGAGATTTGGGAGAGATTTCACATACTTGGAGAGATTTGGGAGAGATTTCACATTCTTGGAGAGATTTCTCATACAGAGAGAGATTTGGGAGAGATTTCACATCCTTGGAGAGATTTGGGAGAGATTACACACACTTGTAGCGATTTCTCCTACTTAAAGAGTTTTGGGAGAGTTAGAGTGAAAGAGATTGGGAGAGACTTCTTTTGTGACCTTTTTGAGTGTTTGGCTTCGCAACGCAAGGTTTGTACATCCCGTTAAGTCTCGTTATGATTGTTATATGCCCCTGAGGGTTAAGGAATAATGTTTTATCGAGTAGTTTCATCACTTGCCCTGATTAGGGTTTAGAATTTCCGAATACGTGAAAACTCTAAGTGATACTTTGTATTAAGATTGCGAGTTGTTCAATAAGAACATAATGGAAACCCTAATGTACAAGGGTTAGATGAGTTGACCGGTTTGACTTGTTGACTTTAGTTGACTTTGACTTGGCCAAAAATTGACGGTTGTCACATATGTCGGGCGTACTCGAGTTGTTCCCACACCCTAAATTTTTAGGGTTGTGTCCCCTATTTAAACATATTAACCTCCCTTGGACCTTCTTATGACCAACCTTCATTCCTCTAAACCCTAAAATCGAAACCCTAGCCCTTAAGAGTGAGATTTGAAGCTTTTGAAGTGATTTTGAGTATTCTTGGTAGTGATGAAAGATCATTCAAGAATTGGTGGTGCATTTAACCTTTTGGATTTAAAATCTACATCTCTTTGTTCATTTATTGAAGGTATAAAGTTCATACCATGGAGCTTGTTTTTCTAGATCTTGTTTAAGCTTATATTTATGTTCTTTTTGTCCCAAAACCTTTATCTTTGTGAGTATGGAATACTCCAGAGCATATGAGGTGTCCTTTCAGTCGTTTTAAGGTGCATAGTGTAATAAAAATACAAGCTTGATCCTTTCCTTTCATCCATGTGTGAGTTATGGAGTTTATGGTGATGTTAGAAGTTAAGGTTTTGGGATGAAGCTCTCTTTAGCCATGCAAAAGCATAAAGTCAGAGACTTTATGGATTAGAACATCTTTTAATGATTAAGACCTTAAAAGTTGAGTTTTGAGATTGAGCCGAGTACGCTGAGCGTAATTCTGGCTACGCATTTGTGAACCCGTTCCCATCCAGTGTTGTGCTCTATGCCCAACGTAGACTTGAGTACGTCACACGTAAGGTCAGAGTGTTGCCCTTTGACTTTCATTGACTTTTGACAAATTGTACCTTTAGGTGGAATTGTGAGGGTTTTTGGTCTTGGAAGGGGAAAATGGTCTTTTGCCCTAAATGTGGATTAGGCTTGACTTGGGATTAGTGGAGTATGGAAAATTACCTTAATTGTTAATTAGGGTTAATTGGTGTAACTAATAGGCGGAGTCTAGTTCCGGCAGTTCGGGTGTGAGTCCTATCAGTCATCTGTGCAAGGTGAGTCTCCTTACTATTCTTACCTGTGTGGTAGAATATATATATATATATATATATATATATATATATATATATATATATATATATATATATATATATATATATATGATGTCCAGCTGGGTCTATGTGCTATTACTATGATATGTGTTGCTGTGTGTGCTGAGACTTCGGGTAGTCTCCAAGGTTGCTGATAACCCATAGATCATGCTGTTTGGCCAATGAGATTTCGGGTAGTCTCCAGGGTTGTTGATAAACCATAGTTGTTTATTTGTGTTTTGATGTATGTGTTATTTTGGGGAACCTACTAATCGTTGTGCTTACAAATGTTGACTACATGTGTTTCAGGTACTTCTGATGATCACGGGAAGGAGAAAGCTTGATTGTATACATTCGTATGCAGTTTCAGATTCCGAATATTTTTAGGACACTATCTGATAGTTATGATGATGATTGTGTTTGACACTTGCGATTTTCTTGAGATGTTTTTTAAGCAATGTTTTATGCCATTTTAAAATGAAAATTTTGGTTTGAAAATTTAGGTGTTACAATTTGTTATCAGAGTCCCGATTTGAGGGATTTGGATGAACACTTGTAGGATTCAAAAATCAAAGTAAGGATATGAGACTTTTTATAAAAGTTTCAAAAAGAAATAAAGAATATCAAAGGGGAAAATCGGATGAAGCAGTGTGTACAATCAGCTAGAGCTTGAGCGGTGATTTTCTCCTCTTCTCATGGACTTTGTCTTTGTCAGCTAGCTATCCGTTTCTTCATCATCCCTTCGAAATACTTTGCAGCCCAGATGGCCGCCTCAAATGTACGTGACTGATTAAACGAGACAGTATACTCCCAAGGTAGCCCTTTGGCATATCTGTCAGTCTTGGTTAGTTTGTCCGGAACAAGTCGTAAGGTGAACTCTATTTTATTGGTGAAGCCATTGGTGTACTCATCTACTGACATGCTTCCCTTTGTCAAAGCCAGGAATTGATTCTCCAATTCCAACATTTTCTCAGCTAAACAGAACTACCTCTTGAAATGGGTCAAGAATTCGTCCCATGTCAGCTGTAGTGGCTTTTTGGGGCTCAGAATTTATCCTAACGTGTGCCATCAACGGAGTACTATGCCCTTGAACCGCCTCATAACATAGGCAGTTTGTAGCATGCTCGTGCATCCACACGTTACGAAGGCCCACTCCATCTCTGATATCCAATCCATGACTCCTATGTGATCTTCCTTCCCGTTAAACGTGATGGTATGTAAGTCATGAAATCCTTATAATTACAGTAAGATCTAGGTTCATCATTTCTTTGGACCTCTAGTTGCTCCGGTCCTTGATAACTTTCCGAGTCATCATTATTTACTTCCTGGACTGTCATGGCATGCAAAGGAATCGGTCCATTGTTGACTTGTTCAAAAACTACTAGCTCATTGATCACAAGTGCTCATATTCTACCATTAGCTAGTTCCTGAGCTAAGAGTTCCCTAAACTCACATTGTTGTTGATCGAGCATTTCTTGCCACATTTCCCAAGCTTCATTCATCGAGATTTGAACAACAGCTGCTCCGACGTTCTGAGGTGTTTGGCCTCCTTCGTTATTGACGACTCTACCACTCCTTATGATCGTCATGACGTTCTATATACCCAAGAAGGAATTTAGCATACCAAGATGAGAATATAGTTAAGGAAGGTTTAGACGCTAAATCCTCCATATTACTCTGAAAAGTTATATGCCAGTTCTAATACTGTAATTAAACGTTTAGAAATCTAAACACATAAATTTTCCTAGTACTAGGTTGGCAACAAACCTTAACTTTTCCAGTACTTAGCAATCTAGGTAAAAAACTAATGCATGATTTGTTGGATTAGGTGTCTAAGCCCATAACTATAATTGGTATGTACTTGAATTGATAGTAGCACAGTCCTTTTTGGTTGCCTTCATACTAGCAAATTGACATGATGATCAATTGAGAAAGAGGAAGAATTTATTATTTGGAATAATAAATTGATATAAATGATTTATTAATATATTATAGAAATAATATATTAATTAGAAATCATATTATTTAATTAATAGTTAATCAGAAATTAATTTGGAATTAATTTTGAGGTTAATTGTATTAATTAAAAGTACAGGGGCTATTTGGTATTTTATTGATAGTTGAGGAAGAAGCCCTAGAACCCTAAGAGGTTTGGACAAAAATATTCTAGAGAGGCTCTAGAATTTTCGGCAATGGGCTTCCTTATGGAAGGTTTAAGACTTGTTTGGTCCTTAAACAAAGCAATTAGGGTTTCCTTATCTTAACCCTAACTTTGGCTCTAAGCTAGCTCAACTATAAAAGGAGCCTCTACCCTTTAGATTTTGTCCTATGCTTTCAAACCCTAAGAAGATCCGAAAATCATAAGCTTCCTCCTCTCTCCTCTCATCCTCTTTCCTACTATGTTTGTGAGCCATTAGAGGTGTTACACTTGTGACACTTGTTCTCAAAGTTCAAGATCTTCAAGGAATCCATTGTTATTAACAATCAAAGTATGTATCTAAACCATAGTTTTGTTAATTTCTAAAATTATATATGCATGCTAGGGTTTCTTGTTTTGTGTTCAATGCTTGTATGTCTAATAGAGAAAACATAGATCCAACAATTAGGGTTGCATGAACACATAGGATTGTTTGTTATGCTCAAAACCCATCAATGGTATCAGAGCTATTGATTTTTGTTTTCAACTAGATTTGATGCAATTGATTGAATTTGATAAAATTAGGGTTTATGGAAATTAAACCCTAGGCCTTGGAATTTTCGCAAAAAGGGTTTCATAACCCTGGTTTTCGAAAATTTGCAAAGGGTTTTTAACCCTTTCCTTTGGCCTCCTAAATTTCGAAAGCTAGGGTTTCCTAACCCTAGGGTTTTCAAAATTAAGGCAAGGTTGAAAGCCTTGCATTCCACTCAAAGTCCAAGATTTCGAAAATCAAGGGATTGATAGGGTTGTTATTTATGGTAATTATCTTCCTAATTGTTTAACTAGATTATTATAGAATCTTATAAATCCCTCCCATATTTTCGAAATTAGGGGATAAGGGATTATGTTAAATTAATTTGTTAATTTAATGCATAATCATTTATTGATTTAATAAATTAATTAAAAGTTTAATTAATAGATAATTATTAAATTAAAAGTTTTTAAATTTAAAATTTAAATTAAAATCGTTTTAATTTTCTAAATTTTAAATAGATTTAAAAACCCTAGTATTTTAAAATGTTTAAAATACACCCTTATACTATATGTAATATTAAAAGTTTAAATATTTACTATCTGTATAAAATAAGTCAGTCGAACTGCTAGTACGCCTCATTCACGAAGCCGATGTATAAGGGGAGTTTAAGGGAGCGGCCTATAAAATGACCACCATTGGGTATCCACTTTTACCCACCGCTCCCTTGATTGGTGGAGGGTCGTTTGCCGAATGGGTTTGATAGGACACTTAATTCTCATTAATAAGTATAATGGAATAAATAAAGTAACTAAATGTTTTTTTATTAAATTCCCAATCTTAGTTACTTTAGGAAAATATGAATTTGATGCTAATCCATAAAATTGCACATTGCACTTTATAAAAGTCGTTAGTGGAGCGTGTATGGTTAACTGGCACACTAATACGGACTTCTAAAGGGTGACAATGGGTGTCTTGTAAATTATCATTGATTAATGGAGCGTGTGAGGCTAACCGACACATTAATTAGGTGATAAATGACATCGAGAGTACAAAGCTAATTTTCATGGTTATTCACACCTTGTTTGTGTTGGGTTTTAGTATACTATAACATCCTATGGTGCACATACAACCCTAAATACCTTGGATCTATGTTTTCTCTATTATACATGCAAATATGAAGTTTCCGAGATATTACCCTATACTAGCATACAAATATCATATACTTGGGTAATAAAATAGATATAATACATACCTTTTTTTGATGTAACTTGTCTTCATGAAGCTTGAGTGCCTAGTGCCCCAAGTGTGACACCTCAAATGGTTCACACAACACCATGAACACTTGGAATAACCTTGAGAATAAGGATTCTTTGGTTCTCTCTAGTGAAATCAGCCTTGCCCTTTTGTGTACACACACTAGTGCCTATTTCACCAACCAAGGACATCGTTATATAGTGTGGAGATTAGGGTTAAACCCTAATACCCATGACCTTTCATTTCATATGATCCATGGGTTAAACACTCCATGGACTATCCATGAAAGCTTAGCCCAACCTAAATGAACTTGGCCGATCACACACATATATCTTAGAGTCCATATTTAATTAGTTCCTTTTGATCACTTAATTAATTATAAATTAATTCTTGATCAATACTAATTAAATAATATGATTATATATTAATATATTAGAACTTATAATATATTAATATAAATCACTAGTATCTTTTTTCCTCATCTTGTCTATCCAATTGTCTCGATGCCATGCAACCCAAATGGACCATGTCGGGTCGGGTAAAGTCTTACCAATTATAGTTATTGTTGGATAAGATGTCTAAGTCCATAACTTATTTGGTATATACTTGACCCGACTCGGCATGGTCCATTTGGGTTGCACTTCACCCAAACTAGTTATGAATAATTTTATGAGAGTTGTATACTTACGATTTATTAATATATTATAAGTTATAATATATTAATATAAAGTCATGTTACTTAATTAGTTTTAATCTTGAATTAATTATGAATTAATTTAGTGATTAAAAGGAAGACTAATTAAATCATGGGCTATTATATTTATATGGTGTGGGCTAACACTCATTTGGAATGGGCTAAGCTTATATGGAAGTCCATGGATGATCCATGGAGCTCTTACCCATGGATCCTTGGAAGAGGAAAAGACATGGGTTATTAGGGTTTCACCCTAACCATGTACACTATATAAACAAGCTTATGTTGCATGAAAAAGACACTAATGTGTGTGTAAGTGTGGTGGCCAAAATCAAGAGTTAGTATACTCTCTCATACATCTTTTCCAAGTTTGTGGTGATTTGTGATTTCCATTTGAGGCATTCACATTATTGGTGCTTGGCTCTCAAACTCCAAGGAATCAACAATCAACAAAATGTATGTAATTCATCTAGTTCTTTTATGGTTAAAAGTACCCCATGCCATGCTAGATAGGTTATAAACCTTGGAAAATAATATTTTGCATGTATCTTAGACAAACATAGATCCAAGGTTTAATAGGGTTGCATATACACTTAGGAAGTGTTAGAATGCTCAAAACCCAACAGTGGTATCAGAGCCTAGGCTTGTTTGTTTGATACTTGATGCAAAATAGTGATAAAAAGTCAATTTTTTGCTGTTTGACTGATGAACTCGCCGAGTCCATGGGGGGACTCGCCGAGTTCATGAGTAAACTCATCCTACTCGGCGAGTAGGTTCGTGCACTCGGCGAGTAGGAGCCTCAGAATGCAGATTTTTGACTTTTGCTGCTGGAAATGGACTAGAAACATTACCCTAAACTGTTTTGGTGTTTTAAAACTTGTTTTAATTGGTGTAATGGTTGTTCTAATCCATTTACAATAGATTATATCAAAATTTCATGCTTTGTATGTGTTCATATAATTCTTGAAACTTTGATGATCATGTTCATGTTCTTATGAATTTAGAAGATGATAGGAATTATTTGCTGACTTGTTTAGGATTAATTCTTGATCATTTATGTGTTTTAATGGAGTCCATAATTTGTCCTCAAGTTATGGATATCCAAAGGTCACTTCTTTTAAACACACACTTAAAACACATAAGTTACATGGAAGTGAAGAGTCTTCATTTTATGAACCTTTAATTCATAAGTTATGAAATGAAAAGTTTTGAATAGTTTCAAAACTTGTCCTCAAGCTTTGGAATTTGTAAAGTTACACACACTTTAATATACTTTAATTCCAAACCCTTAGAGTTTTAAAAGTTAAAATTCAACCCTTATACTATTTATAACATTAATGGTTAATTATTATATATATGTATAAGATTAAAGTCGTCTTACCGCTAGTACGCCTCATTCACGAAGTCAGTCTATAAGGTGGGTATAATGTTGTTGCCTATAAAATGGCAACTTAATGGGTGTCCACTCTCACCCACCGCTTGCTTGACTGGTGGAGGGTCGTTAGCCGAACGGGTAGGACAAGGACTTATAAATTCTCATTAAAAGTATGATGAATATTATAAAGTAACTAAACCTTTTATAAATTCCCAATCTTAGTTACTTTAGGAAAATGTGAATATGGTGCTAACCCATGAAATTCACACTTTGTACCTTACCAAGTCGTTGGTGGAGTGTGTGTGGTTAACCGGCACACTAACTTGGACTAGTAAGGATCACGAAGGGTGACTTAATGTTTATCATAGATCGGTGGAGCGTGTGTGGTTAACCGGCACATTGATTAGGTGATAATATTAAGGGTACCAAGTGAATTTGCATGGTTATTCACACCTTGTTTTGTGATCCTCGGCATCCCAGTCACAAAACTTGAAGGGCACAATCGAGATTGAAACATGCCATTGAAAAGTTCAATGAATCTCAAAAGAATCTAGGAATTTCAAAAACCAATTAAACCTAATAATTCATTTCGTTTTCATGGTGGAAATTGGTGAATCGTCATTCACCTACCTTCAAATATGTTATAGCTTAGATTACAACATCCCTCTTCTAAGTTATAATATATTGTGTTGAATCCTAGCCTTAATATTACATTTGGGTGTATTATTAAGGATTCGACATATACCTAATCTAAACTTGTTTTCTTCTTTTTAGATGTCTTCCAACAACAAAGCTTCGGGCTCTAACCCTACTGGCTCCTTTTCCCTCATGAACCTTTGTGGGAGGGTCATCTTTGATGGTTCCAACTTCATGGATTGGATCCGGAACATCAGGATGGTTACTCGTTACGAGGACAAGGAATATGTCCTCGATAAGGAGCTAAAGGAGCTTGATGAGTCCACTGCTACTCCTGAGGAGGTCGCTGAGTATCAGGCACATGAAAGAGATGCCACCAAGGTGGCATGCATCATGATGGCCACCATGACAGCTGAACTCCAAAAGTCCTATGAGGACTATTACCCTTTTGAGATGCATCAGGATCTGATGGAAATGTACCATCAGAGTGCTCGTCAAGAGCGGTATGAAATAATCTCCTCCATGATCACTACCCGTATGAAGGATAACGAACCAATCACGAGCCACATGCAGAAAATGCAAAGGTATGTGGACCGTCTAATGAAACTGAATGTGAACTTCCCTGAGGAGTTGGCAATTGATATCATTTTGCACTCCTTGCCATTGTGTTATGATCAATTTCGTATGACATACCACATGAACAAGGAGGAAGTCACACTCAGTAAGCTTCAAGGACTTCTGAAGACTGCCGAAAGTGGTCTTAAGAGTAAGTCGGTTGCTACTCCTACTCATACTACTACCCCTGTTTTGGCTATCGGGCAAGGCAAAGGGAAGAAGAGGAAGCACCCTTCGAAGGGTACCAATGGAAAGTCCCTTGAAGGCTCCTCATCTGGAACCAAAGGTGGTTCTATCACTCCTTCTGCCATCCCTAAGGATGCTGAATGCTTCTACTGTCAAAATAAGGGGCACTGGAAGCGAAACTGCCTAAAGTACTTGCAGGATGTCAAGGATGGGAAAGTGAAACCATCCCATGCAGGTATTTACACTATATTGTCTAATAACTCACCATATTCTAATTCTTGGGTTCTTGATACAGGTTGTGGTATTCACATTCGTTGTGACTTGCAGGGCCTAAGAAGAAGTGAGGATGTGGAGCACGGAAAGATAAACTTAATCATGGGGAACAAAAAGGTTGCACCTGTTACCAAGATTGGAGTTTATACTTTGTTGCTAGATAGTGGGTTAAAGTTAGATTTGAATAAATGTGTGTACTCGTCTGAAATGGCGAGGAATATTATTTCCTTTCATGCTTTGTACAAACAAGCTTTTACCTTTTCTTTTGATAATGAAGTTGGTAGTATTAATGCTTTCTTTAATAATGTTCTTTATTTTAAAGCATTACCTTGTGATGGTGTGTATGAAGCTGTATCGGTTGTAGATAATTTAGGAAATAATGTATTATGTATTGATTCTTCTACTAGCTTGGATAAAGCATCTTTGTGGCATTGTCGTCTTGGACATGTAAGCAAGAAACGCATAGGCCAGCTCCAAAAGGATGGAGTCTTGGAGTCGTTCGACCTCAAGTCGGATGATAGTTGTGAGTCTTGTCTACTTGGAAAAATGACAAAATCACCCTTCGCTGGTACTTGTGCAAGGGGTGAGGGTTTGTTGGACCTTATACATACTGATGTATGTGGACCATTCAAAACCGCCACAAGGGATGCTAATCGCTATTATGTGACTTTTATTGATGATTTTAGTAGATATGGTTATGTCTACTTAATCAAACATAAGTCAGAAACTTTTGAAAGGTTTAAAGAGTTTAAACAGGAAGTAGAAAATCAATTGGGCAGGAACATTAAGATGCTTCGATCCGATCGAGGTGGTGAGTATCTTAGTACTGAGTTCCTCGACTATCTTAAGGAGTGTGGGATTGTCTCACAATTGACACCTCCCAGGACACCACAGCTGAATGGTGTAGCTGAGAGGCGCAATCGAACTTTGTTGGACATGGTTCGCTCTATGATGAGTCGAGCTTCGCTACCAATCTCTTTTTGGGGGTATGCCTTAGAGACTGCCGCCCACATCCTTAATCTAGTCCCTACAAAGAAGGTTGCCAAAACACCTCATGAAATGTGGACTGGGAAAGTTCCCAATTTGGACCATATCAAGATTTGGGGTTGCGAGGCTTTCGTGTGGCGTGAAACTCATGACAAGCTCGAACCTCGAAGTGAAAGGTGTATTTTCATCGGCTACCCACAAAAATCCTTTGGTTACCTCTTCTACAGACCCAGTGAGAATGTTGTCTTTGTGGCTAGGAGAGGGGTCTTTCGAGAGAGAGAATTTATAAACCAAGGAGACAGTGGGAGGCAAATTGGCCTTGAAGAAATTCAAGACTCAATTGGTGAAGCAACCTCAGACACTAGCAATCAACTTGAGGAGGAAATTCCTGTTGATCCAGCTGACGAGTCTATACTTCCGAGGCGTTCCACAAGGGTTAGGAACACACCTGAGTTTTATTATGGATTTCATATTACTACGGAAGGTGATACATTTATCAGTGACAGTACACTGGTAAATCTGGATGAACCTAACAGTGTTAAGGAAGCCATGGCAGGCCCAAAGTCTGCTAAATGGAAGGAGGCTATGGACAGCGAGATACAGTCCATGTATGACAATCAAGTTTGGAACTTGGTTGACAATGTACCAGGCCGTAAGACAGTCGGGTGCAAATGAATCTTCAAGAAGAAGACCGACATGGATGGGAAGGTGCACACTTATAAGGCTCGACTGGTTGCGAAGGGGTTTACTCAGACTCAGGGTATTGATTATGATGAAACCTTTTCACCAGTAGCAAAGATTAAGTCTATTAGGGTTATGCTAGCCATTGCTGCATTTCATGATTATGAAATATGGCAAATGTATGTCAAAACCGCTTTCCTTAACGGAAAGTTGGCTGAGGATGTTTACATTAATCAGCCAGAAGGTTTTGTCAGTGCAGAGTACCCCAATAGAGTGTGCAAGCTTGAGAAATCCATTTATGGATTGAAACAAGCATCTCGAAGTTGGAATCTTTGTTTCGATGAGAAGGTCAAAGAGTTTGGTTTCTCAAGAAGTGAAGATGAGTCCTGCGTGTATGTCAGAGCTAGTGGGAGTATAGTTAGCTTTTTGGTACTGTATGTGGATGACATACTACTCATAGGAAATAACATCCCAACCTTGCAGGAGGTTAAGTCCTGGCTTGGGAAGTGCTTTGCTATGAAGGACCTTGGAGAAGCTACCTATATCCTAGGGATAAGGATATTAAGAGAAAGGAGTAAAAGACTAATTGGACTTAGTCAGAGTATCTACTTGGATAAGGTGTTGAAAAGGTTCAACATGCAGAATTCCAAGAAAAGAGAATTACCGATCCAAAGCAATGCCAAACTGAGCAAGGCTCAGAGCCCGAATACAGAAGATGAGATAGCTGAGATGAGTCGATTACCTTATGCTTCTGCTGTTGGTTCGATCATGTATGCTATGACTTGTACGCGTCCTGATGTGGCCTTTGCTTTGAGCATGGTCAGCAGATATCAGGGGAACCCTGGCAAGGCTCATTGGACTGCGGTAAAGAATATTCTCAAGTACCTGCGGAGGACTAAGGATTCGATCCTTACCCTTGGTGGGAGTAATGACTTGAGAGTAGTAGGGTATAGTGATGCTAGCTTTCAGACTGATAGGGATAACTTCCGCTCTCAGTCGGGCTGGGTCTTTACCTTAAATGGAGGGGCAATCACTTGGAAGAGTTCCAAACAGGAGACTGTAGCTGATTCGACTTGTGAATCAGAGTACATAGCAGCGAGTGAAGCGGCAAAGGAGGCGATATGGCTGAGGAACTTCATCGGAGACCTTGGAGTTGTACCAGCCATTAAGGAACCTATGGAGATTTTCTGTGACAGCAATAGTGCGGTTTCCTTAGCCAAGGAACCGAGAGATCATGGCAGATCCCGACACATTGACAGAAAATATCACTTCATAAGACACAAGATAGAAGAAGAACTCCTCGTGGCAAAGAGGGTATCGTCAGATGAGAACCCTGCAGATCCCCTTACGAAGGGACTGACGAGGGTTAAGCATTTGCAGCATGCGAGGCGCATCGGGCTGAGGGACGATATTAGTTTTATAGATTAGATAATTTTTCTGAAACTTGTAAAATGTAATCGACGTTTGATGATGAATAAAATTTGTGATTTATTTATGAGTAAAGTGTTGCTATCATTGTCAATTATTTACTATTGTTTCAGTTTTGCATGTTTTGACTTCCAGAATAATTAATTTATTCAAACTCTCCACAGTCGGTCATATGTCGGAAGTAGGTATGAATCAAGACTGTCATGAATTGGGATTGTAGATGACTAAAGGTGTTTAGCCATAGCAATGGTTTCTACAACATTCATGAGTACTCATAAGTTATGAGTATTGGAATAAACCCACGCTCACTTGTATCACTTCATGGAATTTATCTCGAGTGATCGTGAGACGGTAATATCATATAAGTCTTCAAACCTAGAGATATGAGTTGTTACCTATGAGTTGGTTGTGCATTGATTGCACGTAAACGCATCAGTAACTTGATGTTATAAAACGTGCCTTTGTGTGCAATTCAATAAGTAGTAGAACAAGCATATGAGTCGAAGTTTATCTGTTCCTTCTAGAAATAGAAGCGATATTTGGGCCCCTCGATGATTTTGTGTGGACCTATGTACCGGCCCGGTCAGAAATAAATTGATGTGTTCAGTTAAGTTCTTTGTCAAACAAATCGGAAATCGAGAAACAACTACTAGACAATAAGTAAGACATTGTTCCATGTATTTGTCCGGCTGATATCATGAGAGCAGAGGATTATATGATCACTTATCTAAAATGGTGCTTCATAGTTCACAAGAGTTTTCGAGAGCTACGATTGCCGGTTGGTTCCTGAAGTAATATAGGCAAATACAGTTATTATACTTATCCAAGTGGGAGTCTGTTGGATAAGATGTCTAAGTCCATAACTTATTTGGTATATACTTGACCCGACCCGGCATGGTCCATTTGGGTTGCACTTCACCCAAACTAGTTATGGATAATTTTATGAGAGTTGTATACTTACGATTTATTAATATATTATAAGTTATAATATATTAATATAAAGTCATGTTACTTAATTAGTTTTAATCTTGAATTAATTATGAATTAATTTAGTGATTAAAAGGAAGACTAATTAAATCATGGGCTATTATATTTATATGGTGTGGGCTAACACTCATTTGGAATGGGCTAAGCTTATATGGAAGTCCATGGATGATCCATGGAGCTCTTACCCATGGATCCTTGGAAGAGGAAAAGACATGGGTTATTAGGGTTTCACCCTAACCATGTACACTATATAAACAAGCTTATGTTGCATGAAAAAGACACTAATGTGTGTGTAAGTGTGGTGGCCAAAATCAAGAGTTAGTATACTCTCTCATACATCTTTTCCAAGTTTGTGGTGATTTGTGATTTCCATTTGAGGCATTCACATTATTGGTGCTTGGCTCTCAAACTCCAAGGAATCAACAATCAACAAAAGGTATGTAATTCATCTAGTTCTTTCATGGTTAAAAGTATCCCATGCCATGCTAGATAGGTTATAAACCTTGGAAAATAATATTTTGCATGTATCTTAAACAAACATAGATCCAAGGTTTAATAGGGTTGCATGTACACTTAGGAAGTGTTAGAATGCTCAAAACCCAACAGTTATGGACTTAGACATTAGTCCAACAGTCTCCCACTTGGATAAGTCTAAAACTATTATTGAGTATGACTTCAAGCCCCGACTAGCAATCGTAGCTCTCAAAAGCTTCTGTCGAACTCTGACCTTGCCGATGAACTCTGACCTTTGTCAATGACTTGTCCATTAGATAAGGGATCATATATTCCTCCATTCTAGATATCATATGGACTGAGACATGGATTATAAATCATTCTCTCTGTCCATTTGTTGTTTCCCGATTTCCGATTCATGATGACTGACTGATTGAACAAATCAAATCAGTCCTGGCTTGGCCAAGCACTCACATGTCTCATCACTAAATCATCGAGGGGCCCACAGATATCGCTTTTATCCCGAAGGTAAAAGGAATGGTTAACTTCGACTCATATGGCTTGTTCTACTACTTGTTGAATCATACATAAAGGCACGTTTTATAACATCGAGTTACCAATGCGTTTTCATGCAATCAATGTATAACCAACTCATAGTAACAACTCACATCTCTAGGTTTGAAGAATATAAGATATTATCGTCTCATGATCACTCGTGATAAAATCCATGAAGTGATTCAAATGAGCGTGGGTTGAATCCAATACTCAGAACTTATGAGTACTCATGAGTGTTGTAGCACCGAATTGTCCAACATCTTAGACTTCTACAAGCCAACCCATGACAGTCTTGATTCATATCTACTTCCAACATATGACCGACTGTGGATAGTTTGAATAACTTAGTCATTCAGGAAGAATGACCTAGTTTATTCTGGAAGTCAAAACATGCAAAGTGAAACACAAGAATAATTGAATCTAATATGGTATCAAAACCTATGAATATAAATAAGACACTTTTATTTATCACCATACTGATTACACATTATTCATTGTTTCGGTTTTATCAACTTTATACTTGAATTAAAAACACTAGTTGTCCCATGCTCCAAGCAAGTACACTATGTTTTTCTTAAACAATAGCTTTGCCATACACCAAGTATGCACTCTATGTTTTTCTATGATCCTTACTTTGTGAAATAAACCAATTGAACATAATTTCAATGATTCTAATTTCACACTTCCAAATCCTTATCGAAAAATGTGAAAATTTCAAATTCCTATCATTTATCGAAATCTGTTTAGATTTTAAACTTATATGCACTGACCCTCCTGTAATGAATATGTACAAAGTCACAAAGACTTGTCAACAGTCATTATAAGGTATTCCAATGGAGTTCAACTCCATGGAAACTAAGTCTCATATTCAAAGTACATTGCTTTGAACATGCTTCTTGCATTAAGTTTTCTAATCTTACACAGATAACTTCCACCTATGGAGACAACTCCATATTCTCATTTTGACTATCACTTTTGAACAAGAGATGCCTCTTTTCAGAATATGTCAATATGGTCCTTCCAAAATTAAACACTATACTTCCAACTGTCTCTGAGCAACCAATCTTTGGTAAACCGTAGATTGTCCTCGACAATTGCTTAATCCTTTTAGTCATATCCAATTCTAGACCTTTTCCCTTCTTAATGCCTCTGGGCATTTGGAAAATTTAGAAAGGACAAATATTATAGCACATGCAATCGATCCTGTACCCAAAGCAAATGGGACACGATTCATGATGTCTCACATAAAGACATGATTCCAGACCAGTCTTTTGCTACAATATTTTTATTTGCCATGTTTTCAAAATTTGACTATGAAGAGGGATGCCGTAATCATAATCGAATTTTGAGAACGCAATCTATAGAATTTCCTTAAGTTGAACCAATCCAACATGAAATTCATATATATATATATATATATATATATATATATATATATATATATATATATATATATATATATATATATATATATATATATATATATATTCTTGACTAAAGATGATTAAGGTCTCAATCTAAGCCTTTAGAATTGAAATAAAGTATATCCTCTCCCTTAATTATAGCAAAACAACTTTTCCAACCCCTGCAACTTCACGAATTAGAACTTTTGTTTTCTATAATTAACATTGCTAACTTGCAATATTTATCATAATTATCATGCTCCCACTAACATGATGATTATTGGCATAACACTTATGCTCCCACTAGCTTTGACATGTACTCAGAAATCATCTGGGCTTATAGAAGTCAATACTTTACTGACTTTCTTACCAAAGTTCAGATTTCTGAGACGAGATTGCCTTGATAAGACTTTATCAAAATCATACACCTTTCCTTAGATAGCATGCATGTGTGTCTAAACAATTTCAGAACTATGAAAAGGGATGCCGTAATCATTGTCTGAATTGTTTAGACCTTTTGCCATCTGCTTCAAATCTACTTGGTGGAAGTGTTTCCTCACCATCATTTTCATGAATCGGAGAGAAACCTTATGACCCTTAGATTTTATGGTATATGTGTTCCTATCCATGTGAATTTTTTTTTCAAACCATAATCACAAGACTAGGTTAGTGACAAATCCAAACTCATATGGATTGAACTTGTGCAATCTTAACTTCTTGCCACCTGGCAGTACAGGGCCTACCATTGCTTCCAAGTTGTTATGCAACCAATTGAGAACTTCCAGAACTCCTATGCAAAGACAACTTTAACTGGAATGGGCACATAATATGTCAACACGATAGGTTATAAACCTCAAGTCGTGTGCTAGTGAAGAATCTCAGATTTTATTCTTGATTAGTTCTTGAGACTTTCAAGACCTTTAAGACTCCCACTGTCCTCTTGACATATAAGACTCTCTTGTCAAATATTCAAGGGATAGTGCGGATTCTTTATCAAGACAAACACTTCACACAATTGGCCTTAGTTGGTCTTTGTTTAATCCAAAACATCACAACTTACCAACTTCAAATGTACAAGAGTAGGACACTTTTACTCTTATATTTGACAAGTGTTATAAACCTTTCTTTAAGATATGTCACTCAACTTATAGTCTTGGAGTATGACTCTAAGACTTGTTTTGAAACAAAGTATGACTCATCTTCTTGATTTAACCATTTCAACAATTCATGACTCCTCTTCTTAGTCATAAGAATGCACTAAGATGTCCTTAGAAGACCAATTGTGATGTGGTTCTTAAATCATTAAGATGATCACAAAACATGATACTAAAGTACTCTCCCATCTTTTCAGATTTGAGAAACTTTTATCTTTCTGCCTAATTTGATTCTTCTCATTCGTTCTGCCATACATCGAGACTTTTCCAATGATTCAGAATTACACTTAAGCCTGTAAGTATAACCATATTTACTAAACTTTAGTAAATCATGACGAATAGTCTTATCGATCTTTGTGGTGGACTTGACCAGTGCACAATAATGTGTACTCGATCCCTTTAGTCATTTACTTGACTCACATATACATGTGAACAAGTAATTAGTCTTAATTTTTGAAAGCTGAAAGTTCTCATTCATCATACTATACAAATTGCATGATTCCAAGTTTCGGTCCAATTGAAACTTGGGTGATGAGAAACTTTCCTTATTTGGTAAATTTAGACACTGCCACAAATGAAAGAATCAAATCCATTTTCCAATATTGCTATCAATGGAAACATGTAAACAACAATTTTTCACAAATGCCATTGTAAGGATACTTAAAATAAATAAATCAAAACTGTTTTTTTTTATTTTAAAACTTCCGGAAAAACTTATCCTTGCAATGCAAATGCATATGACAAACTTGTTGTTATCTATTCTTAAGCAATATATCATAACTCTTAAGCAAAAGCTCAAAAGTCTGATCACTGAACCATGCGATCGAAAACCATCTTCGCGATCAGAATCAACATATACTTCCTTTAAGTTTCTTCACTTTTCTTTGATTCTTAAAACATCAACATGTGACCAAGTCACATCATGTAATAAGAATCTCAGAATAGAAACTTAACAGAGTTAGATAGTGAACTTTACCTGAAGCAGAGTCAAACTTCTTGACTTGATCAACCTTATGATCTTTCAGGTAAATAGGCAGCTTCGCAATCAATGCCCCTACTTTTGGCAAGATAAACATATGGACTCTTTGGTAATGGGACTATCTCAGACTTAGCCTTTCTCTTTACCATTTGGTCAACCGGGTTGACTATGGCCAATCCCTTTCCATTGGGAAGAGAATGCTTTTTCTGGGTATCCAATGTTACCATTGTCAATGTCCATTGAAGGTTTTGGGAAGTTGATCTACTAATCAGATTGACTCTGCTAGTGCTCCGAATCATTGCTGATTAAGCACCCCAAAGCAAATAGATAAGATCATTATGGGTCATGTCATAGTCCTTTACATGTTAGTCCATAAGGAACTTACTATGTGACTTAGAAAGTGATTGAGCATCCAACTTTCTTAAGACTTTGACACCCAACTCTCCCGGCTTGTCAATATGTGACTTCATCTCCAAGATGCGATCACACATAGACCTTGCTTTCCATTAGGGCTTGAGTGACCTTGAACTTGTGGGTTAGGGAGAATAATTGGAGGAGGTGGATGAAGTAAAGTTCCAAGAGATTTGGGAAGATCATAGATGTCTGAACTAGACATCTTTTGGGAGATATTCAAGATAGTTGATCTAAAGTCCTTAATATAACACCCAATATGAAATATTAAGGCTAGGATCCAACAACCTATTTATAACTGGAAGAGGGATGCCGTAATCCGAGTTATAAAATAGTTGAAGGTAGGTGAATGACGATTTACCAATTTCCACCATGAAAAACGAAATAATTTAATTAGGTTTTTACTTGGATTTGAAACTCCTAGATCTTTTGAGATTCATTGAACTTTTCAATGGCATGTTTCAATCTCGAGTGTGCCCTTCAGGTTTTGTGACTGGGATGCCGAGGATCACAAAACAAGGTGTGAAGTAACCATGCAAATATACTTGGTACCCTTAATATTTACCCTTCAATCGATGTGCCGGTTAACCACACGAGCTCCACCGATACTATGATAAATATTAAGTTACTCTTTGCCTAGTTTGTTAAATCCAGGTTAGTGTGCCGGTTAACCACACACGCTCCACTAACGGTTTAAACAAAGTGCAAAGTGTAATTTCATGGATTAGCACCTTATTCACATTTTCCTAAGTAACTAAGATTGGGAATTAATAAAAGGTTTAGTTACTTAGTATTTATCATTAATACTTTTAATGAAGGGAGAATTATAGTCCTTGTCCTACCTGTTCGGCTAACGACCCTCCACCAATCAAGGAAGCGGTGGGTGAGAGTGGACACCCATTAAACTGCCATTTTATAGGCAACAACCTTATACCCCCCTTATAGACCGGCTTCGTGAATGAGGCCTACTAATGGTAAGACTGACTTGCTCTTATACATACATATATATATATATATATATATATATATATATATATATTATTAACTTATAATATTATAAAGTATAAGGGTTGAATTTTAACTTTTAAAATTCTAAGGGCTTAACTTGTAATTAAAGTATTCATTAGAGAAAACTTTTCAAATTCCAAAACTTGAGGGCAAGTTTTGAAACTATTCAAAACTCTTGGATTTCCCTAACTTATGAGTTTTAAGTAAAGCTTTAAAACTTTTAATGAAGAGACTCTTGGACATCCATAACTTGAGGACAAGTTATGGAGCCATAAAAACTATTTATAAGAAAATACTCTTCATTTTTTTAGTAACCTAAGGCATATTTATGAGTTTTTAAGATTCATAAATGTGACTTTTCATATAACTTGAGGACAAGTTACAAAAAAACACATTTTATGAACAACTTTTAGATTAATTAGGATTGAAAACAAATAAAACACAAATTTTTTTTTTCCATTAATCTAAACTAACTCATAAATCAAGGAAACATAGAACTTTTGGTAATCCATAACTTATGGAGTTAAATGTTTGTTTTATGATGAAACTTTTCATGTTCCATAACTTAAGAATAAGTTATGAAATTTTTTAAAACATTAACACCAAATTTTGTAACTCCATAAAAACTTTGAATCAATTTTTTTTTAAAACCTTTTCATATCCATAACTTATGGAGGTTTCAAAACACATAAGATCACAACTTTAAATAAAAAAATTTTGAGCTCCAAAATTTTATGACAAAATTTGTAACTCCTTAAAACATTTAGATCAAACTTTTAAAACTAATAAAATAATCATATCATTTTATCTTTTACTAAATTTGACCTAATTCAACTCATATAGCAAATGATTCAAATTTTACAAATAATTATTTTTTCACAAAACAAGTAATTATCTTAAAATTTGACAAACTTCATGTTTATTTTTCTTTTTTTTTTTCAACTTTGAAAATCAAACATTTGCATGAATATAACAGAAAACAACCCATGGCTCTGATACCACTGTTGGGTTTTAGTATACTACAACATCCTATGGTGCACATACAACCCTAAATACCTTGGATCTATGTTTTCTCTATTATACATGCAAATATGAAGTTTCCGAGATATTACCCTATACTAGCATACAAATATCATATACTTGGGTAATAAAATAGATAGAATACATACCTTTTTTTGATGTAACTTGTCTTCATGAAGCTTGAGTGCCTAGTGCCCCAAGTGTGACACCTCAAATGGTTCACACAACACCATGAACACTTGGAATAACCTTGAGAATAAGGATTCTTTGGTTCTCTCTAGTGAAATCAGCCTTGCCCTTTTGTGTACACACACTAGTGCCCATTTCACCAACCAAGGACATCGTTATATAGTGTGGAGATTAGGGTTAAACCCTAATACCCATGACCTTTCATTTCATATGATCCATGGGTTAAACACTCCATGGACTATCCATGAAAGCTTAGCCCAACCTAAATGAACTTGGCCCATCACACACATATATCTTAGAGTCCATATTTAATTACTTCCTTTTGATCACTTAATTAATTATAAATTAATTCTTGATCAATACTAATTAAATAATATGATTATATATTAATATATTAGAACTTATAATATATTAATATAAATCACTAGTATCCTTTTTCCTCATCTTGTCTATCCAATTGTCCCGATGCCATGCAACCCAAATGGACCATGCCGGGTCGGGTCAAGTCTTACCAATTATAGTTATGGACTTAGACATTAGTCCAATAGTTTGTGATCCTCGGTATCCCAGTCAAAAATGGAAATGGCATAATCGAGCTTAAACATGCCATTGAATAGTTCATTGAATCTCAAAAGATCTAGGAATTTCATTTAAACCTAATTCATTCAAATTTCGTTTTTGTGGTGAAATTGGTAAATCGTCATTTACCTACCTTTAAATAATTTGCAATTAGATTATGGCATCCCTCTTCTAAATTGTGAATTAGTTGGATCCTAGCCTTAGTATATCATTTGGGTGTTATATTAAGGATTTTCTTATCTAATCAGAACTTGTCCTTTTTTCCTTTTCAGATCTGAACTTCAAGCAATGCTTCTAGTTCCTCCAATAACAACTCCAACAACTTCTCGCTCTTGAGCATCTGCTCAAAAGTCACTTTTGATGGTACCAATTATAATCATTGGATACGAAACATCAAGATGGCTTTACGCTTCGAGGACAAGGAATATGCGCTCGAAAAGGAGCTGAACGAGATTGATGAAACAAAAGTTACTCCTAAAGAAATAGATGAGTATAGGAGACATTGCAATGATGCTACCAAAGTGTCATGGATCATGGTGGCTACTATGACTCCTGAGCTACAAAGGTTCTATGAGGATTACTGGCCGTATGAGATGAATAAGGACTTGATGGAAAAGTACCATCAACGAGCTCGTCAAGAGAGATACGAGTTAGTAAAGTCCCTCATTACTAGCAAGATGAAGGATGGAGAGTCCGTCACGACCCATTTGCAACACATGCAACGTTATGTGGATTGTTTGCTAAAACTCAATGTGAACTTCGACGAGGAATTGGTTATTGACATAGTCTTGCAATCATTGCCTAGATTTTATGATCAGTTTGTCATGACTTATCATTTGAACAAGGAGGAAACCACATTGAGTCAACTTCAAAGCTTGCTGAGAACTACTGAAAGTGGAATGAAGGGAAAGAGTATTGCCTCCACTCCTGCTGTTGCTGCTCCCGTCTTAGCAATTGGGCAAGGAAAGGAGAAGAAGAGGAAAGCTCCCTCAAAACAGCATTGGAAGGAAAAGTCCCAGACGGGGTCCTCAACCAATGGACCCAAAGGAAAAGCCAGTTCTGATGCTCCTCCTGCCTCTGACCCTAAAGAGGCTACTTGATTTTACTTCCATGACAAGGGGCATTAAAAACGAAGCTGCCCAAGTACTTGCAAGACATACATGATGTAAAGGTTAAGACAACCTCGGCAGGTGTTTACACTATTCTATCTAAAAACTCATCATATTCGAATTATTAGGTACTTGATACAGGATGTGGTTTTCACATTTTTTCTGATTTGTAGGGACTAAAAAGAAGTGAGGATGTGGAGCATGGGGATATGAACCTGATTATGAGCAATAGGAGATCGTCACCTATTACCAAGATTCGTGTTTACTCTTTAGTGCTTAGTAGTGGGTTATGTTTAGATTTAAAAATTATTGCTACTCTTCAGAGATGACACGAAACATCATTTCTTTTCATGGTTTATATAGACAAGGTTTTAGAGATTCTTTTGATAATGAGAATGGTTCTATTTATGCTTATAAAAACGGTGTATTTTATTTTAAAGCATTACCTTGTGATGACGTGTATGAAACTGTGATGGTTGTAGACAATTTAGGTAATAGTGTTTTTCATATTGATTCGTCTAATGGTTTAGACAAAGCATGCTTGTGGCATTGTCGTCTCGGACATGTCAACAAGAAACGCATTGCCCAACTCCAAAAGGATGGAGTGTTGGAATCATTTACTTTAAGGTCAGATGATACATGCGAGTCTTGTTTTCTTGGAAAGATGACTAAATCACCATTCACTAGTTCTTGTGAAAGAGGTGAAGGATTGTTGGACCTCATACACACATATATGTGTGGTCCCTTCAGATCCACCACAAGGGATGCAAATCGATTCTATGTGACTTTTACTAATGATTATAGCAGACATGGATATATCTACTTAATCAAGCATAAGTCAGAAACCTTTGAAAAGTTCAAAGAGTTCAAACATGAAGTCGAGAATCAATTGGGCAGGAAAATCAAGATGCTCAGATCTAATAGAGGTGGTGAGTATATAAGTATCGAGTTCCACAACTATATCAAGGAATGTGGAGTTGTTTCACAATTAAGATCTCCTAGGACACTACAACTTAATGGTGTGGCTGAGAGGCATAATCGAACCTAGTTGGATAAGTGATCAACTATCCCTTCGTTCTATGATATCTGTATGAATTCGAGACATGGATAATGGTCAATCTCACGAATTCAATATTATGTTTCCCGATATAGATTTGTGACGACTACATCTGACTACTAAATTGAACACATCAATTCCAGTCAGGGCTCGGCCAAGCACTTTAGATGTCAGCACCAAATCATCGAGGGGCCCATAGATATCGCTTCTCCTATTAAGGCAGAAGGAACGAATAAACTTCGACTACATAGTTTCTGTCTATTTCATCATGTCACACATGGACATACCCTTTATAACTACCACTTACGGTTAGCGTTGGAGTAGACCAATGCATAACAGAATCATAGAGAAAAACCCCACATGTATCTACGTTTGAAGAATAAAAGAAATTATCGTCTTAGAATTACTTGTGACTGAATCCATGAAGTAATCTCTAAGCGTGGGTTGGTCCAATACTTAAATCTCTATTAAGCACTCATGAGTGTTAGCGCAATCACTATGCTATGACTAATCAATATGGACAATCCACCAATACTCATGACAGTCTTGAATCACTACTTACTTCCAAGAGTATGACCGACTATGGACGTTTGAGTAAATTAATACTCGGGAAGTGGGTTCCAAACATGCAAAAGTGAGAACGTAGTGATAAGCTAATTGAAATGACCGAACTCCATCATATATTAAGATCACCACTTAATAATCACCAAATCAAATTAAACTCATACCGCTTAAAGTTCTCGGTTTTTTTTTAAAACAAACCAAACTAAGAGTGTTTAAGCCAATTCATTTACAAATCTAATGCCTCTCGACTTTGTCTGACTGTCAGACATGGTCAATGACATCGGCTTATGGAATGGATCGACAAGATTATCTTTCGATATGAATTATTGACTATGATGTCTTTACATTTGACTCACTATCAAATGTGTTGGTACTTACTGAGTATGTTTCATGTGAGCTCGTGTGACTTGGGATCCATACTCGAGGTAAGTTCACCCAAAGTCACAAGAAACTTCATAAGGACCATCAATGATTAAATTTCAACAAAGATGTCACTAATTAATCTCTTTCAGTCACATTGTCCACTTTGCAATTTAACCAACTGCAATATACTCTAAGCATGTTAAATCCACTATGGTGTATTACCTGGTACTCTTTCAAGCTAATATATCACCATTCAGTAAAAGCACGAATTCCGACTCCGAACGAAATTACCTTTATTAGTGCGGAACTTAGCATCAATGTAACTCTTACAATGATCTCTTCCATACTACCAAGATCATCTCTTCTGTCCTCCAAGGACACTTAAGAATGTTCTTGATCTTGATTCATTGATTCTTGCCAAATTGATCTAATCAAACTTGTCATGCTCAAGGCATACGAGTCATTAGATCTAGTACATGTCATGGCATTTATGATCGATCCCATAGCAGAAGCATGTGGGACACGACTCATTTGCTTTAGCTCAATAGTAGAACTAGGACATTAGCATTGCTCAATTTCATGCCAGCCTAAACTCCTTTTTGAGTTCTGCATGTCGAGTTTCCTCAACATTCAATGTACTCTGGCTTAATCCAATGAATCACTTTGATCTATCTCCATAGATCCTTATTATGTACGTGTTTTGTATCTCCCATGTATATCATAGCGAAACCGTTCTCATACCAAGCCAAGCTTTTATACTTGCTAAGTTAGAATATATTTTCTTATGAATCGTACACTATCTATGTACAATACAAGGGTGACTACAGTGCTCCCACTAGCACTGACATATATATGGCTTATCTATGTTTCTCGAAATTCAAACTCCTTGAACTTTTCTCATTGAAACAAAGATTCCAATTACTCCCACTAGCTTTGACATATGTATGGCTCATCTTTATTTCTCGAAATTCATACACTTTGAACTTTCTCATTGAAATAATGATCCATCTTGCGACATGCTTATTTCGGTCCATAAATGAACTTGTTAAGCTTACACATCCTTCACAACCTTTCTTGGTTTGATTATGTGTTTGTTCCTATCCATATCTGTCTCTTCTTGAAGATCCACATATACCTAATGGTTAAGGTCAAGTGCTTGATCTACCAAGTTTCAACATACATGGATTGAATCTCGCTTTCCAATTCCTCTTTCTATATTGTTGCCTTTAGGGCCTACCATAGCTTCCGATAGCTGGTACACTCTGATTGTTATCTACCAGTGACTCAAATACCTTAGCAATATAAACTCTTATATAACTAGGTCTATGACGTCTTCTATCAGATCTATAAGGAAAAATGGAAATATGTCAGTTTCCTTAATAGCTCTTTCAATTCCAAATTGAATGTTATGTCCAACTTTAGGCTCTTCGTTGGTTGGATCTCGAATCTTATCAAGATCAATGTGGCTCCCACTAGCCCTTTTGGAAATCAGCTCCCTCTCTCGGAAGACTGCCCTTCGAGCAACATACATTTTGTTCTCATAAGGATTGTTAAACAATTATCTAAAATGATTGATAGGTTCTCCAACGAGATAACACATCTCTATTCAATGTCCCAGATTGTCGAGCGCTTCAACGACGAGCGTAAGCCTCATAATCGTAGACTTACATATATGGAAGTGAGGATAGAATCCCACTTCACATATCATAGAGTGTTTCAGGAACCTACTTAGTTGGCACAAGACCAAAGGACTTCTTGTAACACTATTCATGGTATAATCCATGATTTGTTAGCAAATACAGTGCTACTCATCTAGTACAAAATCAATGAACGATTTGTTTCTCTATCCAACTAACACTTCCTAGTGGCAGTGTTTTGGGAGGAGACAGATCATGAAACTCTTTCACAATTACTTAGATGATCGATAAAGTTTGCACTGAGATTCTCACTATGAGTGTCTCATCCTATTGCCCAATTGATTCTCAACTTCACTTTATGAGAGCTCTGAACACCTGAAAGGTTTCAGACTCACATTCATACGAAGTTGGTATCACCATGTATTGTGATTAATCTGAACGGTCCATTAGTGTAAACTAATTCCAACAGATACTCACATCAACCAGTGAAACATTCATCATCTATCTTGATAAACAAGATTTGCATTTATCATGAGACTCGAGGTCAAATGATATCCAAAATCCGATCCAACTGGATACTTGGTAATGCATTTCTCGTTTATGTATCCAAGACTATGATTCCACAAATACATCTCACCCAAAACTTTGGATGTATTTGAATCAGTACATATTGTGGTCATTCTGAACGATCCATTAGTTGAACTAACATCAACAGATATTCACAATAATACACCTTATTTAAATGTTCGAATCAATTTTGAACGATTGCTACTATACTAGCTTCATAGATTTCATGACTTTCTTTTAACATGTTAGAATGCTCTACATTTAAATAAGTCAGAACTATCTCATGAATTATAGTATAAAAAATTTTAGTTATATTACCATAGACTAAACTCTTGAGGAGAATTGTCATTTGATCCCATGAATGTAGCAAGGGCTTGGCATTCATGATCAAATTATCTTCTCCATGTTCTAGTCTTCTTACTTCATTTTAGTAACTGCACATTCTTGCAAATGTCAGTACTAATCCTCAGTAAAATACTCAAGGTTTAGAAGTAATGTTTTGATGGCATTATAAATTTATATATTTTTTTTGAATAACAAACATGAAAGAACTAGTTGTCTTTTGATCCAATGGAAAGTAGCACGGGCTCGTGATCCATGATCAAATTTAACTTCTTCATGTTCCAGTCCTTTCACCTCAAATATACATTTGGGCAAGTTTGATTTCTTAGTCCTTTTCTTGTTATGGAAACGAGCAACTATCAGAACATGTCTTAGAATAAGCCTTCCTTTGTCCTAGGTATTAGGGCCTAGATTAGGTATACCCACACTAATCGCCTTTTAAACCGTGTGCAATTGGCTTTCTTCTTCTTGACACTTCTATTAATGATAGTAAAATATGGGAGTGTTTTGAAGTTTAAGTTTCTATGACTGCCATGTTAATTCCAAAAGGAAACTTTAACATGCTCCACAACTCCTTCATGGTCATTCCAAGTTGTTCATATCAAAATCAAAATGAATTGATTATATGTACATGTCAGCTAGTCGATTAATCTTAGTCAACTCCTAACTCAAGGAAATTCCATTTTACTTCAATATGTCATTTTACAACGTACATTTGACAATTGCTCTTTCTAACACTTTAGAATGCAATGTTTGAAGTAACCAAGGAATAACTTTAACAAAGGCATGATCTTTCTTTTCGTTTATGAGAACTACTCCCAAACTACGAATTTGACAAGATTGATCATCCTCATAGCTAATCCTTTCAAAGGTTTTATAGCAGTAGATTTTAGTGGATAAGGTTATAGACATCATTCAATAACAAATTCCATTATTGTTTGTTTTACTTATCCTTAGAAAATAATCACCCTAAATAAAATTATTTTATAAGGCTAGGATCCATATTTGGCTCCATGATGTGTAAAGGGATGCCGTAAACACACCATAAAGTTATTTAGGTAGGCAAAGCCCTTTGCCAATTTCGATCACCACAAAATTCCTAGATCTTTGAGATTCATTGACTATCAATGGCATGTTAATCTCGAATTATGTTCATCTCAAATTCAATGACGGGGTCGCTGCGGATCATTAAACAGATGGTGAATCGACCATACAAAACCGCATGGTCCCCGGCTCAAGTTACGCTTGAGATTCGCGAGTTCCACATCATTCTCTACTTATACTCTCCAATTGACGTGCCGGTTAACCACGCGAGCTCCATCAACAAGTTATAAAGAGAATGTGCAACTTTTATGGATAACATAAAATTCACATTAAATAGATTGAGAATTAACCTTGCAAAATCGCATGGTCCCCGACTCTTGCGAGTTCCATATCATTCTCAACTATACCCTATATTGATGTGCTGGTTAACCACACGAGCTCCATCAACAGAATATAAAGAGAATGTGCAATTTTCATGGATAATATAAACTCACATTCTATTAATAAAACGGGATTTTGTTTTATACTTGTATTTAAAATACTTTTAGATTGACCATTATCACTATCAAACCCTTTCGGTAACTCCATTCACAAAATGCAATTGGGCGGTGAGGGTGGTAAGCGCGAAGCATATTAAAAACCGACCTCATTAGGAATCAAAGAGACCTCCTTAAACCCCTACATTAGAACGGGTGAGCCTAGTCGATGTAAGACTGACAATGTCAATATTTAAACACGCGAGGGCGCATGTTGTAACTTTCTTATACATATAATAGACACAATTCTAATATATATAAATATAAGGGGTAAATTTAAAACTCTTTAAATTTAGTTGTCTATTATTAATTCTAATTAATTGCGAGGACGCAATGTAACAATTAATAAATCAGAAGGGGGTAATATTCAAATTTATAAATCTCTTTTATAAATAATATTAAATATTTAAATTCACTATTTAAATAATAGATAAATATTCAAATTCAAATAAACACATAAATATTCAAATTCAAATAAACATATTTAAACAATATTTATCTATTAATAAATATTCAAATTCAAATAAACACATAAATATTCAAATTCAAATAAACATATTTAAACAATATTTATCTATTAATAAATATTCAAATTCAAATAAAACATTTAAATAATATTTATCAATTTTCAGATTTAAAACATTTTAAAATTTGGTAATTATCCATATTTGATAAAGCTTCATATTTGAAAAATGGAAAAAAATCTGAAAACCCTAATTCTGCTGAGCTCACGTCGTGAGCTCTAAGCTCTCACGTCGTGAGCTGCGACTAAGGTATTATCAATTACGAATTTTTCAATAATCCTTCTACCATTCAATTTCAAACAAAGTTTTACAGAAAACATGGATCTAGGGTGAACATAACCATGAACCAATGGCTCTGATACCACTGTTGGGTTTTCTACGCATCAAATACACTCTAAAACTAGGTAGCGGAAAAATCGAAACAACGATATACCTAAGTGTACATGCAACCTATGGATCTATGGCTTCATGCTAATTACATCAACCCTAGAAAACTAAAACATAAGTAAGAAAACATACCTCTTATGTAGCCCTTGATCTCCATGCTTGAGATCTTGAACCTCCATGAAGTTGCTTGGATGAAAGGATCCAAACCAGAATCCCTGTAATGGTATCACACCCAATGACACCAAAGAGTGGAATAAAAATAACTAGGAGAAGGGTCAATTTCACAAACCCAAAGGGGTTAGAAATCGTCCCTAAGAGGGGGAGGAAGAAGGGATGGCGAAACTTCAAGCCAAGGTGCAAGGAGGAATGAAATCCCTAAGGCCCTATTTATAGCCTTGGATGCCTCCTTAGGTTTAGTACTCCTTCCCATGTGGGATGGGAGCATAACCACAAAATTTCACTCCTTTCCCATGTGGGATGGAGTGATTTTCATCCAACCCTAATTCCATAAGGTTCTGGAACATTCCTGATTAACCAACTATCGATTAATGAACATTCAACCCTTTAATTAATTAAACTGTTAATTAATTCCCAAAATATATTTCCAAAATATATTTCCAATTAGTTTCTAATTAATTATTAACCATAATAATTAATAAACCAATTTCTCCTTTATTTATTCTACTCAATTTGGGTCTTGAGGGCAACCCAAAAGGACCCTGCTATTATTAGAAATATTAGCAATAGTTAATGACCTTGGACACTATTCCAACACTATAGACCTAGTGAAAATGTGGTCTTCGTAGCACGAAGGGGAGTCTTTTGAGAGAAAGAGAGAGATCATATGCAAAGAGGACAGTGGGAGTACAATTGATCTTGAAGAAATTCAAGAGTAAAGCAATGAAGGAACCACTAACAGTAGCACTCAACCTGAGGAAGAAATTCATGTTGAATCAGTTGACGAGTCGTTACCTATTAGACGTTCCAACAGAGTTAGAATGACACCAGAGTTTTATGGTTTCCATATTACTACAGATGGTGATACGTTTATCAGTGATAATACACTGATAAATTTGGATGAGCCTACTAATTACAAGGAAGCCATGGTGGGCCCTTAGTCTGCCAAGTGGAAAGAGGCAATGGACAGCGAGATCAAGTCCATGTATGACAACCAATTTTGGAATTCAGTTGATAATGTACCAGGTCGTAAGATAGTTGGGTGCAAATGAATCTTCAAGAACAAGTCCGACTTGGATGGAAAGGTACACACTTTCAAGGCACGACTGGTTGCGAATTGATTTACTCAAACCCCAGGGGTTGACTATGATGATACCTTCTCACTAGTGGCTAAGATTAAATCTATTAGGGTTATGCTAGCCATAGCTGCGTTTCATGATTATGAAATTTGGTAGATGGATTTCAAAACCGCTTTCCTTAATGGAAAGTTGGCCGAGGATGGATACATGAGTCAGCCATAGGGTTTTGTGGATGTTAAGTACCCCAATAGAGTGTGTAAGCTTGAGAAATCAATCTATGGATTGAAACAAGCTTCTCGCAGATGGAATCTTTGCTTTGACGAGAATGTTAAAGATTTTGGCTTCTCTAGAAGTGAAGATGAATCTTGTGTATGTCACACCCCCAAACCAGACGGCGGAAACGTCTGAGGGTGGAGGACTTCATTTGTAGTATCACAACACATGCATTATAGTAATCAGAGTACAAACAACCACTATATTTAAAAAGTATAAGTATTTACATGTGTTTCATCAAAGTATACTGAAACCAAATAGTTATACAAAAGAAGAAGACAAGACATAAATAGCTCCATCTTCTCAAAAGCTCGGGGAGTACCTGTCTACTGGTTCCCTGAGAATAAAAGTAATTTGAAAAGAGAGTATCAACATAAAGTTGAGTGAGTGCATAAGTATTTATATTTGAAAGAATGTTTTCTGTTTCTTAAATATGTAAACTGTTCCAGAAAATCCTATATTTTCTGCTGTATATGAAAAGTAGTTTTTGTTACATAAAACTGTTCTATTTGTAAACCAATGTTCTGTATTTGTAATCCTTTTTGTAAACTTGTATCTGAGAGTATGTCTGATTTCATCAACTATTATTGTAAATTGTAATGTAATACTGTAAACTGTATCTTGTAAACTAGTACTTTGAAAATGTTGTTGAATCATAAAAGTGACCCTCTTAAACTTGGTCTACCGCAGCCCTCAAGGATCCGCAGTCATCTCTGTTCAGCAACCTCATCCGAAGTCATCATCAACCGCAGTTCACTATCTAGCTTTCTTAGTTTAACTCTTTATCTACTTTTGTTAGAATACTCTCTTTTGTCCAGTATGCCTTGCATGGCTACGCATAGATAGTTGAACCGATGTAATATTTGAGTCTCTATATATAGAGCTCAGTCTTTTTTATTCAATACATCTCCCTGATTACGCATCTTGAATCTCATATCTTGTGTTATTGCTCTCATCTCTTTCTTACTCTCAAAGTTCACTTGAATATAACTGAACATTATCTCTCTTCGGAGCAAGTCATTCGTGACTTAATCACTAAGTTTGATCTCACTCACTAACTTGGTCTGAATGCATTCCTTGTTAAGAATTAACTTATGTGTATACTTGATATAACACCTGTTGTCATTTATATTTCCTTACATTTACGCAACTAACTCTCTAATTATCTAACTCTTTAACTTATTATTATTGTTGAGCTTTTAGATCCTTTGAGATAAACTATTCCGCAACTATACTTGTTCTAATGTTTGTTCAAGTGTGTCTCAAGTTTTTCTCTCAACAATTGGTATCAGAGCCATAGTGGTTGCTTTTTGAAACAAAAATCTGATTTTCAAAAAGGCCTTCTATACCACTGGAGCTCATTTCTTAAAAAAAAAACCAAAAAAAACTTTTTCAAAAAAAAAAAAACAAGGAAATATGGCACAAACATTATCTCTAAATGTTTCCAACAGTGTTCGTGGTTCTAATCGAGCCCCAATATTGGTGGCAAATGAATATCATCACTGGTCTCAGAGAATGGAAAGATAGTTAAGGAGACTAGGTAGAGATGTATGGCGGTCCGTAGAAGAAGGACCACATGTCCCTGTTCTTACACCAGTTCAAACCGATGGTGCCACAGCCAGACTAGGAGGAGGTCAACCAGTCATGAATCGTCCAACCAAAGATGATCTCGATAAAATAAAAAATGATGCTGTTGCTTTTTATGAAATCTCTTGTGGAGTTGCTCCTGACAACTTCGACATTATCATAAACTGCAAATCAACAAAAGAGATCTGGGAAGTTCTCAAGAACTTATATGAGGGCTCAGAACAAGCTCAAGATAAGAAGCTCACAATTGCACTCAATGAGTTCAATAATTTCAAAGCTCATACTGGCGAAAGTTTGGAAGACTCCTTCAAAAGGTTCAACCTGATAGTCACTAAGTTATCTAATGCTGGCACCATCCGCAGTAACCATGAAACAAACCTTCAGTTTCTCAATGGTTTGGGAAGACATTGGACTACTTCTAAGATGATAGTTCAAGGGGATAGAAAGATTCATTCTTTGTCTCTTTACAAGCTATACGGGGAACTGCAAGCACAAGTATCCACCGTACTCAAAGACTATGCTGACTTCGGAGGACCACTTGCTCTTATAGCACAAGCTCCACATAATCAATCCTACTATCCCTCGTATGACACTCCTCCGCAGTCATACGAAACTGACTCCGAGTATGATGATGAAGAAGAATTTTAGAAGGCTATTGCTCTTGTTAGCCAACAGTTCAACCGGCTACCACCTCCTTCCTTTCGTAAGAATCAGCAGTTCAACAAACCTCCATTCAACCGCAACTTTAACCCGCAGAATAACCATTCTCGATATCCCAAAAGTTCTCATCCACCACCGCAATCTCAAAATACTCAACCAAAGGAGGCACCGTAGTCCATCCAAACCACTGACTCCGGTACTCCCTCAGAAGACAAAAATGATGTTGTGATTTGTCACAAGTGCAACAAAGAGAATCATTTTGCCAAAGACTGCAAGGCAAATGTAGTGAAAAATAAAGCATTCTACCTGAGAATGGCTCAAGAAATGAAAGATAAGGAAAAGGCAAGGGCATACGTAGCCCATGTCAAAAGAGACCATCAAGTTTGGTCATCCGGAGATGAAGATGAAGCCATCAGCAACATCAAAGGAAAATGCAAGATCTGCATGCTGGCAACTGCGGATGACGATGGGTCTACAAAGCTGGAAAAGAACTACTGCTACATGGCGAAGGATGGAACTCTAAGCATCGTCAAACAGGTAAAACTCATGATTAAAACTCTAAACTATAGCATGCATGACTGTCAACCCTTCATAGACAATCTTAATGACACATGTGTTGCCGTCCTTACAGACTATAACAAAGCTCTAGATGAGAAGAACATAGCGTCCCAAGAGAGGTTTCATGTAAGAGGACGACTGGACAACAAAAGACTCAAAGTAGCTATGTTAGAAAAGGACTTAGAGTTAGAAAAAGATGCAAGAATGTTGAGTAAAACACAACTAGAGATAGCTTTGAACCAAAGAGATTTAGCTCAGAGTGAGATTGTACGTTTAAATCTATTAATAGAAAAATTGTTCAATGAAAGTGAAGCTATTGAAAATTTGGTGAATAATGGAATCGTGGATAATACATACAATTGGGGTTGGTCCAATGGATATCCTACCGCAAAGGATTCTTCTCCCCGGTTAAACAAAGATCGACTGTATGTCCCTCCAGACCGAGAATTTCATTTTCCAGTCAATGACAAAACCTTTCCCGAAGACATCAGAACACACTTCGGTAGACTTCATAATCTAAGTAATAACTGTGTCATTGAGGAAATTGTGCCTGAGGTTTTGGGTCACACAAGTGATCAAATTCCTATCTGTGGCAGAATCTATCCAAATTCTCAGACTTCATCCGTTGTTGATGAGGAAATTGTCATAGATAGTCCCGAAGTCTCACAGGACTTCCCATCTCTGCCCTCAGGCCGCAGTATCTCTCACTGTAGTCATGAGCCGCAGAAGTCCCACAAAAATCCCACAGAAGTCCCAACTCAGTCTTATTCTGCGATAGTCAAATCATCCTTACCGCAGTCCTCAATCAAAAGCACTGTGACTCTTCAGCCAATTCATCATGAATTACCTATAGAAAACTTTGAAGTGGGTCAATGCTCTCAAAACCCTGAATCTTCCAGTCCGGATGACTCTAGCCCTCGTTTTCATAAATTTTCAAAGGTTTCCAGGAAACCGCAGCTGAACACCAATGACTGCGGTTCCCCAAAAACCTTAGCTAAAAAGGCTTTCAAAGAGGAAATTCGATCCCGAGGCACAAATCGACAAATCTTTTCTAAAAACAAAAGGCATATCAAATTTCCAAAATCTAAGAGTCCAGAAAAGTTTGTTTTCTCGCACTATTTTTCAAAAAATTCTCCCATTAAGAAAACATACAAAAAGGGATGTACAGTTTCAACAGTCATTCCAAATTCATCTGACACAACCCAAAAGAAATTAAAGTCTTTTCGAAGCAATGGTTTTCAAATCTATTCCTCAGATGATCCAAAATGGAAGGGTATTTTACCCACTCCAACACTTTTGAAATCACATCAAAATTTTAACAAATGGAAGGGTATTTTACCAAACCCAACAAAAGGGTTCAAAAAATCTACACGTGCTAAATCTTTCTCGAAACAAACCTTTTCAAATTCCAACAGCACCAATGTCAGATTTTACCACTCTCGGACCGGTCACAAGCCTACCTCATCATTTAGACCGCTGACCAAACAAGGTGTCAGAGTAAAAGACAAAATTTCAGCGTGTCAGTGTCAATGTAGTTGTCAAAATGGTTCATCTCATGTCAAATCTGGTTTTTTTCAGAAACCTCGTAACTTTTCTAAAAAACACAACACTCCAAAATCTCACAAACACCCAGGACTAGGCTTAAAAGTTGACACGAAACCTGTCCCTGCAACCTCGGTTCATGCATCAATCAGAAACTCATGTTTTGTCCTAGGCTCCAAACTAGTTTGGATGCCTAAACTAACCATGTAATTCTCAGGCCTTGTACAAGGAGGAACAAGAAGAAGAATGGTTAATCGACAATGCCTGCTCCTTGCACATGACCGGAAGGTTAGAATACCTTTGGGATTTCAGGCCAATTTGCAACGGTGGAAATGTCACATTCGGCAACAATGCAAATGGGATAATCCAAGCTTATGGTGTTCTTACTATGGGAAACTTCTCTTTTCAAAAGGTCGCTTATGTAGAAAGCCTTAAACACAATCTCATCAGTGTTGGCCAACTATGTAAGGCAGGCCATCGGGTTGAATTTGATGTCCAATTTTGCTATGTAATGACAAGCGATAGGAGCACGTGTCTAATCAAATCCAGATCCGAAGGTACTATGTATCCTATGGACGTCTCTCTGATCATAGGCAAACCGCAGTTATGCTTCCAATCCAAAGCAGTATCCGAAGTCAGCTGGCTATGGCACCGCAAGCTAGCTCATCTCAACTTCAGATACATCAACAATTTGGTCACCGGAGAACTCGTCCGAGGTCTTCCAATCCTCAATTTCAGCAATGATACTCTCTGTCCTGCATGTGAATGTGGAAAGCAATCCAAAGCAAGTCACCCAATTGTGATTGACTCTTGAATTTCTGAACCACTGGAACTCCTGCACATTGATCTCTGTGGTCCATCTACCGTAGCCAGTCTTCATCACAAGAAATACATATTGGATATAGTAGATGACTTCACACGCTTCACATGGGTTTTCTTTCTTAGACTCAAGTCAGAAACACCGCAGACACTCATCAATTTTATCAAGGAGATAGAGCTTTAAATCAAACTACCAGTGCGTCGCATCCGAAGTGATAATGGAACTGAGTTTACCAACCATCTCTTAAACAGTTTCTTGGTTTCAAGAGGTATCACTCACAATTTCTCAGCTCCTTACACACCGCAACAGAATGGAGTAGTAGAGCGAAGGAATCGAACTCTGGTAGAAGCAGCCAGATCTATGCTCAACTTCGCACACCTTCCTCTCTACTTTTGGGCCGAAGCAGTTGCCACAACATGCTTTGTGCATAACCGAAGCATTGCGTGCAAGCGTCTTAGTAAAACTCCTTATGAGGGCCTTAACAACCGCAAGCCAAATGTCCGATTCTTCCATATCTTTGGGTGTAGATGTTTTGTGATCAACAACAGAGATCATCTTAATAAGTTTGCACCGAAGTCTGATGAAGGCATCTTCCTTGGCTACTCAACAAACAAAGTTGCTTATAGGGTTCTCATTAGACGCACAAGGCTAATAGTTGAAAGCTTCGATGTCAAATTCGATGATTATTACATCCGCAACACTGATCCATCAACCGAAACCAAAGCAATTCTGGAAAGTGATATTCCTGCCTCTTCGGGTCCACTAAACCTAGTTGAAGTAAACTATGACGATCTCTTCGACCCTGTAGAAACAGCCAAGTTATCCGAAGTTCTTGTGTCCCCGGAAGCTCAAAAGAAGCATGCTGACGTATCTAGTCCTACACCATCCGATGAGGTATCACTAAATACTTCCACCTTGCCGGTTAAGGGGGAAAACTCAACTCCGGACCATACAATAACCATCAAGGTTCCAGTACTAGAAGATGCAGCTCCAGTCCCTCTTCGCAGAGGATTTCAACCATCAAACGTTTCTTCGGACTCGGATGATGAAAACATAGAGAACATCGACACAAGAACAGACTCCAGAGTTTTCACAATTGCAATAAACCAGGGGGAACCTTCTCAAGCTTAAGAGGAACTTCCATCAACAATCCAGGGGGAACCTCTTCCAAATGCTCAAGAAAATGCTAATCTCACTCCAACAGTCCAAGATGTTTCCGCAGGATGTTCTCAAGTCCAGGGGGAACTGCCATCTCCAACCGCAGAATCTTCAGATATTAAAGACATTCCCTCTACCGCAGCTACTAATCATCTACAACCCCGTCTACACGTATGGACGAAGGACCACCCACCAGGTCAAATCATTGGTAACCCATCCGCAGGTATCCAGACTCGATCTTCCAAGGATTTATCTGATCACTGTCACTACGCAGCATTTATGTCCTCGGTCGAGCCCCGAACGATCAAAGAAGCATTACTAGAACCAGACTGGATATCCGCAATGCAAGAAGAACTAGAAGAATTCAAAAGAAACAAAGTGTGGCAACTCGTTCCAAAGCCGCAAGGTCACACTATTGTTGGTACTAGATGGGTATACAAGAATAAGTTGGATGAATCTGGTGCGGTCGTCAGAAACAAGGCAAGGCTAGTTGCCAAGGGATATAGTCAACTTTAAGTTATTGACTATGATGAAACGTATGCTCCGGTGGCGCGAATGGAAGCCATCCGAATCTTCTTAGCATACGCAGCTCACAAGAACATTAAGGTACATCAAATGGATGTGAAAAGTGATTTTCTCAATGGTGAATTAAAAGAGGAGGTTTATATTCAGCAACCTCAGGGTTTTGAAAGTCTTGAATTCCTAGACTACTGCTACATGCTTGAAAAAGCAGTCTACGGTCTAAAGCAAGCCCCAAGAGCGTGGTACGAGACTCTCTCTGAATTTCTTATCTCATCCGGATACAAAAGAGGAGTGATTGATCCCACTTTATTTAGATAAGCAAACGGTAATCACCTTATGCTTGTACAAATATATGTGGATGATATCATCTTCGGATGAACTGATCAGGGAATGGTGGATGAATTTGCTAAGCTCATGACCAACAAGTTCCAAATGAGCATGAATAGAGAGATTAACTTCTTTCTAGGACTTCAAGTGAAACAAGTCCCTCAAGGGATATTCATCCATCAGGAGAAATACACCACTGAACTTCTAAAGAAATACTCAATGGAAAACTGTTCTTCGGCTAAGGTCCCCATGGCCTTCGGATATAAGATATCTGTTGATCCTTCCGGTGAATCAGTGGATCACAAGACTTATAGAGGTATAATTAGCTCATTGATGTACCTCACCGCAAGCCGACCAGACATGGCCTTTGCAACAGGTGTATGTGCAAGGTACCAGGCTGATCCAAATATGTCACACATGACCGCAGCCAAGCAGATTCTAAGATACTTAAAGGGCAGCAAGACCCTTGGTTTATGGTACCCCGCAGGGAATGACTTCAGCCTACAAGCATTCACCAATGCGGATCATGCCGGATGTAGACTAGATCGAAAAAGCACCTCCGGTGGATGTCAATTTCTGGGTGGAAGACTCGTCAGCTGGTCATCAAGAAAAAAAACATTATGTATCACTGTCTACCGCGGAAGCTGAATATGTGGCCGCAGCTAGCTGCTGTTCACAAGTCTTGTGGATGAAAACACAACTTATGGACTACGGATACAGAATGCTGCGGATACCAATTTATTGTGACTCTGAGAGTGCTATAGCGATTTCCCACAATCCAATTCAGCACTCTAAGACAAAGCATATTGAACTACGGTATCACTTCATCAAAGACCACATCCTGAAAGGTAACATTGAACTAATTTTTATCCATACTCATGAAGAGATTGCTGATGTATTCACAAAGGCACTTGACTCTACAAAACTCAACAGTTTCTTACAAATTTTAGGAATGATGACTCCGGACCCACAATTCTTTTTGAATTGATAGGTACCGCAAACCATCCTTGGTCTCTTTTGCGGTCCTAATTGAAATTATTTATGGTAGATAGTTTTGGTATATCCTATGTACTGTAGTATATTCTATGTACCGCAGTATATCTCATGTACCGCAACTATATATCATATCTATCTTTCAATGGTCCTTATTGTTAGTTGTTTTTAGGAATGATGACTCCGGACCCACAATTCTTTTTGAATTGATAGGTACCGCAAACCATCCTTGGTCTCTTTTGCGGTCCTAATTGAAATTATTTATGGTAGATAGTTTTGGTATATCCTATGTACTGTAGTATATTCTATGTACCGCAGTATATCTCATGTACCGCAACTATATATCATATCTATCTTTCAATGGTCCTTATTGTTAGTTGTTACTAATTTTTGTTCAAGTGTTCTCCTCAGTTCTTCTACTGCAGTCATCTAACCATCCATCCGCAATGATAAAAGATCCATCCGCAATGATAAAAGATCCATCCGCAATGAAGTCTCAATCCGCAATCACATTGATTGATTTCTCAACTGCTTCATAAATTCTTGAAACATGGTGTGCTATTTAATGATCCTTCATTAAATAAGAAGAAAAAAAAACATTCAAAAACATTCTTTGTGTAGCATATCACTGTCTCAGTTCTACTTTTTGAATAAACCTTGTGGCAGACCTATTTTGGGTATAACGACAAAAAGAACGATTTTCCATAAAAATCTCTTTTAAACTGTCTCTTCCTATTACCCCCAAAACGTCAAATCCGTTACATCTTCCTCTTTTGTACAACGGATTAACCCCTCACCACACGTTCTTCAAACGTGATGTTATAGGGACTCACATTTCATTAAATGCTACCCCTTTTGTAAAATTCAAAAAAATAAAATAAACCTTTTATTATCTCATTTATGGCTGAGATTACTTTTCCTAATAAAAAAAACAACCCTCTTCTTCTTCCCCAAGAAAGTTTTATGCTTTCTGAAAACTCTCAAGACGAACTTCTTCTCCTTCATCTTCTTGCACTCTGTTTTTCCTGCAAGTTCTTCAAACTCTTCTAAAAAATGGTGAAATCGGGTATCTCTAAGAAACACTCCAAGGCATCTGCCTCTGGTCATCCAACTGGTTCAGACTCTGCTTCAAGGAACCAAATGCCAACGATTGCTTCAAGCAATTTTAGGGCAGTGTTCGACGAGCATTTTTCTTACAATGCTCCGATAAAGTTGATGATCAAGTTTCTGTCAAATCACCCATTGTTTGGTCCTTTTTATTCTTTCACAGATGTAGTACCGCTTTCAACACTGTTCAAATGTGCTTTCTCTGCATATCGCCCTCTTAACAACCTTCAAGAGGTGCATCTGAATCTGGTGAACGATTCTTTGGTTATTTTGACCAAAGAGAAATTTCTCAATGCCATCAATCTATTAGTTCATCCTTCAACAAAGGTGTTCACCCCAAGCATGGCAGACATTCTTTCTGCACTTTACCAAATGGGTTACCAAAAGAAGCTGAAAGGCATAGGCGAATTCAAGAAGAATCAGTTGCCTGCGGTATGGCAGTTCGTTTGCCATTTTGTAATCCGCAGTCTGTCCGGCAGAACCGGAGGCACTGATAACATGGGCCTCAAGCTGTTAGAGTTAGTGTGGAGTATTTTTACTGGCCACGATGTCAACTACGGTCAGATCCTGTGGGATGACTTTTTGCAGTACATTCCCAAGGAAAGTCCAAGAGAAAATCCTACCAAGCTCACCTTTGCAAGATTCTGGTCTCTATGCATCTCAGACCTTCATGCGGATGCAGGACTAAGCATGGACAACGATGTCAACCTCTTTATCACCAGAGATCTAAAAAGGTACAACCCCTCTAAAGATCAATCTACTTTTGGACCCATTAGACGGCTACCAGTCCACATTTTGTCTTCACTTGGACTTGAAACCATTGATGTCACAGACCACATAGAGGCTACGGAAGGTATTGACCCATACCTTCCTACCTCGCCTCTACCTAGACAAGCCTCATACGCACCCATCAATCCTGGTAGTACCGCAGTCCCATCTTCCACCACTCTATCCAACTTATCTCTATCAAAAAGGCGTAAGCAGTTAGCCTCAGCCCATCAAGGCCCCCGCAACATCACCAAGAAACATGGAACCCCAAAGAAGAAAGATGCTCCCAGAAACACTGAACCATCCAAGAAACGAAGAAAAAGAAGATTGTCGTGTCCAGAAAAGAATTTCTGAGTCTACAAGGCAAAGTAGATCAGATTCTTGCTGCGATTAAACCCACTCAACCACAACCTAAAGACCTACCAGGACCGCAGCAACTTATTGAAAGAATCGAACGACTTAAAACTCGTGAACGACTAGCTGCTGAGCGAATTTATCTGAAAGTTGAAATCGGAATTCGATCTCTAGATACAAGTCGTCAGGCTGATCATAAGTAGTTTATGGCTACTGCGGAGCGCCTCATCTCTGAGGTATCCGCAATCAAGGCAGATCTACAAACAGCCATTGCGGACCAGTTAACTCATTCGAAGAAGTTGATAGATGAAACTCATACCGCCTATTTTTCATGGTCCTGAGATTCTTCAACTTACCAAGGAGATTCATTGACTACTCTTCAACACCGCCATCCCAAACAATCAGCAACTGGCTGATGCACTCAAAGCTCAATTCCAGGAGGTGTGTGCCAAAGTCGATGGTCTTAAGCAATGACTTGAGGATGCTCCGGTTTTGCATTCCTCAAGAGGGGGAAGTGATGAAGACCATCATTCAAACATCATCTCTCATCATAGGAGCCCCCCTGTCATAAATGAAAAAGTTCCCTCACCGCAACCATCTCATCACAAGAATCCAAGCCATCAGACACCACCGCAACATCAATCTCCACCGCAACAGAAAATCATTCAAGAAACTACTCCCTCTCCTGAGCGACCGGAGACTCCTACCCACTTCAAGAATCTAGCATCCAACATGTCATCTGAACATTCCAATGACTCTCATGCAACGAAACAGAAGAAAGCCGACTGGAAAGCAGCCAAATTTGCTGAGCTTATCTGGAGAGAAAACGGATTCGACATCACCATGGATGAGTCCTTAGTCAATTCTTGGATCAATCCCCACCGAAGATTGTTGGATGATGACTATAAACCCTATCTTACCTTTGCTGAACCCCCATCTGACGGTTACTGGGATGTTCCAATCTCCCCTAATGCTAAATACTTCACTATATTTGAGCAGTTTGACCGCAGCTTACCTGATCACAAGAGACTGCCCATGGAATTCGAAAGACTCAACCGATTCTATGCCAAACATGCTTCTTCAGTAGAGAAAATATGGTCTAATGATAGACCATCCGCAGTCAAGAACTTTAAACCCCGAAAATTCATGAAAGCTGACTTTATCCAGTATACTCTGACAAGAAGGAATCAGGACTACGTCCGCACCCAAGCTGACTTCCCATGCATGAATCCAGAAGAAGTCTTCCTGATAGAAAAGGTGTTCCAAAACAAATCCAAAAAGTATCCAAAGATGAAGATAGCATTTGAAAGGGCAATCACATTTCTAAGGGAAACTGTCTGTGACTTTGCGAAAATTGATGCAGACATTCACCCTGCCCTGGCCAAAAATTTCGATCTACCACCACTTGACCCTGCACCGATGCTTATTGAAGGTTATCAAGAAAGATCTCTGGGTGCAACAAACTTCCCAGATCTTGGAGTCATTTTCAAAAGAAAGGTCGAAGAAACCAAATATTTCATTCCTATGACTGCCAGGAATCGTCTTACAAGGAAGCAACTTGATGTTTGTCGAACTGCAGTTCAAAAGTCAAAACACACAACTGCCAAAGTCAAGTTCGAAATTTTAAGAAGAATCACCTGGTTGGAGAATGTCAGAAAGTTTTGGTGGATACTCATCAAGTTCCTAAAACTTGATAACTGAAGAAAAGTTGAAGAGGTCACTTAGGGGGAAATTGTTGAATCATAAAAGTGACCCTCTTAAACTTGGTCTACCGCAGCCCTCAAGGATCCACACTCATCTCTGTTCAGCAACCTAATCCGAAGTCATCATCAACCGCAGTTCACTATCTAGCTTTCTTAGTTTAACTCTTTATCTACTTTTGTTAGAATACTTTCTTTTGTCCAATATGCCTTGCATGGCCACGCATAGATAGTTGAACCGATGTAATATTTGAGTCTCTATATATAGAGCTCAGTCTTTCTTATTCAATACATCTCCCTGATTACGCATCTGGAATCTCATATCTTGTGTTATTGCTCTCATCTCTTTCTTACTCTCAAAGTTCACTTGAATATAACTGAACATTATCTCTCTTCGGAACAAGTCATTCGTGACTTAATCACTAAGTTTGATCTCACTCACTAACTTGGTCTGAATGCATTCCTTGTTAAGAATCAACTTATGTGTATACTTGATATAACACCTGCTGTCATTTATATTTCCTTAAATTTCCGCAACTAACTCTCTAATTATCTAACTCTTAAACTTATTATTATTGTTGAGCTTTTAGATCCTTTGAGATAAACTATTCCGCAACTATACTTATTCTAACATTTGTTCAAGTGTGTCTCAAGTTTTTCTCTCAAAAAATGTACTTAAGTTTAGTTAATTATACACTAACGTATTGTTAATATCTTTAATGAGTTATTATAACCATACTGACTTGATGGCCTGACCCAACGCTATGAATGCGCTGTAAGCTGTTGATAACAATTTGTCACTCACAAGCGTGTATGCCTGACTGTAGCTAGCAGTCCGAGTGTGGGGTTGTCAATCCCAATATAGATCTATACACACATTGTTTCGATCCCCCGCTGGGGATTCTGGTTATAATGTCAGGACTTTAACTATGTTGTTTAAAATGAATTAAACAACCTAAACTACTTGTCTCATAAAGGCATATAAACGTTACATGTATAATAGTTATGAAAACCCAATCATTCAGAAATAAATGATTGATAGTATGTTCTTGAATTAGAATTCTTAACATGTATCTGAAAGAATGTATACCCTTGAATAGTTTTGAATCAAACCTTTGTTCTTGTAAAACAATGTACTTTAGTATATTTGAATCGTGAATTAATGTTTTGTGAATCATAAAGTATACCTATTATAATTTATATGTACTTTCCGTATTGATACCGAGTATTCATGAATGCAACCCCTTGCTCAACATGTTACAAAGGGTAATTGAAACTTAATGAACTAACTTTTATACTTGTATACATATACAAATATATATAAGTAAAATTTAAATGACACTCGGACAAATAACTGATGCTTATAATCCCACATCCAAACAAGGAAATGGAACCAAAGTAGGTTATCAGTCCTAAGTCTTTTAAATCTTATATATATATATATATATATATATATATATATATATATATATATATATATATATATATATATATATATATATATATATATATATATATGCTAGTATGATTTTTGGGAGAAATATAAGTTTATAACACATTTAAAAGAAGTTTGATATTTGAAATTCATTTTGGTGACTTGATGTCATTTTGATACAATCATTGAAACCCATTTGATTTGATGATAGTTGAAATCCATTTTGATAACGAAATCCATTTTCATAAGATATTTGAAACCATTTGTTTATAAAACAAAATCTTTGTGCTAGACATGTATTCCCCCCCCCCCTTAAAACAGTAAAAACTATGAAAATACGGGGGTATGAACTAACCTATAGTAAGTTATTCAAATGTAAGATCGGTGTAGGATGCTAAGTGTCAAGTGAAATCTTGAGCACAGACAGATCCTAATAGCATATAATGACACATATATGAATATAATTAGTGTTTAAACAACTAATTATGCTAAGAAACCCTCTTAGGGACTATGAATCACTTAGTTTGAAATGTTACAATCACATGTGATTGAATCAAATGGAGTTTACGGCCACTCATTGGAGTTTACGGCCACACCTTTGGTGTTTACGGCCAAGGGGAGTTTACGGCCCATGTAGTGTACGGCCATAGAGTTTACGGCCAATGGTGTTCTTCATAGGAGTTTACGGCCAAGGGAGATGCTCATGGCCGTAAACCCTTATTGTTCTTTGAAATGGTTGTTTTCATGGTTGTAAGTTAAGAGCTTCTATAGGATAACTAGTATGTAGAAGAATACTTACGTTTTGAAGCTTGAATTGGGTATTCATAGTCTAAAGAAATAGTGTGTGTTCTTGGTGTTCTTGGTGTTCTTGAAGATCTAACCAAAAGAGATGATTTTGTGGATGAAATCATAGGGTTTCACAAGATTAAGTAAGGTATCAACTAATAAATGGAAGAAACACTTACTTATTTGTAGATCAAGGTGTAAATCTTGATGATAGTTGAGAGAAAATTGAGTTTCTTGGGTTGAAAGTGTGAGAAATGGTGAAAAATGAAGGAAATCTATATATATGTGCGAGGGTTCACGGTCCGAGGGTTTACGGCCGTGAACCTCGTTTACGGTCCGAAGTCGGCTAGAGTGTACGTGATGAAGTGTGGAATCAAGTATGCATCAAATCAGAGTAATCAGAATGTAGATTGAACACACGATGTAAATATGATCTGGTTTCAGCTCTATTATGCTTTCAATGTTACAGAGAGAAAATAGACAAGTTCATACAAAGACTCTTATCTAACTCTAAGTAATGTCCCTATTTATAGGAAACATGAAAGCACACAAAAAATTACAAGGACTAAAACAAGTACGCTTCGTTACATAAATGCCTTGTAAAATAAACTTAGGTCTTTGACATATTACAACAGGTCTTCGACCCTTACATTCTCCCCCTTTGTAATAATGTCGACCATCTTCAGTTCAAAAGAATCTGTATTGCATACAACATCACTCTTCGAATTTCAGAATACCAAGAAATGATCTTCTTCAATTCCTTCTTGTCGCCTTCGTTATTCTTCTTGCAGCTATTCATACGAACAATGAAGTTCGTATACTGGGACGTTGTGTATCTCTCCACTTCGCATGCTTGGAATAAAAATCTCTTGGCTTTTCCATTTTTGTCTTTTCCTGCGAAGACCATGCCAAAAGGCTTCAAACATATTTCCCCATCAGCATACTTTTTCAACTCAGGTTGAGTGTTCGTTGGTTCCATGGCTACTTTCACTTCCAACCCCTTCGCAGTCGCTAACTCCACATCCGTTAGGGCAAAAAACTCATAGTAGTTATCTATGAATATTTTGATGTGAGCTAGACCAAGACGAAACACTTCTGGATCAGTCTCCCGAAGATACGAAGCATCTTTGTCTTTCAGGAGTAATGCAACTTATATCAGATCATACAAGTTCATTAATGGAAAATCAGCAATCGAGAAATTACACTCCTACCATTCGCCCTTGCAACGTAAAATTGAAGATTCCGCATCATGTCTTTGAAAAGAACATCCTTCTGAATACTGATTAACTTCTTGATCTTCACGAGTGACCAAATCTCCTCTGCAAGTTTCCCTAACACAGCATGAAACCTGAGCTTCATGTATGTGTAATCATCATCATTGTCGAACTTCTCCGCAATTTTGTACTGAGCCATGATGAACATCATTTTGTTGATTGGGAAATCCAGTTGTCTCATATCCGTATTAACAACTGCATAGCTCTGCTTCAGCTTCTTCTCAAAAGCATACATATGGTTGTATGCAACTTTTGCTTCGATTGTTTCATAGGTATAATGCTTTGCAGGATCACCCTTGTAGATTCCAGGTGGGTCACTTGTACGAAGACTTAAAATGCTTTGTACAACTCTCAATTTCTCAAGCTCAACTTCAGTTTAAGCTTTCTTCTCCTCTTTCGATTTTTCGACCACAATTGTTTTTCCTTTATCTTTGACCGAGGAATTATCAACAACTTCCTTGGGCTTCGAACTGCTACCACCTTCCTCAATCACAATTCCTTTAGAAATTGGTCTTGGAATTGGCTTCGTTGAAATTGGCATTGTTGTCACAACTGTCGAAGTAACAGGCCCAGCAGTTGAGATAATTGGCTTCGACACTGGAATCATTGTTTGAAAAATCTTCCCAACAATTTTCACAGTTTCATGCGAACCTTCACTAACCTTCGCATTACCAACTTTCTTCTCTCCCCCTTGCACCCCTGTGACCACAAGTGGGGCATCTGTTGGTAGTAAACTGGAAAACTTGGATAATGGAGCTAACTGTTTGTGCAACACAGCCTCGAACTGAGAAAACTTCTGAGACAAGAATTCTGGAGTGATAATCGAAGATGGAACAGGTTTAGTGGACAAATCTTTTAACTCCTTCAACAAAGAGGTAAGCTCCATAAAGCTTCGACTGTTATCTGTTGAAAGTCGAGTAACTTGAGGACTCAAGCTTTCATACAACTTGACATATTTGGTGACAGCCTCACAGATGATATCCACCTTTTGATTAAGAGATGCATAGTCTTTTTGAGCACTAGCAATCTCTTTGACCATGTCTTCACGAAGTTCTTGAAGCTTGAGATTGACATCTTCGCGAACTTGCTTCACATCTTTAATGAATAAAACATGTCTTTCTTTAGCCACCCTTCGTAAGTCTTTAACTTCACTCACATAGTTCGAAGACTGAGACTTCACCCGCAGTTCGTTACATTTATCACTTTGATCCACCTTCTCCAAGATTTTAGACTCAGAATCTTGAAGCATGCCAGACACTTTGCTAACCATCCTGGCTTCGAATGATTTAAGCACAACATCCAATTCCAAACTTGAAATAGATTGACTTCCCCCCATCTCAGCTTGAGATTGAATAATAGAATTCATCTTCTTATTCAAAATCTTGAATTGCTTCATTGTCATTAACATGTTGTCGGGGTAAGTTTCTTCTTCTTCGTCAAATTCCATCTCTTCAAACGTTCCCCCAAAACCCCCTTCGTCAATCATCAGTATCCTCGGGATTTTGAAGTGGATCAGTGGTTTGCGATGAGAACAAAGTGGTGATGGGTTGGGTAAGAATGGTTTCAAAGGTGGGTGAATTGGTAGTGTTCGTGATAGGTATAATAAATGGTGGTAAAGAAACAAAAGTAGCAGAGGATGCTGGAATACATTGAGTAGAAACAACAAGTTTTGTGTTCGTATTTCCTTCACCCATATTGACATTTACATTCGTATCAGATACGTGTGTATTGATGTCTGAAGTTCAAACCTCCTTAAGAATTGATTCAGTTAACGAAACTTCGGGTGGTGTGACCGTAGTCTTCTCAGGAATAGAAGTTTTAGGAGTTTCAGGTACCTTCTCCCCTTCGGATGATTCTGCTTGAAGAACCATCTTCCTTTTCTTCAACTTTTTCTTCGAAATATGTGTAGAAACATGTTCAGCTCTTCGTTTCTTGGAAGAAGGAGAAACAGGAGCTGGAACCTCACGAATGAGAATGCCTTGATGATTCAAATATGGTTTACGAACCATAGAAGAAGACTTGAATGAACCATCAGAAAGCTTTCGTGATCGACGAGACTTTTTCTTTACCCTTCGAAAAATACCTGATTTTGAAGGCATTGTTTCCTTTTCCTAAGTATCAACAACATGCTCCACTGGGTCAACCACAACAGTCGAAACTTGTGCATCTGGCTTCGTCTGTATTGGTGATTTCTTTTTCTTTGGCTCCTGTACTGGTTTCTCAGGAGTAATTGTTACATCTTTCTTTGACTTGTGAGACTTCTTCGAAGGACCAGCTGTTTCTTTTGGTAACAACTTCCCAGAGCCATCATCCAGATTGATTGTTTCTAAGTACTCCATTAGAACCAAATTCGTTGGATCAACCCGTTGTAACATTGAATCTGGAATTCTTGCAATGTGTGTAAATATCTCAGCATCATCCGTAACCTCCTTCGGAAATTGATACTTGATGAACTCATCAGTCTCCTCATCAGTAGGCACCTCAATCCCCTCTTTGGCATAAAGGTATCGAAGGATTAAACTCCGATACCTAGCACACAAAATTACTTGAATGACATTCGTGTTTTCGACACTCTTTTCAAATTCCTTCCATAGTTGGGTAGAATAATCCACAGTGATGTCATAATACAACCCTGCAACCATTGCATACACCTCCACTCGACCTTTGTCAAACCCTACACTGCGACCAGTCAAGCAGCGTAGAAAAATTCCGAAGAGAAAATTCCAAACAGTTGGAAGTCTTGATTTCTTGAAATCACTGATCTTGGTGAGTGGGGGTTGATAACCCATCTCATTGAACATGTGGATGATTTGTGCAGATGAAAGATCAGTATAGATTGGAGAATTTGAGATATCAAGAATTTGACAAAAAATCTTCTTGGACAATCGAATCTTCTTGTCATTCACCAGTTGAAAGGTGATGATATCCATTGATTTGTTGTACGTAGCAGTGGATCCTGCTTGAGAAAGCCATGAAAGTGGAACTGCAAACGAATTGAACATGGCAGTGGAAAGAACAGAACTCTTCAATGTGACTACCAGCATTTTCAGTTCATCTGGGTAAAGAGAAACATCATCTTCAACTTGATAGTTTGTTCCTTGAATCTTCATGATTGGTTGGGAAGTAATGTCTTCTGTGTTTTGGGATTGAACAACAACTTCAGCAGAATTGGCCATGATTATGGTTTTTGAAAGCTTTGAAGAACAATCGGAAATTTTCAGAGAAAGTAGGAATGTTTCTTTTGAAAGCGTAAACTGAGAACATGCTTTGATTCCCCTTTTTATATGTAACCCTAGTGTTTGAATTTGAAGCGGGACTGGCATTAAATGAGATCCGACGTGGCACCTTGAATCTCGCACGATACTGTCGATAAAGTAACCATGCGTCAAAAAGTAGCTGTCACATCACGTAGAAACCCGGACTGAATACAGAACGTCTTTTCAAACAGACTGATCGTATATCTCAATTGAATTGTAACCATCACTGATCTTCAGATGAAGGTAAGGCTCTTTCACTTTTGGGATAAAAAGCAAAGACATATGCCAGATGTTTGAAATCATTAGCCTGAGTTGGTATTACTCCGAACCTCAAGGATTTCGTGAGTGCAATGTTCCAAAGATAAGATAAGAACCAATTAAACAAAAATTTGGATATGTAATGTCAAATAAATTCGACACAAAAGCAGTTAAACCCCAGACAAAGGTTACTTCGTTAATTATCAAGAGAGATAATCAACTGCTTGTGTATGTTCCCATGAATTTCAATCAAATACTTATAGAGTCAGTGACAATTTCGTTACATATCAACCTTAACATAAGGTGAGTTATTGTAACAAAAATTACTTGTTTGACCGGTGTAGTCAGTGACAAGTATGCTTTGAATTATTTTGAAAGTAACTTCGATAGCAAATGAAACTCACACGGAAATTATATTCATGAAAAAATTAATACTGAATCCTGTTGGGTACAAACATCGTGGGCTTCGATAGTTTGATCAAGATTACTCATAAGAAATGAATATGATTTGGAGTTTTTGGTTTTCGAAAAGAAAATGACAAAACAAAGATAAAATCCTTTTGTAGTTTTTGGTTTTTCGAAAAGAAAATGACAAAACAAAGATCAAATATATTTGTAGTTTTTGGTTTTTCGAAAAGAAAATGACAAAACAAAGATAAAATCTTTTTGTAGTTTTTGATTTGTCGAAAAGAAAACTAAGATACAAAAGAAATTTGGAAATCTAACGAAAAGTGTTACACCAAACCAAAATGCTCAATGTAACGAAGTCGAAGCATGTCGAAGCGTTGACTATGAACAGTAACCGCTGAATAGTTAATACAGTCAGCCTCTGAATGAGTAATGATGACCTCTAAATCAACATTTTTATATAACACTTCGTGGTTATACATGTGATATCATTCCTGGAACTGAACTTGCTTCGATCATTCCCAAACCTGTCAAAATTCAAAAAAAAAGATTTTTCATCCAAAGCTTTTGTAAAAATATCAGCAAGCTGATCCGTTGTTTTTACAAAATAGACTTCTATATTGCCATCTTCCACATGATCTTTGATAAAGTGATAACGAAGAGCTATATGTTTTGTTTTCGAATGTTGTACTGGATTATGACAAACACGTATAGCACTTTGCGAATCACAGTACAATGGAATCTTTTTCATATTCAGAACATAATCTCTCAACTGACTCTAAATCCAAATAATTTGTGATGTACAAGCAGCAGCTGCAACATATTCAGCTTCAGCAGTAGAAATCGAAACACACGTCTGCTTCTTCGACTGCCAACTAACCAACTTGCCATCCAAAAATTGACAACCACCACTTGTGCTTTTTCGATCCAAAGTACACCCTCCAAGATCTGCATCTGAAATGCCTAAATGAAAAACCCTGTTTTCGAAGGATACCACAATCCTAACGAAATTGTTCCTTTGAGATAACGAAAGATATTCTTCACAACAATTAAATGTGGCTCTCGTGGATTTGCTTGATACCTAGCACAATTACATACAAAAAACATGATATCAGGTCTACTTGCAGTAAGATAAAGCAATGAACCTATCATGCTCCTGTATAAGGTAAGATCAACCGTAGACATTTCTAACGAAGGGGCTAGCCTTGTTCCAACAGCCATTGGTACTCTTAGCTTCGTGCTATTTGTCATTCCAAATTTTTCGAGCAAATTCCTTGTATACTTTTCCTGATTGATGAAAATGCCTTCTCTGCTTTGATGAATGTTTAAGCCAAGAAAATTATTGATTTTGCCCATCATGCTCATTTCGAATTGGCTTTTCATCAAATTTTCAAATTCACTAGACAAAGCAGGGTCAGTAGAGCCAAAAATAATATCGTCAACATAAATTTGAACAAGCATTAGATGATTCCCAACTTTCTTTCGAAAGAATGTGGGGTCAACTGATCCTTGTTTAAATTTCGACTGTTTTAAGAAACTGGTAAGAGTTGCATACCATGCTCTTGGTGCTTGTTTTAACCCATAAACTGCTTTATCTAAAATGTATACATTATCAGGATGCATTTCATTTACAAAACCTGGAGGTTGTTCAACGTAAACAGTTTCTTCAAGTTTACCATTGAGAAAAGCACATTTCATATCCATTTGATATACATCGAAATCCTTATGAGCTGCATAAGCTAAGAATATTCGAACAGCCTCGAGTCTTGCAACAGGGGCAAAGGTTTCTTCATAATCAATCCCTTCTTGTTGCGAATATCCTTTTACAACTAGACGTGCTTTATTTCGTACAATATTTCCATCTTTGTCGGTTTTGTTTTTGAAAATCCATTTTAACCTGACAATCGAAACATTTTCAGGTTTAGGAATTAATCGCCAAACCTTGTTTCTATCGAATTCAGCCAGTTCAGATTGCATTGCAACAACCCAATCTGAGTGTTCCATTGCAACCTTAACTGTTTTTGTTTCTATTTTCGAGATGAAAACATTGAACATGCAAAATTCTTGATGAGTATTTAATACCTCATTCTTTGCACGAATCTGAGCTCTTGTTAATACTCCATCTTGAGGATTTTCAATGACTTGATCTATCGGATGAGTCTTTGTCCATTTCTCTAATGGTGGATATTCCGGATCAAATTCTAAAGGTGCATCTTCGTACATCTCTTCATTTTCAGATCCTACAACAGAAACATTATCATTTAGATCATGAAAATCATCGTTTTGATTAAAATTTATTGTATCATTTTCGTCCTCAAAACGATTATCATTTTGATGCTCCCCCTCAACTAGATGCTCCCCCTCAACAACTTCATCCATTCTCCCGTTCTCCCCCTCGAAAGAATGCTCCCCCTCAACCAGAGTATCCGAATCCAAGTGCTCTCCTTCCACTGGATTATTATGCATACTTTCGCTAACTCCGGGAGAATTCGTTGTTGAATTATCATCTACAATATTCTGAGGAATTTCCAAGTCATCATTATGCTTTGAAGATTCAGAGTGATGATTATCATTTTCATTTACTTCAGCATCTACAGCCCTGTCAGGAATACCAAAAATTAAATCATAATCAAAGTCAGATGAATTTGATTCTTCAGTTTCATCAGATGATTCATTAAAAATTGGTTTTTGTTCAAATTGCTTTTCAACTTGTTTGACATAATAATCATCGAAAGTAAGATTGAATGTCTCTTCGACTTTCCGTGTACGCTTATTTAACACTATGTATGCAACCGAATTATGCGAATATCCCAAAAATATGCCTTCGTCAGCTTTAGCTTGAAATTTTGAAAGACTATCTTTAAGATTCATTATAAAACACCTGCAACCAAAAATATGAAATAATTTGACATTAGGTTTTCGGTTATTGATAATTTCATACGGAGTGATATTGAATCGACGATGAATGAAAGATCGATTTTGAGTGAAACATGTTGTCGAAACTGCTTCAGCCCATAGATATTGAGGGAGATTCGCATATGTCAACATAGTTCTTGCTGCTTCGCAAAGTGACATATTTCGTCTTTCAACAACACCATTTTGCTGAGGTGTATAGGGCGAAGAGAAGTTATGCGAAGTTCCTTTTTCTGTTAAGTACGAATCCATCACTTTGTTCTTAAACTCAGATCCATTATCACTTTTGATCTTTCAAACATTTTTCTTCAGACTCATCTCAATCTTCTTAATAAACTCGATCATTGTTTGAGCAACCTCAGATTTTAACCTGAGAAAATATGCCCAAGTAAATCGAGAAAAATCATCAAGAATAACCAAAATGTACCGTTTCTTGTTGAGAGTTTCAACAGTCGATGGTCCACAAAGGTCAATGTGAAGAAGTTCCAATGGTTCCACAATTTTCGAATCTATCACAATTGGATGTCCTTTCCTGTGTTGTTTCCCTTGTTCACAAGCTGAACACAATGTATCATTGTCAAACTTTAGTACAGGTAAACCTCGAACAAGATCATCAACAACCAATTTATTTAAATTTCGAAAGTTTAAATGTGATAAACGTCGATGCCATAACCAGCTGATCTCAGAGGAAGCTTTCGAAAGTAAGCACACTGAGGGTTTGCCAATGATTGGTTTGATATCAAGTGTAAACACGTCACCATGTCTTTTGGGCTTGAGCAAAACTTCGTTAGTTTCAACATTTGAAATGATGCTGCCTTCTTCGTTAAACACCACTTGATTGCCAGTGCCCACAATAAGTTGTGAAACACTTATCAAGTTATGTTGAAGACCTTCGACATAAGCAACGCGATTAACAGTGAACTTTCCATTCGTGACTTTGCCATAACCTTTTACCTGACACTTGTGATTATTGCCAAACTTCACAACTCCTGCATTTTCCAAGCTTCGAAAATATCTTAGATTTTCCTTTCGTCCTGTCATGTGACGTGGGCAACCACTATCGATATACCATTTCTCATCATATTGCTCGTCACATAGTACCTGCGATCAATGAAAGAATTTAGGTACCCAAGGCTGTTTGGGTCTTTGGAAATTAGTTTTGAAAACAGAATGAAATGAAGAACTTTTAACCCAATCACAAACTTTAGTTTTGAGACTATCAATTAAGTCCACATCATTATTTAAAGGAACAAAAACATAAGTCTTTGTTAGTTTGGGATTGTCACTGGCACATGCCTTCGTCTTTTTAGATTGTGTATGATCATGCTTTTCTTTCGAAACCTGTTGCCAAGTTTTTACTGAAACATTCGAATCTTTTGAAAATGAGCTTTCAGTTGACGAATTATTCACATAATTCTCATAGGCTTCGTGAATTTGTTGTAGAGAATATTTCCTTGATTGATATTTTCGTCCTTTTCCTTCAAGCCAATGATCAATGTTTTTGTCACGAGACAACCCTTTTGTGTACGAAACTTTTAATGTTTGTTTTCCTGTAGGATTTGTAAAATTCAGTTTTTGTGGCAAGAAATCAACATTTGATTTAGGTCGAAATGCCATGGCGTATCGACTTCCATCATTGTTGCCAACACTTCGATTTTGAGAAAATCGATTTGGATATTTTTGTTTTTGAGAAAACCTTGTTTGTTGATTAGAAGAAAATCGTTGTTGTGATGGTTGATTTTGAACATTCTTTGAGGTATTTTTGTTATCTTTTGAAAATGATGAGTTTGAAACTTTCGAAAAATTTGTTTTTGGACGAATTTCAGATTTAGCTTTATTTGTTTGAGCGGGATTTAGTTTTTGATCTGAATGAACTATTGAATGAGAAGACTTGTTCTCATCAGATTTAGTCTTTGTTTTTTCAGTTGTTTTCAAATTCAAACCATTTTGTTGTTTTCGAAGCTCCATGGTTTGCCAAAAAATCTTCTTTCGAGCTTGTCTTTTTGAAATTTCATTTTCTTCTGAAAACTTGTCAATTTGTTCTTTAAATTCTTTAGAATTTAATTTGACAACAGTTTCATTTTCCACAACAACCTCTTTTGTAACTTCTTTCACAATTTTCAATTTTTCAACCCATTTGCGTTGTGGTTTGTGTCTTTGAAAAACATATGAATTCTTTGTTAGATTATTTTCGACAGTGCTTTGATTTGAAAAGAACTCTTCGTTTGTTGTTTTCTTGTTGTCATCTTCGACCATTCTGTTGAATTCTGGTTTAATGTTCTCAACATTTCCAGTGGTGACAAACACTTGATTTGGAAAAACAACATCATCAGTACACTTGAAATTCGGATACACCACTTGATTTGTTTCCAAATAATGGGCTCCTTTTTCAGACTACACTTTGTCGAAAGTTTCAGTGTCCCCAAATACTTGATCAACAACAACACGTGGAATTTCAGTTTCTTTCGAATCTTTGTTTGATGAGACCTTTTTGTCCGAATTGTCATAATCATTTTCATCATCACTGCTATCCGTTTGACTATCTCGGATATCCACAAACTCAGAATCACAAACTTTCAAAGTTGAAGGTTTGTCAGTGTCAATCTTAACCATCAAATCCTTAAGTTTTTCTTTTCGTTTAGATTTTGATGCAACATTAATGACAGACAACTGAGAACAATCAACATCCTCAATTTCACTAATTTCGCTAATATTGTCAGAGTTATCTTCGATATCGGCAAAATTAGATTGAGAATCAGATGTTGAATTCTCAGTCTTTTTCAAAATTTTGATTTGTTCTGATTTTATCAAAGTATCATTCACAATGTTAACTAATTCATTTGTATCAAGACATTCGTCAATTTTGACAATTCCATAAGTATATTTATCATCATGAATTTTGTCAAACTCAGCAATATTTTTCTCACAATCATACAAAATATTATCAACCTTCGCTCTCTCATAAGCTAGAAAAGGTAATAATTTCCTATGTTGTTCCTTGCTAATATCACACGAATGATGCAATGCAGTTAATTTGCCATATAGACGTTTAGAAGAATTGGAGTAGATATTTCGTTGAGCTAACAAAAGGTTTACATCACTAGATAACGAATCTCGATCACACATTATGTTTGTTATTTGCAATTCTAAACATTCTATCTTGACAACTTTCGAATCTAACTTCTTCTGTGTCTCTAACAACTGATTGCTTAATTTCTTAGCTTCATTGCTAGCAGATCCCCTCACAAAGGGTCTGAGTAGGGTTAAGAACGTTCAGCATGCAAGGAGCATTGGTCTGAAGGATGATATTAGTTTTCGTGATTAGATATATATTTAGAAACTTTTAACAAATAAATGTAATTGACATTTGATGATTAAATAATGGAGATTTATTTATAAGTATTGATTATTATCTTTTGTTAGTTGTTTATCATTGTGTTTCATTTTGCATGTTTTACTTCCCGAATAATAAGATTATTCAAAATGTCCATAGTCGATCATACTTTGGAAGTAAGTAGTGAATTAAGACTGTCATGAATGGGGTTGTAGATTGTCTAAGGGATTAGACATAGCAATGGTTTGCTGCAACATTCACGAGTACTTGAAATTAGGATTTTAAGTATTGGATAGTCTTTAAAACGAGATATATGAGTTGTTGTTTACGAGTTGGCTGTGCATTGATAATGCGTAAATGCATCAGTAACTTGATGTTATAAAACGTATTATTGTGCATGATTTGATGAGTAAATAGTGCAAGCATATAAGTCAAAGTTTATCTGTTCCTTTTGCCCTAACGGGAAAAGCGATATCTTGCGCCCCTCGATGATTTGGTGTTGACTTGTGTGCCAGGCCCGGTCAGGACTTAATTGATGTGTTCAATTATAGTTCCTTGTCATTACAAATCAGAAATCGGGAAACAAATTGTTAGACAATGAGAATGATTATGTTCCATGTCATTTTTCCTCATGATATCTTGATGATAGTTGAGAGAAAATCGAGTTTATTAGGTTGAAAGTGTGAGAAATGGTGAAAAATGAAGGAAATCTATATATATGTGCGAGTGTTCACGGTCCGAGGGTTTACGGCTGTGAACCTCGTTTATGGTCTGAGGTCGGCTAGAGTGTACGACCGTGAACAAGTTCCAATGTGATAAGGTTCGGTTTCCGAGAAGATAAGATCCGAAGAGTATACGGCCGAAGCCGTTTACGGCCTCGTTTACGGCTGCGAGGGTTTACGGTCCGAGGAGTGTACGGCCGTAAACTCTTTGTGGTCCGAAGTAAATGAATAAGATGCGAAGTTTCTCGGTTTTCAATCCTTTTCCTTCCAAATTCAATTGTAGATATTTTAAGGATTTTAGCAAATAAAGGTTATTATCATAACCTAAAACGAAAACCCAAATAATAAAAAGGACTTTAGTTGACCTTTGTTTGACTTTGGTTGACTAAAGTTGACTTTACAAACAGAAAATAACGGGATGTTACATTATCCCCCCGTTAGAGAGAATTTCGTCCCGAAATTAAAGTTTTAAGCAATTAAGCGATTACAAACAACTAAGCAAAAAGATGAGGATATTTCAGTTTCATTTGATCCTCGCACTCCCAAGTGAATTCAAGTCCCCGCTTGGCATTCCAGCGAACCTTCACTATAGGAATACGACTTTGCTTTGTTTGCTAGACCTCTCGGTCCATCATTTCTACTAGTTCTTCCACGAAGTTGAGGCTCTCGTCGATCTCGATTTTGTCGAGTGGGATAACAAGAGACTCGTCGGACATACACTTTTTCAAGTTCGAGACGTGGAAAACAGGATGTATGTTACTTATTTCTTGAGGTAGTCGGAGTTTGTAAGCTACTGGACCGATTCTAGCAAGAATCTCGAATGGTCCTATGTACCTTGGATTCAACTTGTCACGCTTTACAAAGCATATCATGCCCTTCCAGGGTTCAACATGACGCGGTCACCAACCTGGAACTCCATTGGTTTTCTTCTTTTGTCAGCGTAGCTTTTCTTTCTATCTCTAGAAGCTTTAAGTCGCTCCCGGATTTGTACGATTTTCTCTGTGGTTTCGCGAATGATTTCCGGACCAGTGAGAGTACTGTCAGGGACTTGACTTCTAGCCAGCTGCGTGTCACCCACTTCAGCCCAGCACAGAGGTGATCTGCACTTGCGGCCATAGAGAGCTTCGAAAGGATCAACCTTTATGCTAGTGTGATAACTATTGTTGTAAGAGAATTCGACAAGGGGTAAATGAGTATCCCATGCCTTACCAAAGTCTATCACGCAAGCTCGCAACATATCTTCTAGAATTTGAATCGTCATCTCACTTTGTCCGTCAGTTTATGGATGGTAGGCTGTACTCATGTCCAGCCTAGTTCCCAAAGATTTTTGTAAAGACTGCCAGAAACGAGAAGTGAATCTACTATCTCGGTCAGAAATAATAGATATTGGCACACCATGCAGTCTAACGATTTCTTTGAGGTAAGTTCTTGTTAGTTTCTCCATCTTGTCAGTCTCTTTGATTGGTAAGAAGTGTGCGGATTTGGTTAATCTATCGACGATTACCCAAATAGTATCATAACCACCCGATGTCTTGGGTAACTTGGTTATGAAATCCATTGTAATCCGTTCCCACTTCCATTCAGGGATTTCAGGTTGTTGCAATAAACCTGAAGGTTTCTGGTATTCTACCTTGACTTTGGCACAAGCAAGGCACTTGCCCACAAAGGTAGCAATTTCGGCCTTCATGCTAGGCCACCCGTATAGTTTCTTGAGGTCGAGGTACATCTTGTCTGAACCCGGATGAATGGAGTATCGGGTTTTGTGTGCTTCATTCATAACCACGTCTCTGTAACCACCAAACTTTGGGGTCCAGATCCGGTTCATGAAACAATAGACTCCATCATCCCTGACTTTAAAGTTTTTATCCATTCCTCTCAAGGTTTCACCTGCCATGTTTTCAGGTTTTAAGGCCTCGAGTTGAGCCTCTCTGATCTGTGTGGACAGATGTGAATGGATTTTCATGGTCAACCACTTTACTCGGCGTCCCGAGTATTCTTTTCTGCTAAGGGTGTCAGCTACTATGTTAGCTTTACCAGGGTGAAAAATAATCTCACAATCGTAGTCGTTCAGTAGCTCCACCCATCGTCGTTGTCTCATGTTCATCTCTTTTTGTTTGAAGATATGCTGGAGACTTTTATGGTCTGTGAATACTGTGCATTTCGTGCCATATAAGTAATGTCTCCAGATCTTCAGAGCAAATACCACAGCTCCTAGTTCAAGGTCATGTGTTGTATAGTTGACTTCATGTGTCTTTAGATGTCTTGAGGCATAGGATATAACCTTTCCTCTCTGCATAAGAACACATCCAAGCCCTTGATTTCAAGCATCACAATACACTACGAAAACCTCTGTCCCTTCAGGGAGAGACATGATCGGTGCACTACACAAGGCTCGTTTAAGCGTCTGGAACGCTATTTCTTGCTTTTCTCTCCAGCTAAAAGTTACACCCTTTTGTGTCAGGGTAGTAAGAGGTTTAGCTATTCGAGAGAAATTCTGGATGAATCTGCGATAATAGCCAGCAAGACCTAAGAATTGACGGATTTATGTAGGTGTTTTGGGTGCTGACCAGTTTTCAATTGCCTTAATTTTGGAAGGGTCGACGTGTATTCCTTCTGAACTGACCACGTGTCCTAGAAATTCAACCTTTCTGATCCAAAATTCACACTTTGAAAACTTCGCATAGAGTTTCTTCGTTCCAAGAGTTTGCAAATCTTGACGAAGATGTTGGCCATGTTCCTCTTCACTTCTTGAGTAGATAAGGATGTCGTCAATGAAGACTATGACGAATTTGTCCAGAAATGGACGACACACTCTCTTCATTAGATCCATGAACACAGCAGGTGCATTCTTCAATCCGAATGGCATCACTACGAACTCATAATGACCATAACGAGTTCTGAACGCGGTTTTGGGAATGTCATTCTCCAAAATCCGTAACTGGTGATACCCGGATCTTAAGTCTATTTTTGAGAAGTAGCTCGCACCTTGAAGTTGGTCGAACATATCGGCAATGCGAGGCAGAGGGTATCGATTCTTAATGGTAAGTTTATTCAGCTCGCGGTAGTCTATGCACATACGGAATGATCCATCCTTCTTCTTCACGAACAAAACCGGTGCTCCCCAGGGTGAGAAGCTTGATCTTATGAAACCTTTGCTAAGGAGTTCGTTAAGCTGGCTGGATAATTCCTGCATTTCAGAAGGTGCAAGACGATAGGGAGATTTGGCTACTGGGGTAGCCCTTGGAATTAAGTCGATTCTGAACTCGACTTGTCGTTCAGGAGGCACTCCTGGAAGATCATCGGGAAAAACGTCGGGAAAGTTGCAAACTTCAGGAATGCTCGTTATGTATTTCACTTCTTGCTTTTTGTCTACCACGTGAGCTAAGAATGCACAGTACTCTTTGCGAATGTATTTCTGTGCCTTGATGCAAGAAATGATCTTGAGGTTCGTTCCGGGTTTGTCGCCGTAAATAACAAGAGTCTCGTTAGTTGGGAAGTTCAGACGAATGGCTCTTTCATAGCATAGGATGTCAGCATGGTTAGGACACAATCAATCCATACCTATTATGAAGTCGAAAATTTTGATAGAGACCGGCATAAGGTCTATTGGGAACGAAAAGTTATTCAAGGTAAGAGTACATCCTATGTATATATCATTGGTGGATTCGGATTTCCCGTTAGCCATTTCGACTGTGAATGTTTCTTTTAGTGGTTGGGATTTTTGATTTAGTAAGTGTTTGAAATTATGGCTCACAAAGCTCTTCTCAGCACCACAATCAAATAGAATGCATGCATAAGTGTTGTTGAGAAGGAACGTACCCGTGACTACTGTAGGGTTTGCTACCGCTTCTTCATGACCCAAGGCTAAAATTCTCCTAACTCCACCGGCATTTCCAACTTTAGGACAATCTTTCTTGAAATTCCCCACTTCACCACATTGGTAGCACACTTGACCTACTCCAGCAGCAGGTACTTGGTTAAGTGGTTGAGGTGGTGTTCTACAGAATCAGGCAGTATGCCCCTTTCTGTTGCAGTTACGACACTGCATTTCTCGATAATTTCCATTATGGTGAAAACTCCACTTGTTGCACTTGGGGAGATTACCAACATAAGGCTTGGCTGGTACTGGGTTAATAGGAACAACAGCAGGTACAGTAGCAGCATTGACTGTAACTAGTTGTTGCTTCTTTGAGGAATCCTGTGAGAACTTGGCCTTCCTCTTGTTCCTACCCTTCTTCTTGCTGTTGTTGTTGTCATTGTTGTTGTTGTTGTTGTTTCCCTTCGGTTGTTCTGGTAAAACAACCACTGAGTTTTGACGGGCTCCGTGGTCGATAAGAGATTGTGCCAGTTCCTTAGCACTGTCAAAAGTAACAGGCCTTGAAGCTAAGACACTTGACTGAATTTGGGGCGACAGTCCCCAAATATATCTCCCAATCTTCTTGCTCTCCAGAGCAACCATATCCGGGCACAGAATTGCCAGATCACAGAATCTACTAGTATATGTTGATATATCAGAACCAACCATTGTAAGACTCCAGAGCTCCTACTCGAGTTTCTGAACTTCTCCTCGCGGACAGTATTCCTGCATTAGCATGGCTTTGAAGTTCTCCCAGCTTATCGAGTTAGCCACTACAAGAGTCAGTGACTTAACGTGGCCATTCCACCACGTTAAAGCTCTTTCCGAAAAAGTACAAGCAGCGAATTTGACCTTGCTACTCTCAGGACAGGAGCAGATTTCGAAAATTGCTTCTGTCTTTTCTATCAACTGTCTTAATGCCACAACTCCTCCAGTTCCATTAAAGGTCCTGGGTTTGGCATTCGAAAATCTTTATAAGTGCACTCTCGCGAGTGCCCATGACTCTCGCCATGGTTAGAAGGATTTGTACCAGCTCCCGACCCACTAGCACCAGGAGTATTAATATGAGACATGGCAGCAGCTACAGTCGTCGTGACCGCCGCTTGGAACATAGCGGCGTCGAAATGAGGAGGTGGTGGCGGAGGTGGTGTCGGTGCTTCATTAACATTGTTACGTCTTGGATTTCTACGAGGATGCATCTTTTTCTATAAAAGTCAAAAGATACAAAGAAGGTAAGATATCAAGAGTGAATATGAATTTTGATATCTCTGAACTAAAACATATAGTTCAATATGAATCTTGTAATGAATTGGAAATAGAAGTCTACGACAAGTACAACTTGTAACAGAATGATATGAAATTGAATGGTCATTTTTCAAAGACTATGAAAATGCATGTCGATTAAAATGGCATATTGAATACATAAAGTCTGAAAAACTTGACCCTAAACAGGTCTACAATATACCAAATTCTGGGAAAAACATCGACATCATACAGACCTACCGAAAATAAAAATTTTGTGGTCTTACTGAAAAACCTGAAAAATAACGCTAGAACCTATTTGTAGACTTAAACTATAACCAAAAGAGTGAACAGGAAACGAGTAGAGCATTTCCTACTGGTGACGGGTATCACTTGAACGAAACCTCAGCTCAGCCAGCTGACGCTCCACAGCAAGTAGATGTCTTTTATACACTGTCAGGCGTGCTCGGATTTCTATGACTTCAGCTCGAGTTTCAGCTAATTCTTGCAGTAGAGACTCATTGTCCCTCGTAGCTCTCTCGCGAGCATATACAAGACGACAAATGTGGACTGTATTAACTCTCGCATTGGCATCAACTTCTCTGATTCGGTTGATGGCTGTCCTACCCTAAATTTCATTTCGAGCAACCCTGCGGACTAGAATCGACATGACTCTGTCTGTTGAGCCTCCTTCGCTCAGGTTGTAGAAGCTTGTGTCTCCATTGTATGGCATAGGTTGACCCTACTCTTGACTCCATGTTTCCAAACTTTCCACCCACAGAGGCGTCGGGCCTTGAAAACCCGGACGAGGGTTAGGATTTTGAGCAATTGGTGGAGGATTATAGGCTTCTGATTCGGAATCATTGTCTTCAGGAAAATTTTCTGCGAAATCATCATCTAAGGGAATTTCGTGATTTTCTTATGGTTCTGCATCTTGTCCTTGACCGGGGAAGTAAGGGTCTCCGGGTAAGTGAAATCCATCCATTGTTATCTAAGCGAGAATAGGTATAAGAGATATAGAATATAGTTAGTAACGATTGATTAAGGATATAAGTTTCTACGAAAGAGATCTACAGTTATCAAGTAATGTATTCTGTATGACTTGTTCTAGGTCTTACTATAACTATAAAGTGTATACTAATTATATATAACTTGGGTATAATCGACCTTTGATTAAATGACCCGGCTCTAAATCCACAACCAAACAAGGAACACGAAATGAAGCTAAATCACATATTCTAAGTCTATATAACTTTAATTATATATAATTGTAATATACCCTTAATATTTATGGTTCTACACTTAATTGTTCTATTGTTTTCACATGTTTGTTATTAGTATATAGTGCCTAAAATACCCCTATAGTATTTTAATCTTTATGTTCTGCTCTAGAGTTCTTCTGAATATGTATAATTGGAAAGTTTTAGACATGTCGCAACACCACTATCACTCCCAAACACATGTTGGTCATATCTCAAATCAATATAGTTGATCAGGCTATATTAATCCCAGATATGATTACATAACTGCCCAGGTTTGACTGTAATGTCCAACATCCAAATACTTTTAAGTTCTTATGACTGTGATATTGTACTTGTAGGTATAAGTGTTAGTATACTTCTTTTAAAAATACTTAAATTTTTAAAAAGTATACTTGTAGTCAGAGCTTTTATCCCCAAATGTATTTATAGTTTGTATATCTTTTATGGATTGATATACTGAGTTCACTATAAACAATGCTCTGATACCAATCTGTCACACCCCCAAACCAGACGGCGGAAACGTCCGAGGGTGGAGGACTTCATTTGTAGTATCACAACACATGCATTATAGTAATTAGAGTACAAACAACCACTGTATTTAAAAAGTATAAGTATTTACATGTGTTTCATCAAAGTATACTGAAACCAAATAGTTATACAAAAGAAGAAGACAAGACATAAATAGCTCCATCTTCTCAAAAGCTCGGGGAGTACCTGTCTACTGGTTCCCTGAGAATACAAGTAATTGGAAAAGAGAGTATCAACATAAAGTTGAGTGAGTGTATAAGTATTTATGTTTGAAAGAATGTTTTCTGTTTCTTGAATATGTAAACTGTTCCAGAAAATCCTATATTTTTCTGCTGTATATGAAAAGTAGTTTTTGTTACATAAAACTGTTCTATTTGTAAACCAATGTTCTGTATTTGTAATCCTTTTTTGTAAACTTGTATCTGAGAGTATGTCTGATTTCATCAACTGTTATTGTAAACTGTCATGTAAAACTGTAAATTGTATCTTGTAAACTAGTACTTTGAAAATGTACTTAAGTTTAGTTAATTATACACGAACGTATTGTTAATATCTTTAATTAGTTCTTATAACCATACTGACTAGATGGCCTGACCCAACGCTATGAATGAGTTGTAAGTTGTTGATAACAATTTGTCACTCACAGGCGTGTATGCCTGACTGTAGCTAGCAGTCCGAGTGCGGGGTTGTCAATCCCAATATAGATCTATACACACATTGTTTCGATCCCCCGCTGGGGATTCTGGTTATAATGTCAGGACTTTAACTATGTTGTTTAAAATGAATTAAACAACCTGAACTACTTGTCTCATAAAAGCATATAAACGTTACATGTATAATAGTTATGAAAACCCAATCATTCAGAAATAAATGATTGATAGTATGTTCTTGAAGTAGAATTCTTAACATGTATCTGAAAGAATGTATACCCTTGAATAGTTTTGAATCAAACCTTTGTTCTTGTAAAACAATGTACTTTAGTATATTTGAATCGTGAATTAATGTTCTGTGAATCATAAATTATACCTATTATAATTTATATGTACTTTCCGTATTGATACCGAGTATTCATGAATGCAACCCCTTGCTCAACATGTTACAAAGGGTAATTGAAACTTAATGAACGAACTTTTATACTTGTATACATATACAAATATATATAAGTAAAATTTAAATGACACTCGGACAAATAACTGATGCTTATAATCTCACATCCAAACAAGGAAAAGGAACCAAAGTAGGTTATCAGTCCTATGTCTTTTAAATCTTATTTATATATATATATATATATATATATATATATATATATATATATATATATATATATATATATATACTAGTATGATTTTTGGGAGAAATATAAGTTTATAAAACATTTAAAAGAAGTTTGATATTTGAAATTCATTTTGGTGACTTGATGTCATTTTGATACAATCATTGAAACCCATTTGATTTGATAATAGCTTAAATCCATTTTGATAATGAAATCCATTTTCATAAGGTATTTGAAACCATTTGTTTATAAAACAAAATCTTTGTGTTAGACATGTATTCCCCCCCCCCTTCCCTTAAAACAGTAAAAACTATGAAAATACGGGGGTATGAACTCACCTGTAGTAAGTTATTCAAATGTAAGATCGGTGTAGGATGCTAAGTGTCAAGTGAAATCTTGAGCACAGACAGATCCTAATAGCATATAATGACACATATATGAATATAATTAGTGTTTAAACAACTAATTATGCTAAGAAACCCTCTTAGGGACTATGAATCACTTAGTTTGAAATGTTACAATCACATGTGATTGAATCAAATGGAGTTTACGGCCACTCATTGGAGTTTACGGCCACACCTTTGGTGTTTATGGCCAAGGGGAGTTTACGGCCCATGTAGTGTACGGCCATAGAGTTTACGGCCAATGGTGTTCTTCATAGGAGTTTACGGCCAAGGGAGATGCTCATGGCCGTAAACCCTTATTGTTCATTGAAATGGTTGTTTTCAAGGTTGTAAGTTAAGAGCTTCTATAGGATAACTAGTATGTGGAAGAATACTTACGTTTTGAAGCTTGAATTGGGTATTCACGGTCTAAAGAAATAGTGTGTGTTCTTGGTGTTCTTGAAGATCTAACCAAAAGAGATGATTTCATGGATGAAATCATAGGGTTTCACAAGATTAAGCAAGGTATCAACTAATAAATGGAAGAAACACTTACTTATTTGTAGATCAAGGTGTAAATCTTGATGATAGTTGAAAGAAAATCGAGTTTCTTCGGTTGAAAGTGTGAGAAATGGTGAAAAATGAAGGAAATCTATATATATGTGCGAGGGTTCACGGTCCGAGGGTTTACGGCCATGAACCTCGTTTACGGTCCGAGGTCGGCTAGAGTGTACGACCGTGAACAAGTTCCAATGCGATATGGTTCAGTTTCCAAGAAGATAAGATCTGAAGAGTATACGGCCGAAGCCGTTTACGGCCTCGTTTACGGTTGCGAGGGTTTACGGTCCGAGGAGTGTACGACCGTAAACTCTTTGTGGTCCAAAGTGTTTGCGGTCCGAAGAAAATGAATAAGATGCGAAGTTTCTCGGTTTCAAGCCTTTTCCTTCCAAATTCAATTGTAGATATTTTAAGGATTTTAGCAAATAAAGGTTATTATCATAACCTAAAACAAAAACCCAAATAATAAAAAGGACTTTAGTTGACCTTTGTTTGACTTTGGTTGACTAAAGTTGACTTTACAAACAGAAAATAATGGGATGTTACAGTGTATATGTCAAAGCTAGTGGGATTATAGTTACCTTCCTGGTGTTGTATGTTGATGACATACTACTCATAGGAAACGACATTCCAACCTTGCAAGAGGTTAAGTCTTGGCTTGGAAAGTGTTTCGCTATGAAGGATCTGGGAGAGGCTGCTTATATTCTGGGAATAAAGATTTTGGGAAATAGGAGTAGAAGACTAATTGGACTTAGTCAAAGTGCATATTTGGATAAGGTGCTGAAACGTTTTAGCATGGAGAACTCCAAGAAAAGAGAGTTGCATATCCATAGTAATACAATGCTGAGTAAGACTCAGAGTCCGAGTATCGATGCAGAGATAGCAAAAATGAGTCGAGTTCCATATGCTTCCGTCATTGGATCGATCATGTATGCTATGACATGTACTCGCCCTGACGTGACTTTTGCTTTGAGAATGGTTAGTCAATATCAGGGAAATTCGGGTAAAACTCATTGGATAGCAGTCAAGAACATTCTTAATTATCTGCGAAGAAGTAAAGACTGGGTCCTTGTGCTTGGTGTCAGTGATGACTTAAGAGTTACTGAGTATAGTGACGCAAACTTTCAAACAGACAGAGATGACTTCCGTTCTCAATCTGGCTGGGTGTTTACCCTTAATGGAGGAGCTGTATCTTGGAAAAGTTCCAAGCAGGAGACCGTGGATGATTCTACATGTGAATCAGAGTATATAGCTCCGAGCGAAGCATTGAAGGAGGCTATATGGTTGAAGAACTTTATTGGAGACCTTGGAGTTGTGCCAGCCATTAAGGACTTGATGGAGATTTTCTGCGATAATGAAGGAGCATTTGCCTTGACCAAGGAACCAAGAGATCATGGCAGATCTAGACATATCGACAGAAAATACCACTTTATCAGACATCGAGTAGAAGAAGGATACATCGTCGTAAAGAGGGTATCATCTGAAGAGAATCTAGCAAATCCCCTCACAAAGGGTCTGAGTAGGGTTAAGAACGTTCAGCATGCAAGGAGCATTGGTCTGAAGGATGATATTAGTTTTCGTGATTAGATATATATTTAGAAACTTTTAACAATAAATGTAATTGACATTTGATGATTAAATAATGGAGATTTATTTATAAGTATTGATTATTATCTTTTGTTATTTGTTTATCATTGTGTTTCATTTTACATGTTTTACTTCCCGAATAATAAGATTATTCAAAATATCCATAGTCGATCATACTTTGGAAGTAAGTAGTGAATTAAGACTGTCATGAATGGGGTTGTAGATTGTCTAAGGGATTAGACATAGCAATGGTTTGCTGCAACATTCACGAGTACTTGAAAATAGGATTTTAAGTATTGGATTAATCCACGCTCAAAGAATTACTTCATGGAATTTATCACAACTAATTCTGAGATGATCATATCGTATAGTCTTTAAAACGAGATATATGAGTTGTTGTTTACGAGTTGGCTGTGCATTGATAATGCGTAAATGCATCAGTAACTTGATGTTATAAAACGTATTATTGTGCATGATTTGATGAGTAAATAGTGCAAGCATATAAGTCAAAGCTTATCTGTTCCTTTTGCCCTAACGGGAAAAGCGATATCTTGGGCCCCTCGATGATTTGGTGTTGACTTGTGTGTCAGGCCCGGTCAGGACTTAATTGATGTGTTCAATTGTAGTTCCTTGTCATTACAAATCAGAAATCGGGAAACAAATTGTTAGACAATGAGAATGATTATGTTCCATGTCATTTGTCCACATGATATCTTGCAGAACGGAGGATTATATTATCACTTATCTTAGTACACGTAACTGACTAGGTCAGAGTTCGACATCAGCTTTGAAAGCTACAATTTGTTGGTCAATTTTTGAAGTTATACTTGCAATTTTAGTTATTAGACTTATCCAAGTGGGAGACTGTTGGATTAGGTGTCTAAGCCCATAGCTATAATTGGTATGTACTTGAATTGATAGTAACACAGTCTTTTTGTGTTGCATTTATACTAGCAACTTGACAGGATGATTAATTGAGAAAGAGGAAGAATTTATTAATTTGGAATAATAAATTGATATAAATGATTTATTAATACATTATGGAAATAATAGATTAATTAGAAATCATATTATTTAATTAATTTTTAATCAGAAATTAATTTGGAATTAGATTTGGGGTTAATTGTATTAATTAAAAATGCAGGGGCTATTTGGTATTTTATTGATAGTTGAGGAAGAAGCCCTAGAACCCTCCTAAGAGGCTTGGAAGAAAATATTTTATAGAGGCTCTAAAAATTTTCGCCCATGGGCTTCTTTATGGAAGGTTTAAGGCTTTCTTGGTCCTTAAGCAAAGCAATTAGGGTTTCCTTATCTTAACCCTAGCTTTGGCTCTAAGCTAGCTCAACTATAAAAGGAGACTCTACCCTTTAGATTTCGGCCTATGCTTTCAAACCCTAAGAAGAGCCGAAAATCATAAGCTTCCTCCTCTTTCCTCTCATCCTCTTGCCTAGTGTGTTTGTGAGCTATTAGAGGTGTTACACTTGTGACACTTATTCTCAAAGTTTAAGATCTTCAAGGAATCCATGGTTATTACAATATAACAATCAAGGTATGTATCTAAACCCTAGTTTTGTTAATTTCGAAAATTGTAGATGCATCCTAGGGTTTCTTGTTTTGCATTCAATGCTCGTATGTCTAATAGAGAAAACATAGATCCAACAATTAGGGTTGCATGCACACATACGATTGTTTGCAATGCTCAAAACCCATCACGCTTTACATATCATTTAGGACATATAAGGCATTTCTAAAGTATGCTAGTGCATAATATAGCAAATATAGAGTTTTAACCTACATTATGATATATATATATATATATATATATATATATATATATATATATATATATATATATATATATATATAGCACTTAATATTATTTATCGTCTAAACCCTAAAATATCCTAGTGCTTGTGTCTATTCATGTTTACGACCTAAAATATCCTAAAGACATACCTCACCATCATTGCTTAATCTCTAAGTTTAAGTCGAGAAATCCTACAAATTCCTAGTTCGCTTAAGCTAATGCTCTAACACCAACTGTGACATCTTCTAATTTTCAGAACCAATTAAAAATTTTCTTTACACTATTAAAATCATTTATTTATTTTTGCGGAAAATCCCAGTAAAAATATCATTTTGATTACAAACGTTTGTTTTAAAAATGTTATAACCTTAAGGATGTCATAATCAATACCGATACAAAAGTTACAACATAAATACATGATGGTCTTGATTACTATTGCAGGTTGTCTTTTTATCACTTAACATCCTATTCAAGTTTTAGTAGCTTAAGTCTTGATACATGTGATGCATATAAACTGAGTGGGTCAGGCTGGGGAAACCTGGTGAAATACATAGGGATTTCAATCCCACAATATTGATATGATAATATTTATCAGACCCGTAAAACCAAATTTTAACCATACAAGATCTATATAGGCTTACATTCCTACATATCTATTCCTACCGATCCTCACAGATCCTAGTCCATGTTTATCATAGGGAATTATTTCTCCGCTGAACTATTTAAGGTAAGGGTTTAAGAATATGGTATTACCTTTCATCTACATTTGTAGGTTATGAGCCTACACTAGCAAGGTAATTCACAAGACCGCTTAGAATGATCAAGTGTTGTCACCTACTCTGTGGAGTGACCAACCATACCGCTAACAGTTGCCTGATCGGGACCCACCATTTCTGGCCATCCCATACGGAGCTACCATACATCGACACCTGATCGTGTCATGGAACAGAACTTGATTCTCTGTTCCTAGGTAACACACATTCTCCTAATGAGACTACTTAATATCAAACTTATTTGAGCTAGCTATCCTCCATAAGTCCAAGTTTATCCCTAGACTAAATTACAATGTCTGTAACTAACTTTTAATACCAACCCCATTTTTGGACAACACTAACCTATTTTAGTGTATCTATTCCATACAGAGTGTTAGATATTATTATTTATTTATCTTCTTAGCAATGCTATTTCTATATTATTATATAATGTTATCTATTTATCCTAACATAAAAATAGTACCATATTTTGTTTGCACATAGCACTATATATATATATATATATATATATATATATATATATATATATATATATATATATATATATATATATATATATATATATATATATATATATATATATCCTAACATGTAATCCAGACAATAAGCATATAATTCACGTACGACTTCCAAAAAATATTTAATACTTGTATTAAATGATGTTCATGAAAGTAACTATGCACTCACTTGACTTAGGTGGGTGACTGGTGATCTGGGTAGAGTTTTACCTAACACCTTAGATATTCCTTGACGTGACCTAAGTATTGCTAATACAAAGTTTTAGTCTAATGATCCTGGAGACTAATAATAGTACATATCCTCACTAATCCCAATGTCTACATCAAGATCTATCAAGTAAGGATCCGCCAGGCATGACAGTTGGGAGGCATGATCATTTCGACATAATAGCTTTTATGAAATCCAACAACCAAGCCAACGTGAACATTCTAGATACATCTCCCGTAAGTAGATCAATCAGTAAAATGAGTTGGAATTACTGATAAATCTTATTTATAGGTTCATAATAACGACTTATGACTATAAATATAAGTTATACTGAAAGCGATAGAGTGTAGCTTAACTTAGAGAGCTTCAAAGCAAAAATCAGGAAAACGTGCAGACACAATTCTGAAACCGAAAGCTTCTATTTTTCGGACACCTAGAGTTCCCGAGACTCTACTAAAATGTCCTTAGAATTTGGGAAAAACCGAATTCAAGGTGGGGAAAGGTTAGATAGAGTTTTGGAATGTGTTGTGAGGAAATGAGAAGGAAATTCGGAAGCTATATATAAAGATTTAGGATGCGCGCCGCGTACAGGCACGCCACACACTGTTGTCTTGCTGGGTCATCCCAGCTCGTGCCACATGTCACATGCTGATCCGTCCACACCTCCTTCTTGTAGAAGCCGCCACGTGTCACCATTTCATGGTGCCACATGTCACCATTTCGTGGTGCCACATGTCACCATTTCCATGGGCCACGTCGCCTTGTCTCGAAAGAGAGGGGCGTTCGCCACTGCCATGTGTCACCCGTGGAGAATGCCACGTCATCGGTGCACGCAGCGCACTTTGAGCGCACAAATTTTCATATTTTCAAAATGCCATAACTTCTTCTTATGAGCTCCGTTTTCGGTGTTCTTTATATCCCCGGAGAGCCCTCGACGAGATCTACAACTTGTATTTAGACTTTGCTGGCTAACTTTGACTTTATTTTTAAAGCTATATTTTTAACTGACTAAAACTATTAAAGTCCGTTAAAAATTCATAACTTTCTCATATGATGTCCATTCTCGATTGTCTTTATATCGACGAAATCATATGGATGAGATCTTCAACTCTCATTTAGATTGTTTTTCCTAACAATCAACTGATTTCTACTTCGGTTTTTGAGCCGTATATTGCTGCGCCGAAACTTCCAAAAATCATAACTTCCTCCTACGAATTCAGATTTGGGCGTTCTTCATATGCATGCTCTCGGTTTAACGACTACTACGAATTCTTTTTAGACCACTTAGGCTAAAAAGTAATTTACTAAAAATTCATTTTTATGATACACAGAGTCGTACCGGTTTAATCGCGAAACTTCGAAGAAGCATAACTTCTTTGTATGAAGTCGGATTCTAGCATTCTTTATATGTACGAAATCCTTTTCATAGATACTTTAACTTAGTTAAGATTATTTATCCTAAATAATCTATTATAAAAATGTCATTTTTAGAGCTTATTCTATTTAATTGAGTAGTCGAATCTGCGGGTGTTACAATTATCACCTCCCCTTAGGATGATTACATCCCGAAATCATAAAGAAAACAAGGCTTGTATAATGACACCGCAGGTTACCTAATTCCATCCTAGGTGATAACTGTAACTCTCATGTCTTTTTTGCGAAACTTTGGGCGTGGTTGACAAAACTAGCTGGTAGCCGGTAGTCGGTAGTTGGTAGCTAGTAGCGTTTTGTTAAAAGCTACGTGAGATAACTTTTAGATTTAGAGCGTTTTGTTTAACTAAACGTTAGAAGATTGTAAATCTAAACGAGACTTTTTGTTCAAAATATAACTTTTTGTCAAACGCTAGAAGTTAGAAGCTCTTAAACGGTCCCAAACGTTCTGTGTCAAACACATCTATTGTGTCACTAAACGTTCAATTATATTGAAAATAGTCCGCACAACTTAATCGTTCTTTATATCCAATAAATATGGAGGTTACATGCATTTAGTAATTTCGGTTGTTCACGGGTAATATATATTTTTAACATTATCTCATAAAAATATTCATTAGAAAATATAATTTAAAACATTGTTGAAGTTCATTGTAAATTGCATTTTTATCATATTCTATATCAGCTTTCATAATAAACATAAAAAGCATAAGGACGATACGAGGAGGCGTTACACCAATAGTTGGTATCCACTCCAAAACTACATACTCATTTGTTGTATAGAAAACGTAATGGAATCGAGACCACAACCAATGAGAGGTGATATTTCCATTTGAGAAATTGATTTTTCCATACAAGATACAACATATTTGCAGCTATCGTAGAAAACGGCAAAAATATATATTTAATATAAATAATTTTTTTAATGGAAATACCACCTTTCCTTAACCAATGACTAACAATTCTAAGGATACGATTTATAATTTTATATGACTGATAATGAATACTCTTCTGGTTGATAGAAATTGTCTTAATAAAAATCAAAATTTCCATGTAGGGTATAGAAACCATAAAAGTCACTTACTACTTTAATAAAGATCATGATTGGCTAGATCTTGTAATCGATCAAGATCCACTTCGATTTATTAGATTCGATTTGACCTCACCCAGATAGAAGTTGTTGTACACAAACTAAGCATTATGAACTGTTTAGAAAACGGCCAGGGATCAGACCCATGACCTAGGTCCAAGTTACCATTACAATTTCATGACTTTTTAACGTGTTGGGGACGTACGCCAAATATGCTAAAGATGTGATAGAAACTTCTTGAATGGACTCCTACTTTATACACAAAACCATACAATCCATGAACCCACCACACCTCCCGAAATAGACGGCTACAGCTGTTTTCTATTCAAACAAACATAACTAGAGTCCAAAGAATGATACATAAGATCTTGAACTACAGTAAATGTTTGATTACTTCTACACAAGTGAATATACATCAAATCACCATGGGTTCCACGTAACTATTGTATGGTAGCTAATGGACACATGATGGGAGTCATAGATTTTAGTAAAATATAATTTGCCGACGGATACAAACAAAACACATCACTGTTTTCTGTTGGCGACAAGTAGACTCAAATTATGTAACCTATAGACCAAGCCTAGTTTATATTTTTAAAATATCTTGCTGGGGAACCAAACAAAGAGCATCACACTTTTTTTATTTTTCAGTTTATAAAGTACATAAAATACATTATATTTATAAAAAATTTCGATTTTATAATGTATTATTTTTTATAATTAAGATACTTAGTTTTTAAAAGTAGTAATTTTGAAACTTTATTTTTCAATTTCTTCCAATATTTAACTATTTGACCGATCAACGCAGTTGCCAACTGACATTACATTAGAGGCGCACAAAACCCGAATTCGATCCGGTTTCATTTACGTCATTGTCAATCCGGTTTGCCTTTAATCCGATCCGGTTTCAAACCGGTTTCTCAATAGAAGATATAAATCGGTTTGATCCGGTTTTTTTATTTTTTATTTTTTATTTATTTTTGGGTTTTAATGGATTTTTGGGCTGTTTACAAACCGATTTCTGGAAAATCCGGTTTAAGATCCGGTATTAAATCCGATTTGGAATGTAGGATTAGGATCAGATTTACAATCCAGTTTTAAATCCGATTTGATCTGGTTTTGATCAAACCGGTTTTGACCCAATCTGGCTTCAGATTGGATCTGGTTTTGAATAGTGAAACTGGTTTTTGTGTGCATCTCTACATGACATGGTGATGTATCGGTATTTGATGACATGACGCTGACGAAGGATGATGATATGATATTTTTGGTAACATCACTTTCTGAGTGTCAAAATTGAAACATAAAATAAAATGTAGTGACTTAATTAAAAATTAAACGTAGTTTCAAAATCGGACGTTCTGAAATTTAAGTGTATTTTATGTAATTTGTCTTATTTATGGATGAACATATTAACCGATATAACCGAACCATTACTAAAAGCTATGAGGCGGTTTATAATTTTGATTAATCGAACACATATAATTCGGTTATGGTTTTCATCCAAAATCGAACCACTATAAACCGAACCGAACCAATAATATTAATAAATATTTTTAATATAATATACTATTAAATATAAGATATTTAATTATATTAGGAATCGAAAATTATAAGGATAATTATTTGGAATTACATATGATAAGCAATCTTTTATCAATACAATTATATATACACAATTATTCACGTTTTATAGCAATAGACTTTATGTTTTTAAATTTTTATAGAAATGTATTTTTATTTTTGTAACACCCATGTTTCTCGCTAGACATAATTATAAAATTTGTATTTATGTCGGTCGAAGATTGTGATCTCTTATAAATAAATGAAAGAGAATTATATATATATATATATATATATATATATATATATATATATATATATATATATATATACACACACACGTACTTATATACATATGCTTTATATATATATATATATATATATATATATATATATATATATATATATATATATATATATATATATATATATATTATGTTCGCGAAAATTGAACATATATTATGTGTATATAATATTTGTATAAAAACTTATTTTAAAACTTAATAGGTAAAGCTAAAAATAAAAGTTAAAAATAAAATATTATTTAGGATAAGTAATCTAAACAAAAGTCGTAGTAATCGAAATTATGAAAGTGTGCATATAAAGAACGTTAAAATCTGACTTCATATGAGAAAGTTATGATTTTTCGAAGTTTCGGAGCGGCACAGTACACCAGTGTGTGACAAAGAAATCAAAACTGAATTCGATTGATTGTTAGCGAAAAAAATATAAATGAGAGTTGAAGATCTCGTAAATACGAATTTGTCGATATAGAGATTGTTAAGAACGAAGTTCCTATGTAGGAGTTATGATTTTTGCATGGATTTTAACATTGTAATCACTATAAAATATGAATTTAAAATAGAGTAAAAATTAGTTTTTAAGATATAAAGAAAAGTTGTAGTACTCGGATATACCTACATGTGGATAAAAAGAACGTAAAAAACGGAGCTCGTATGAATAAAAGATTACATTGGATTATTAAGATTCCTAATACAAAGGTTCCATAACAGGTAGGCATAACGATAAACGATAGAAGTCTTCATGTTGCTTCCTCAATCAGCTTCTGCTTCCGGGAGTGCTGGCTTCAGTCTCACGGTTTACTAGGAATACATGACGTTTTGAAAACGTCAACATCATGTTGGTGAGCTCACAAGTTTAAGTGTTATATCTTTGAAAATACTTTTTATGCGTAACTTTATTAAGTTATAAAAGTATGTTGATTTATATTGTTAAGGTATCTTCTAATAGTATTTTACTATTTCTAGATACTCAACGTTTAACGCTTTACTTTTTATCACATACTACCATTCTTTTTAAGTTTTCTCCTATCAAATGGCGTATAATATAATCTTATATGTAGTATTATTGTCTTATAGACATATACCGCTTATAATTTATATTTCAAAAGTATGTCCCTTTGACACTTCTATTATGATCTTTTATCCCAGAAGAATGCTTGTATAAAGCAATACTTCTATTGAGAGTGATTATATCTTTTATTCCAAAAGTATGCCCCTTGGATACTTCTATTAGAATGATTATATCTTTTATTTAAAAAGTATGCCCCTTGGATACTTTTATTAGAGTCATTATATCTTTTATTTCAGAAGTATGCCCCTTGAATACTTCTATTAGAGTGATTATATCTTTTATTCTAGAAGTATGCCCCTTGGATATTTCTATTAGTGTGATTATATCTTTTATTTTAGAGCTAAACGGGATACTATGGCAGAGTAACAACTAGGTACAAAGCCTTATCCTAAATTTGGCTAGTGCTACGACTGGGTATAATGTTGCTCTAGAGGTTCGGCCAGTGTAACGACGATGTATATTATATATCACTATTTATACGGGAAGAGTGACGACGACGTACAATATTTATCGAGTGTTATACGGGCAGATTTACGTCAGCGTATACTAAAGATCACTATTTATACGGACAGAGTGACGACGGTGTATGATATTTATGGATATTTATATGGGTAGAGTAACAACAATGTGTAGTAAATATCACTATTTATATGGGCAGATCGACGACAACGTATGATATTTATCCTAAAATTTTGGCAGGATAACGATAGAGTGTAATATCTAATATTTTGAGTGAGTAAAGTAGCGATATAATATATATTATTTGAAAATAATATTTATAATGCAATGATTTAACGTTACGTAATAAAATAACATGTATTACCCCCTATATTTTATAAAATGACGAAAATAGGGGCAGTGAACTCACCCTTAAACCATGATATCGTTGATGTAGGGTAGAATCGGGACTCAGGATTTGAAGATCGCTTCGGGATCGACCGGAATTGAGAGTATAATAACAATATCTTAAATATATATATCTAATAATATAAACATAAAGTTTCCTAAGCGTTTGTGGAGGATTTTTACAAGGAAACAGAGAGATAAGGAAGTAATTTTGAGTGAGAAAAGAATGGACTGCAACAACCCTTATATAGCCGAGATTTTGTGATGCGTATTGCGCATGTGTCCTAGGCGCGCCGCGTGCATGCCTAGTGTAAGTCCCAAAAATTTGCTTTGATGTATCAGTCAGATTCACTTGATGGTGCAGAATCTCAATCAGGTGAGTGATGGAAGATAGAATAAAGAAGAAGAACAAGAACACAAGATGATTAGTCTTCAATGCACACTATATTCAATATAGTCTGGTACATAAGATGTTAATAACACGCGTTCTCTCTTGTTTTCTCTCCTAAATAACGTCTCTTGCAATATGGCAACCCCTAGAATGTCCCACACTTACTTCTCACTCTTTTTCACGCCTAATATGACACGATATATATACCTGGACTAAAGCCAAGCCCAAAGCCCAATAGCCTGACCGAAATCACATGTGATTTCGGTCCAAACAACCGAAAACCCAAGACTGGTTTCGGCCATAGACCGAAAACCACAAATACCTAGAAAAGCAAAGTATAAACCATAAATTTAGATCTAACAATCCTCCCTTGGTTTATAGCTTTCTTTTCTTATCTCCTAACAATCTCCCCTGGATTTGTAGCTTTCTTTTCTTTTCAATATTCAATGTGCTTGGCTTCAGCTTTTATCTTCGATTTCTTCACAACTTCAAGATGAGCAAATGAATTTCTGCATGAATGACTTCATCTTGAACAGTTGGACTTTTCTCTCAAAAATTTACTTTGAACGCACATTAGGAGTGGAGGCTTCTTGTAAGGATTCTTGAAAATTAGCACTTTCAGCTTTGAGAATCTTTTGAGAAAATAACAGAGAGACCAATTCTTCTGGATCACTTCAGCGGGTTCATAGATAGCAGCAAATTGATTGAGGAGGCTTCAATGCAATCTGTCACATAACTTCAAGTACAACTTCACCTTGCTTCTGGGGTTGAAAGATTGAATGTTGAAAAATAATCTTCACTTCTTGTTCTTTCGAATGAACGTTCTTCAATCATCACCGTTACACCTTGAAAAATAACAAATGACTAAAAAGTCCCTATGGATCACAAAGTTATAAAAAACCCTTCTCACCACAATTGTTCAAGGATGTAACATTGGCTCAAAAAGTACCGATACAATCTCCTTGAGTCTCTTCTTCCTTTGAATTCTCCTTGAGTCTCTTCTTGCTTTGAGTTCTCGTTTTAAGACTCGTGAAATTTTGAGATAAAAACAAAAATAAAAATAAACTTAGCACACAATAGAGATAACTAAGAAATAAAATTAAATTAAAATACGCTCAAAACAATGTTTTTGTATTTTTGATTTTTTTTTGAAAAAGAAATAAAAACAGAAATAAACATACTTTTGGATTTTTTTTTATTTTTTGATTTTTTTAATTCTCTCCCTAAATTTGTGCATAGTGGAAAACTATGAACAAATTTAACAAAAAAAAGTAATAACTAAATTTAAAACTTTTTGGGATCAAAGTTGTCAAGCAATTCAATATCGTTTATCAGCACACACCTGCATGTTTAGCTTTGGTCAATCACCAATATTGTGATCCACTTAAACACAAAAGATATTTGTAAGTTGGACAGATTATAAGTGACACGACATTGCACCTATATTCCTAAATATACCATTTTGCTGACGACGACCAAGGATATTGTTGTCCACTTAAATTCAGCAGCGAGATCTACAAACAACCTTTAGTTAATTCAATTTTAAGCGAACTATAACGTGTTCCCCAGTTCACGACATACCATAGCAATCAAGGAATTCCGAAGAGCTCTTTACTTTAGGTGAGTGCTCAATTATTTGAGAGAGAAGATAGATATATAAATGCATATGTTGTATCCCAGGTCGGATGTCTTCCAATCACGCAGAGGGAACAACATATGACTAACACAGATAGAGGGATAGAGAGATAGAAAGTTGCATATGCTGTGTCCCAGATCGGATCTTCCGATCACGTAGAGGGGACATCATATGACTGACATAAATAGATAGAGAAAAGCATATATAGAGATGCATAGAAATAGAGTGCATATGTTGCGTCCCAGGTCGGATCTTCCGATCACACGAAGGGGGCAACATATGACTGATAGAGAGGATAAGAAAGAAAAACAATTTGACACCGACATACTTTATCAGAACCCCCAGTCACCCTATCAGCACCAGAATTAAGGACATAAGTCCGTACATCGAAGAAGTGTTGAGCCACAGTTCTAGATGATAAGTAACCTTAATGTATCTCCCAGGCTCCCTTGTTTATCTCTCTGCTCAATCTATCCAAGCGTCGTATGGTCAGTCCAAATGAAATTATCTAAGTCCAGATGAGTTAACATTGCCAAGTCATTTCATTGTCAACAGTGTCTAGTCCTTTCATTTGAATCCTTTGTGCCTACCAGCACATTGAACACATAGTCTAAACAATTTAGCTTCAGTGCATTACACGCATTTCATATTGCCCTTTAGCACTAAAATTCATATCACTTCCCAAAAATACTTACGAAAGAAAATATATTTTTTATTTTTGATTTTATAATTTTTTTGTATTTTGATTTCTCCCCCTTAATTTGTGTATGGGGAAGAAAGAAAACAAAATAAATGCGCAAATTTAAAAAAAAAATTGTCTTCAAAATGAATCATTTTATGAAAAACTTAAAAGTATCGAGAAGAAAACTCAAACCATAATTCAACGATTAAAGTTGCATCTAGAGAATTGAGAATAGCACGCATATGCAGCAACACATTCAATCCTTAGCTGTGTTTCAATTCCGGAACAAATTCAAAAATTCTTCACATCATTAAGTACAATCCACATTTGTGATCCTATTCTTTCTTCCTTTCTTGCAAAGGACACATGCTCTCAATGAAGATTCTGAATGGCGTACATATGAGAGATGTCTCCTGTCATGTGCCTGGAACAACCACTATCAACAAACCGAAATCTAATGATATTCCTCCATAGCTGCTCCGACACAGAGTGCAAGATTAGTTGGTCTTTGGGACCCAGTCCATTTTGAAACTGAGTTGACCTTTATGATCTACACAAGGTACTCTCTCCCATGACATATCCTGTTTATCACATATAGAAGATGAAGAAATGGTAGAATCATTAGATGATTTGGGAGTGTGAACCTTTGGTACCCATCTGTAGTCGGGTTTAACCCATTTCTTGTTTGATCGGATGGATGCCTCAGCACTTGCTTTAGAACTTGAAACCGACCGCCGAGATGACTTCGACCTAACCGATCTTGGTCTAACATAACCATCTCTTGAATTTCGCTTCTTGGCCAACATTCCCTTCTTGTCCTTGGGAGTTTGATTCTTGGCATTTTTCGCATTCCAGTCACCATTGCGCGATTGTGACCTCGAAGGGTTTCTTTTGGAGAATCTCCCTCTTGGCATATTCTGCCAACCTTGTGCATAGTAGGATACATATGCACGATTTGGACAATTTATGGCAATGTGTCCAGGTGTTCCACAGTGGAAACATGTCTGTTTCTTCATGTAGAAGTTGTTTCTGCCTATCCCGGTTAATGTGCCCATGCCTTGTCTCTGATTGTTCCCACAGGCACACTTACAGCAAGTAGTCTGTTTCACATTGTTTTGGTGGCCTGTATTTACCAACAGCAGGTTTATTCGAAGTAACTGAATTAGAAGCAACAAATTCAAAGTTCAAAGAGACATTTGTTTGACAATGAACATAATTAACAAAATTGTTTCTATTCTCCTTGTTCTCGTCTTCCAGTACATTACCTGCACATGAAGTAGAGGCATTAGTATTGTTCACCTCAATACTCTCAGTTGGACCGGATTGTTCAGTGTTAATTGAAGCTGGTACAGGGGGCGGGCCATACCGAGCAGGTATCTTTACCTCATTGGTTTCAAGGGGTGGAGTATAGCTGTCATTGAAGGGAGGTGGAACACTGTGATACCCTAGACCCATATTCTGATTATCTTTAAATTTTAACTGTTTTTCTATCATGGACACAACTACCTCACTTGACACGTCAAATTTCTTAAAGTTAAATTCAACATCTTTATATTTAGCTTTTAATGTATCATGTTCGGCAGTTAATTTGACAATTTCCTTTTTAGCATAAACATGACGTTCACACTTTGTGCTGTCTTCTTCTTGAAGTTTTCTAAAGTCCTTGGTTTTGGCCTCTAATTGATTTTTAAAGGTTTTTGGCCCTTCCTGAGAGTGTATACCTAAGATCCTCATTGTCTGTACGTAATATATCAATTTGATCACGAAGAAGTTTAATTGTATCACTACATGCTTGAGAACATGAAGTTTCATTGACCCCTTTTGTGATTGATGAACTCATTATTCACCAAAAAGAGTAATTTACCAAAAATAGAACCGATGCCGATCGCAAACTCGCTGCTGATCGCAAACTTGCTGCTGGCCGAAAACACTGCTGAAACCCTAATCCGAGACCGAGAACTGCCGCCGGGGTCTCGCAAAAATAGTCCAAAAACACGCAATTTTCAACTTTTAGAGCAAAACTCGATCAAAAACTCAAAAATATGAAGAACACGAAGAACAAACAGCCAATATTTCGTCCAAAACAATTCAAAAACGCCAAAAATTCCAAGTAAAAGTCCTAGAAACGTTTAATATCTTGCCAATTTGATTGATACGATCTAAGCTCTGATACCACTTGTATGTCCCAAAAATTTGCTTTGATGTATCAATCATATTCACTTGATGGTGCGGAATCCCAATCAAGTGAATGATGCAAGATAGAATAAAGAAGAAGAACAAGAACACAACATGATTCGTCTTCAATGCACACTACATTCAATATAGTCTGGTACATAAGATGTTGATAACACACGTTCTCTTTTGTTTTCACTCCCAAATCACGTCTCTTGCAATATGGCAGCCCCTAGAACGTCCCACCCTTACTTTTCACTCTTTTTCACGCCTAATATGACACTATATATATATATATATATATATATATATATATATATATACCTGGACTAAACCCAAGCCCAAAACCCAATAGCCTGACCGAAATCACATGTGATTTCGGTCCAAACAACCGAAAACCCAAGACTGATTTTGGCCCTAGACCGAAAACCACAAATACCTAGAAAAGCAAAGTATAAACCATAAATTTAGACCTAACAATCTCCCCCTTGGTTTATAGCTTTCTTTTCTTATGTCCTAAATCAAATAAAAACAGCCAAATTCGAGCTTCTTGAACACGGCTGACACTAGATTGGCTCTGATACCAATTGTAAGTCCCAAACTATGAACCAACTAGTGATCAATCGAATAAGCTAAACAAAAGAGGAATCAATGTAAAGAAAATCAAGAGGAAGAAGCGAAATCAATCCAATGCACACGATTATATTCAAGAAATCGTCTAGTACAATGGAGCCTTCACAATGCTATGACCGAAAACTGCTATCCCTAGAACCGGTCATCTAAGTCTCCTATATATAGGGAACAAAAACGTACAAGCCAACCCAAAACCGAAAACACCAAAGGACCAAAATCAAGACTGTTTTCGGTCCAACCAACCGAAAACTAAAATTAAGCCCCAATAGAGGAAAAGAAAGCCTACACTATTTATCCCTAACACAAACCAATAAAATAGGACCTAACAATCTCCCCCTTGGTTTGATGCTAGCTTGATCTCAAGGCTTGTCAATGATCAGCACATCTAAGCTCCCATAGCACCTGCCGACATCCTCTTGTTTATGATTTCAACAACCATACCAGTGAATTCTTTGGCAGCAACCTCTAAAATATCATCATTGACCACGATCTGATGCCCTGCCAGAGTACGGATATCACGCTTACCGAACTGTAAGAGATCCTTCGCTTCAAGAAGACGAATAACACTGGTCGGAAGCTTGATGACGGCAGTGGTTGTGGCCTCATCAAAAACCCAATATTCCATATTACGCAGAGAACCGTCAGGTGACTGCTGAATAATAGGAATTTGCTTCATCTACTTGGCGGGAGGACACATCACATTCTTCATGCTTCGGTTGGTGTTGGGATCAAATACACCTTTGACTCTCTTCACGAAAGAATATGTTGTCTTCATCCCATCAAAATTTCTCTTCACTTGATTCTCCAAGAAGAGCTTAAAATCAGTTCCACGAGGATCATTTGATGGGTTGTGGAAGGGAGCATGACCTAATTCTGTAAGATCAACATTAGTCCAAGAACTAAAGTCATTTTGATGCTCGTAGTACTCCACATTGCCACTTTTTCTTTTGACCGCCCATATATTCTTCTTGTCGTGAAATCCCACACCTTTATACCCGACCGATCGCCATACTTAACTGATAATCTCCTTTTACCGAGCTCAGTGACACTTACTCGATGCCGATCTCCACGAACATTTTTATCGAAGTTTTTCATGAAAAGCAATTGCCCTTTTCCTTGAGTCTTGGCTTGCTTCTGAGCTCGCTTCAAGATTACTTTGGGGTCATCATTAGCAGGTTTATTATCCAATCGGTCAAAAATACGAGTTGCATTGGCATGATGAGGAATATCTTGTGGTGCTTGGGCAGGTACACTTGGGGATGCATTGGATTCATTGGGCTCACTGATAGATGTATTGAATTTGTCACCAAATTCGTTGATTAGTTTGTTCTTTAAGTCAAAATATCTGGCTGAAAGAGCACCGACATTTAGTTGCAGATCAAAAATCCGTGTTGACTTTTGAGCATTTTCTCTTTCAAGCTCGGAAACTCTAACATCCAGAGTTCCAATCAAGACATCTTTCTCAATAAGCTTTTGATTTAAAACCCTAATTTCTTCCTTGAGCTCAAAATTTGTTGGATCTTCATTATCGGAGCTCCCTGAACCAATTGATATGCCTTTGCCTTTTGGTGCAGGATTAACACTTTCTCGGGAAATAAACCTGGCAAGCCTTTCAGAAGCGAAATCGTGCGCAAGTTGAAGAGCTGAAGAACCACCAGGAGCTGAAGAGCTTCCAGCTTCAAAAGATGTATGAAGAAAAATAGGCTCCTCATGAAAAATTTGGCTTTCGACACGAGCTGGTTGGGTTGGTTCATTGGTTGGGGTTGGCTGTTGAGTAGGTTGAGTTTGTTCCCTAATAAGCACTCCCGACCTAGGATCAACACACTTTCATTTCAGTGGCGGCTGGGAGGCTTGAGACTCTTCAAGATCACATTCAGCTGGAACAATGTTTGGAGTAGTAACTGCTCGCGGAGGAATCCTTGCAGTTGAATCCAGTTGAGCTATAATCTCTGCCATCTGAGCGGGCGTTTGAATTGGCAGCTTGATAATGGTAGAATCTCCCTCAGTCTCTGTTGGAGAACTCACAATGTCATCGAATTCATCAATACCAAAAAACGAACGAAAGTCATCATCACTAACTTCAAAATCAAACGTGAAATCTTCATCATTAAAACCCGATGCATCACCCTCTTCATCATCACCTTCTCCTTCATCATCATCATCAACATCAAGAACGGGCACATGTTCCTCTGCCACGATTGCTACAGGAGGATTGACAACAGGAACAACCTCAGGTTAAGGAATTGGAATATCTTGAAGAACAGGAGCTTCTTTGATCTCAGCAAAATTTTCAAATTTTACTAAAGGGCTTGTTCCCCTGAACACAACCTTAGAACCCTTGCGATTCTGCTTCATCAAAGCAAAAGTGTTTGGACCCAAGGATTTCATATCCAAAGTTTCACATGTTCTTTCCAAATCAGGATATTGAGCATCAAAGATCATTTGTAGAAACCTTGGGTACATCAAGAATACATCCTTCTTTTTCCATTGTAGGTTGCTCTTCATTTCATTGAACACCAGTCTTGAAAAATTGAAGTCCAAATCCATGATGAGAGCAACAATGGCACCGGTAGATGACTGGGAGATCTCATCAGCTCCCCCCTTCCTGCTTGAGATGCAGATTATGGAAGTGTGAGAAATAAAGCGCCAGTAGGGAGGGAGTAGCTTCTTCAAGGTTGGAGGAAAGGTTCCTTCATATCCCATTCTTTCAAGAACCTCCCTAATCTGAGTAGCATGAATTTCAGTCGGGGAACCTGGCTGATCTCCAAAATGAAGAACTTCCCGAATGGTTTGTTAAGACACAATAATCTTCTCCCCCTTGACAGCTGATTCTACAGTGCCTGCTCCATCTGCTCCTGCTTTATTGAAAGAAGCCTTATCCCAGAATTCACTCACTAGATTTTTGTAAATGACAGGATTTGCTCGAAGCGCATGAGTGATCCTGTGGTTGTTTAGACCATGAACCATGGACCTAAACTCTTGATGGCTCAGTGGTGGATTAGTAATACATCCAGCAATGTTGTGAGTTTCAACAAATTTAAATCGGCCATTTATCTGCACCAAACGAGCCAAGTGAGAAAAGCAAGATTAAACAAATAAAATGAATTTTCTCAAAACATTTATTTTAGTCAAAGTCAAACAGACTTGAACTGTGCTTTGAAATTGGTCAAATTTAAATTGATTTCGGTCAAAATGGTCAAAATTTATTGTTTTCGATCAAAGTGGTCAAAGTTCAATTAGAGTTGGTCCGTTTTCGGCCGGAAACGACCCACCGAAAACCTAAAACCCTTGGATTTGGGTTTTCGGTCGAAATCGTTCAACTGAAAACCTAAAACCCTTGAATTTTGGGTTTTCGGCCGAAATCTTTCCACCGAAAATCAAAAACCCTTGAATTTGGGGTTTCGGTCGAAATCGTTCTACTGAAAACCTAAAACCCTTGAATTTTAGGTTTTCGGCCGAAATCATTGAAGAGTTTTGAGCATTCTAACACTCCTAAGGTGTACATGCAACCCTAAATGCTTTGGATCTATGTTTTCTCTAATATACATGCAGACTTTCAATATTCCAAAGCATCATCCTAACTAGCATACAATGGAGTATCTATACTACAAAATTCTAGTTAAATGACATACCTTTTGTTGTAGTTGGAAACCTTGGACCTTTAAGAACTTAGCACCAATAGTATGGATGCCTCAAATGGAATCACAACACATCTAGGACAAAGGATAACTTGAGAGAAGGTGTCTTGTAGTCAAATTCGGCTAGCTCTTCCAAAGAACACATGTGTGTAGTCGATTTTATGAGCTAGGGGCTTCTTATATAGTGTGGCTTAATTGGGGTTACACCATGCAAACCCTAATGTGCATGACCTTCCATATTCCTCATGCTCCATGGTTTTACACCTCCATGGATCATCCATGGGTCACCATATTGGTTTAGCCCAACAAAAAGAACTATGGATCATAAGCCCACATTATAAGAAGGAATGATTTACATAATCAATCCCGATATATTTAATTAGTCTCTTTTGATCACAAAATTAATTCCAAATTAATTATTGATCAATACTAATTAAATAATATGATTTCATATTAATATATTAGAACTTATAATATATTAATATAAATAAACTCTTCTCAAAAGTCCATCCTATCAAATTGTCCTGATGATATGCAACCTAAAATGGACCATGCTACTCTCGGGTCAAGTACATACCAATAATAGTTATGGGCTTAGACACCTAATCCAACAATCATAAACCCCAAATCGACGAAGAACTTCCGTCAAAATCGACAGTTAGCACCTAAAACCTGCAAAAATTTCAATCAAAACGAGTTAGAACAGATGTACAAAACTCGCAATCTACTTACGTTGATGATTCAGAGAACAATTTTTGATTAAACACACAAAAGATGACGAATCGAGTAGATGGATTTCAGCAGCAAACGTGAATGAACGAGAGAGAGAAGGAGGTGCGATTTCGGCTGAGGCGTGTAAAATGAAAAAGGAAAGCCGAAAACCCTTCCTTTTTATACCCTAATTAGGGTTTTCGGCCCATAAGGCTAAACCCGGTGGGCCTCACCCCAAAACTCAAATCCTCCTTAAAAATAATCCAATTTCTTTTAAATATATGAACGTTTTGAAGACTTAATAAATAAAATAAAATAAAAGAAAAACTAAAATTTAAAATGCAATCAAAATTTAATTTTAGAAAATAAAAATAAAAATTAAAAATAACACTAACCACACTTCAAGAATAAAATTTAAACATTTTGGGATAATAAGTTTTGAGACAGCCTTAACATTGTTTTTCAGTACCTCACCTGTATGAATAGATCTGGTCAATCACCAATATTGTGGTCCACTTAAACACAAATGATCTTGACAAATTGGACAAATTATAAATGACAAGTCATTGCACCTATATTCCTAAATAGACCATTTAGCTGACGACGACCAAGGATATTGTTGTCCACTTAAATTCAGCTGCGAGATCTACAGACAACCTTTTTAAAAAGGTTCAAATTTAGGTGCACTAGAACGTGTTCCCCACTTCCCGACATACCCCGACAATCAAGAACTTCCAAAGAACTCCTTACTTTAGATGAGTAGCAAATTATTAGGAGAAAAGATAGATATAGAAATGCATATGTTGTGCCCTAGGTCGGATCTCTTCCAATCACACGGAGGGGACAACATGTGGCTAACACAAATAGAGGGATTGAGAGGTAGAATGTTGCATATGCTGTGTTCCAGGTCGGATCTTTTCCAATCTCACAGAGGAGACAACATATGACTAACAGATAGAAAGAATTGCATAGAGAAGGAGATGCTTAGAGATAGAGTTGCATATGTTGCATTCCAAGTCAGATATGTTCCAATCACGTAGAGGAGGCAACATATGACTGATAGATAGAAAGCAAGAAAATAATTTCCTACAGACCTACTTTTATCAGAACCCCCCAGTCCCCCTATCGATACCGGAATTAAGGAAATAAGTCCATACATCAAAGAAGTGTTGAGCCACAGTTCTAGATACATATGACTTTAATGTATATCGCAGGTTCCCTAGTTTATCTCACTGCTCAATCTACCCGAGCGTTGTATGGTCAGTCCAAATGAAACTATCTAAGTCCACACTGTCAAGTCCTTTCATTGTCAATCTATGTCTAGTCCTTTTAAATCCTTCGTGCCTACCAGTGCATTGAGCACAGAGTCTAGACAATTCAGCTTCAATACCTTACACTTGTTTAAGCTGCCCGTTATCACTCATACTTAATATCACTTCCCAGACAATCATCTACAAACGAGAAACCATAAGGACATATTTTTGGATTTTTGTTTTATGATTTTTTATTTTTTTTGTTTTATAATTTTTTATTTTTTATTTTTGAATTTTGATTCCCCCCCCTAAATTTGTGCATAGGAGAAAAAAGAAATGAAAATAAAATAAAATAAAATGCGCAAATTTAAACTAAAAAGAAATTTAGTCTTCAAAACAAATCATCTTTAGAAAGACCACAAGCACATCAAATCGAGCTTTATTTAATGGTTTGGTAAACAAGTCTGCCACATTATTATTAGTGTGGATCTGCTCCAAATGAATGAGCTTGCGCTCATAACAGTCTCGGATAAAATGAATTTTAATATCGATGTGCTTGGTTTTGGAATGATGAACATGATTTTTAGCAATTTGTATAGCAGCATCATTATCACAAAATATGGAAGTGTCAAGAAAGTTCAAACCGTAATCCAGCAATTGGTGTTGTATCCAGACAACCTGTGAGCAGCAGGCTGATGCAGCGACATACTCAGCTTCAGTCGTCGAGGTCGACACCGTTTGCTGTTTCTTGCACTGCCAAGACACCAATCTCTCCCCCAGAAACTGACATCCTCCTAAGGTTGATTTCCTGTCAAAATCACAACCTCCATAATTGCTGTCAGCGAAAGCATATAGGTCAAATTCAGGAGTATTAGGATACCATATCCCCAATTTAGGGCTACCTTTGAGGTATCAAAAGATCCTTTTAATAACAATCATATGAGAGAGTTTAGGATCAGCTTGATATCTAGCACATTGACAGACGACAAACATAATGCCAGGTCTGCTGGCAGTCAAATTCATAAGAGATCCGATCATCAATCGATATTCGGTTTGATCTACAGAATCTCCTTCTGGATCTAGTCCCAACATGGGTCTTTCAGCCATGGGTGTAGAGGTAGGGTTAGCGTCTTTGAACCCGAACTTCTCAAGCATATCCTCCACATATTTGCCCTGATACAGCAAGATTCCAGATGAATCTTGACGAACTTGAAATTCCAGAAACATCGTCATTTCACCAAGAGAGCTCATTTCAAATCTCTTCTTCATGACTTCTTCAAATTCTTTGCACATCACAGGACTCGTCGACCCAAAGATAATGTCATCCACGTAGATCTGGACGACAATCAAGACTTTATCCACTTGCTTTATGAACAACGTTTAATCGATCATGCCTCTTGTGTATCCATGCTCCAGCAGATGATCTGTCAGGGTAGCATACCAAGCTCTAGGAGCCTGATGTAACCCATAAAAAGCCTTATCTAATTTGTAGACATGATTTGGAAATATTGGATTGAGAAACCCAGGGGGTTGATCAATGTAGATCTCCTCCTTCACGACTCCATATAAAAAGGCGGTCTTGACGTCCATTTGATAAACAGTAAACCCCATGTAGGATGCATATGCCAAGAAGATACGAATAGCTTTCAAGCGTGCCACAGGAGCATACACTTTAGTGTAGTCAAGACCTTCAATCTGCCGGAAGCCACGAATAACCAAACACGCCTTGTTTCGCACAATTAGCCCACTGTCATCTTGCTTATTCCTAAATACCCAGCGTGTATGCAACGGCTTCTTTCCTTTTGGTAGCTCAACCAGCTTCCACACCTTCAACTTGTCAAATTGGTTCAATTCTTCATGCATAGCGTCCACCCAACTTGGTTCATTAAGAGCCATGTCCACGTTCTTGGGATCGATCTAAGATATAAAGCATAAGTAGAGACATGAGTTGACATTTCCACTTTGACTTCTTGTTTTAACTCCTTCTGCCAGTGGACCGATTACATTCTCAATCGAATGATCACGTTGAATTCTGGTGGGGATTTCATGGCTGATGTCATGGATTGAGACTGGAAGGTTGTTGATGTTGATGAATTTGTCTTCTTCCGAATCATTCGCCTCAGACGATCTAGGACCGTGAGAGGTACTTGCCACATATTCACTTGAGATAGGTTCAGGAAAGAGAAGCTCCATGAACGATTGTGTGGTAGCAGAGGTATCTCTTGACATAATTTCTCTTTCTTCAGGGGAAAGGGGAGTGACTTCAGCATCAGAACTGGTCCTTTGACTTGGTGAAGAAGGGGAAGTACTTGGAGCAGCTTCATCCACTTGAGGAGACTCAACAGTCACAGAGGTTGGTCTGTATACAACATCTTCCTCTTCATCTTCAACAACAACACTTGTACCTGAGCTGGAACCTGAAACGGTATCAGAAAACACATTAAAAGATTTAAACAATGATGCATAATCAAACAACCAACCAGGTCCGAATCGAGCATCCGTCTCGTTCTCTTCCAGCCAGCGCACATCAAATGACTCCACAATCTTTTTAGCGGACTTGTTGTACACTCGATAGGCAGTGCGTGCAGCATATCGCACGAAGTAGTAGTCATTAGCTTTTGTGTTGAAATTGGCGTTGGACTCCAGGTGAAGGAGGGTGCAAGAACATCCAAAGATACTAAAATGAGCGACCGATGGCTTATGATTATATAGAATTTCATACGGAGTCTTCATCTGTGATTTGTTGATCAGAACTCGGTTCTGAACATAGCATGCAATGTTGATAGCTTCAGCCTAGAAGAAGACCGGTAACTTGGAATCACAAAGCATTGTCCTTGCAGCGTCGATAAAAGTACCATTTCGCCGCTCTGAAACACCATTTTGTTGAGGTGTCAGAACTGCACTATATCGATGCAAAATACCCTTTTCAGAGCAAAAATGATCCAAAATAGCATTCTTGAACTCCGTGCCATTGTCACTTCGAATTGCTTTCATCCTTTTGTTGGTCTGATTCTCAATTAACACAATGAATTTCTTGATCAGGTCAGTAGTCTCACTCTTGTTGGATAAGAAGAAAACTCAGGTAAACCGTGAGTAATCATCAATGACAACCAAGCAGTATGAATTCTTATTAATGTTGAGAACATTGACCGGACCGAACAAATCCATATGCAGTAACTGAAGAACAATGTTGATTGAGTTGACTAGTTTTGGATTATGTGGCTTGCGATGATGCTTTCCTTGAGCACAAGCTACACACTTCTCGAAATTAATGAAGTCCTTGAGTGGAAGACCCCGCCCAATTTCATTCTTCGCAAGACGGTTGAGGTTCTTAGCATTTGCATGACCGAGTCGATGATGCCAGAGCATAACATTATGTTCAGAAACCCTGGATAAAAGACATGTAACTTGCTCGGGAATGTTATGGTATATATTAATGATGTAGGCATTCCCTTCGCTTTTTGACCTCACCAAAATCCACTCTTCTGGAATGATGATTCCGGGAATCAGAATTAGACATTCCTTGTGTTGGGTTATGAGCATGCTAACACTCCTAAGTGTATATGCAACCCTAAATACCTTGGATCTATGTTTTCTCTATTATACATGTAAATATAAATATTCCAAGGTATTACCCTATCTAGCATACAATCTTTGATACGTGGGTAATAAAACAAGTTAGAAGACATACCTTTTTTATGTAGCTTGATTCCTTGATGCTTAAGAGCCGAGTGCCCCAAGTGTGACACCTCAAATGGTTCACACAACATCACCAACACATGGAATAACCATGAGGATAAGACACTCCATGCTCAAATCGGCTAGCCCTCACATATGTATCACTAATGCCAATTTCTTGAGCCAAAGGAGTCCTTATATAGTGTGCACATTAGGGTTACACCATGTAACCCATGACTTTACCCATTCCTTATGCTCCATGGGTTTTAACCTCCATGGAGTATCCATGGGTCACCACATGGGTTAAACCCAGCATAAGGAATCTTGGATCATAAGCCCACATATATAAGAATGAATGATTTACACAATCAATCCCCATATATTTAATTAGTCTCTTTTGATCACTAAATTAAGTCCAAATTAATTCTTGATCAATACTAATTAAATAACATGATTTCATATTACAATATTAGAACTTATATCATATTAATATGTCACAAATGTCCTCTTCTCACAAACGGTGTATCCAAATGTTCCGATGCCATGCAACCCAAATGGACCATGCCGAGTCGGGTCAAGTACATACCAATTATAGTTATGGACTTAGACACTAATCCAACAGTCTCCCACTTGGATAAGTCTAAAACTATTATTGAGTATGACTTCAAGAACCGACTGGCAATCGTAGCTCTTTAAGCCGCTGTCGAACTCTGACGTTGTAACTGAACTTTGATCTCGTCAATGACTTGTCCACTAGATAAGGGATCATATATTCCTCCGTTCTAGATATCACATGGACTGAGACATGGATTATAAATCATTCTCTCTGTCTATTTGTTTTCTCCCGATTTCCGATTCATGATGACTGACTGATTGAATAGATCAAATCAGTCCTGGCATAGCCAAGCACTCACATGTGTCATCATTAAATCATCGAGGGGCCCACATATATCACTTTTATCCCGAAGGTAAAAGGAATGGATAAACATCGACTCATATGGCTTGTTCTACTACTTGGAAAATCGATTTGAACACATTTCTATGGGAGTGTACGGCCGCACACAGGCCTGGCCGCACACCCTGCCATATACCTAGCCGTACACAGGCCTGGCCGCACACCCTGGCCGTACACCTGGCCGCACACACATAAAAGTCGAGTTTAGTGGCCTTACACTTAAATCTAAGGCCCTACACTCATTTAGGGACCTCAATAGGTGTTTGTAACACTTAATTCTAAGTGTTTCCATGTCCCTAAGGTGGGTCCATGTGTTTATTAGTGGTTATATACCCTAAGTGTATTCATATATGTGTTATTACATGTTAAACTAGGATCCGGTTGTGCTCACGACTTCATTCGACACCGGCGATCCTATATCAATCTTTCTTCCGAGTTACTCACTTCAGGTGAGTTCATACCCCTTAATCAACCTTTGAAATGATTTTAAATGCTTTTATGCGGGGGAATACAAGTTGAACTATTACGTTATTATATCAATCGCATGTGATTAATAACTGTCAATCAAATAGGTTTTTACATGTTAAACTGTTTTATCAAGCTAAAGGTTTTCAAATCTTGTTTTCAAATCTCTTTTTAAATTACTAAACTTTTATCAAAGTCTTTTAAATTTATATTCTTGTTAGATTCATGTCTATATAGATATAGTTACATACGTAGGGTTTGAAGGACTTAGGACTGATAGCCCGCTTTATTTCCTGTTCCTTGTTTGGTTGTGGACTTAGAGTATCCGGTTATTTGTCCGAGTGTCGTTGAAGTCCTATTTATATATTATGTATATCTGTTTAGATATTAAAACTCTTACTCCAGTTCAGCGCCTTTGGGTAGCAAAGGTACCTAGATAACCTCTCAAGTAAACTATAGTAGGTATAGTTTAGAAACCAACAATAACTTTTATGAAGAGAAACTAGCTATATCAATATTCTAAAACATGTACTTTTAGTAAAAAGAAACGTATATAGAAAATCGAGCATGAGATACATCCTCATGACACGGATTTCACCGTTGTCGAGTTGGTAACCAAAGTCTCCTGGAGGGAGAGCGGGCATTGTGTGTATAGATCTATATGGGACGGACCATCCCACACCTGACTGCTAGCTACAGTCCCGGTCGACCGAGCCAAGGGGTGACAAATGTCACATTTATTTCGACGTCAGCAGATCATCGGGTTTACATCCGTCAATCAGTATGGTTACGAGTATCTTCACATTTACCTTATAAGTCATGGCCTTAAGGTAATTAGTACCACGGTAGTTTCTACATATAAAACTACGGTACTATAATATTTTCCCTAATACATTAAACTTAGAACGTTTTTGACATAAAACGATAATGTAAAACCATATTTTGATAATGATAGTAACATTTGGGAAAAATGCTCTTTAAACACAAAACAGTCGGGTCTTGGTAGAAGACTGCTTTTAGTAGAGAAACTCATTCTTTAAACACAAAACAGTCGGGTCTTGGTAGAAGACTGCTTTTAGTAGAGAAACTCATTCTTTTAAACATGAAACAGTCGAGTCTTGGTAGAAGACTACTCCTATTAGAAAATATAGGATTTTCTGGAAGGAATTCAAATACTCTATAAACTTTTATGAGATTATTTTGAGGAAAAACATGTATTTATATCAATGTCATTAAAATACTTATGAACTCACCAGCATTAAAATGCTGATCCTCTCTTTCAAAATAACTTGTATTCTCATGTCGTCAGTAGACAGGTACATGCCGGGAGTTTTGCGGAGACAGCCTAGTACCGAGCTACATCATATGTTATTCTCTATATCTACTTTTGATGTTGTTGCTAAATGTAACCTATGTAAAAACTTATACTATTAATGCAATGGTTGTTGTACTTTGATTACTATACTGAATGTGTTGTGATACTTGACATGACGTCCAACGCCCCCGCATGTTTCCGCCATTTCGGTTTGGGGGTGTGACATGTAGCTTGATTCCTTGATGCTTAAGAGCCGAGTGCGCCAAGTGTGACACCTCAAATGGTTCACACAACATCACCAACACATGGAATAACCATGAGGAGAAGACACTCCATGCTCAAATCGGCTAGCCCTCACATATGTATCACTAGTGCCAATTTCTTGAGCCAAAGGGGTCCTTATATAGTGTGCACATTAGGGTTACACCATGTAACCCATGACTTTACCCATTCCTTATGCTCCATGGGTTTTAACCTCCATGGAGTATCCATGGGTCACCACATGGGTTAAACCCAACATAAGGAATCTTGGATCATAAGCCCACATATATAAGAATGAATGATTACACAATCAATCCCCATATATTTAATTAGTCTCTTTTGATCACTAAATTAAGTCCAAATTAATTCTTGATCAATACTAATTAAATAACATGATTTCATATTAATATATTAGAAGTTATAATATATTAATATGTCACAAATGTCGTCTTCTCACAAACGGTCTATCCAAACGTTCCGATGCCATGCAACCCAAATGGACCATGCCGAGTCGGGTCAAGTACATACCAATTATAGTTATGGACTTTGACACTAATCCAACACATTGTTCGTAAAATGAGTTGAGTATCCTTTATCACAAATCTGAGATACACTCAGCAGACTGTGTTTCAACTCGGGAGCATAGTTCACATTCTCAAAGCTGAGCATGCCATTAGTCACAGTACCCTTTTGTGTGATCTTTCCACCTTATCCTCCCGCAAAAGAAACATAACCCCCATTAATGTTTTGAATGTCTTGTAGTTTGGAGATGTGTCCTGTCATATGCTTGGAACAGCCACTATCGACATACCAAGGTTTGACGATATTCCTCCATAGCTGTTCCTGCACGATGTGCGGGATTAATTAGATTTTCGAACCCAGACGATAGAAACACTGGGCTTACTTTTTCTATCAACAGAATTAACTTTTTCACATTTCATGTCAGATAGATTACAAGATGCATTTAAGGGACTCTGAGGTGATTGGAGAGATGAGTTTTTGGGCACCCATTTTTAATTACGTTTAGGAACATTAACATGTGATTTTGAAGTATTTTTCTTTGTTTTTGATCATTTGGGTATCCGTCCATGACTAGATGAAGATCCACACGATGACTTTGGCGATATCGATCTTGGCTTAACCAATTTTGGTTTCGTTAACGTATCTTTTGAATTTTTGTTCAAAACCTGTTTGTCCTTTTTAAGTTTAGCAGCCCAATTTCTGTCTTTATTAATGTTCCAATCACCATCAGTTAAACGAGATCTCGAGGACTTTCTTTTAAGAGATCTTCCTCGTGACTCATTCTGCCTACCTTGTGCTTAGTAGGGAACATATGCACGGTTTGGACAATTTCTTGCAATATGTCCAAGAGTTCCACAATTGAAACTCGTCTGTTTCTTCATGTAGAAGCTGGTACCGCTCTTTCCTAGTTTAGTGTCCTTATTGAGTCCTTTATTGTTTCCACAAGTACACTTGCATAACTCAGTATGTTTGGCTGGCTTAGGTGGAATGTATTTGCTAGTGACGGGTTCATTAGAATTAGATTTGTCAAACACATCATCACATTTATCAGAAACAATCGAATTATCAGTTTTCAAACCAGAATTATTAGAAACTAAAGCATCAGTTTTCAAAGCATTAGAAGCAGAAATAGAAACAATAGTGTTTAAATCAAAAACATCTTTCACAAAATCAGTTTGTAAATCAAAATTATTATAAAAAACACTTCCTCCAGCTTCCTGCCTGTTTTGTACTAAGGATGAATCTGCATATGAAGTAGAGACATTAGTATCGTTCACCCTAGAGCTATTTTCTGGCACAACCACAGTAGGTTTGCCATACTGAAGATGTGCTTCTCTTTCTATTTCTTCTTCAGTCATAGGGATAAAAGTATAATTGTGATTAAAAGGAGGAGGAACACTGTCATACCCTAGACCTACTTGCTTTTTCTCCTTCCATTTTAATTGTTTTTCTATCATGGTCTCAATTGTATTATTTGACACATCAAACCTTTTGAAATTAAAATCTGCAGTTTCAAATCTAGTATTCAATGTGTCAAGCTCGTCAGTCAAGCTGGAAAGCTGTCTCTTAACATAGTTATAGTTCTCACATTTGTTTACTATAGTCTTCCTGAAGCTTTCTAAAGTCCTTGGTTTTGGCCTCTAGTTGTTCTTTCAGAGGTTTTTGGCCCTTCCTAAGGTTATAGGCTTCATACCTAAGGTCCTCAGTGTCTCTACGTAATATATCAATTTAATCACGTAGAATTTTAATAGTATTCATACACTTTTCAGAACAAGAAACTTCACTGACCTCTTTTGTTTCAGGAGTGGTGGAGACCATAAAAGCAAACTGCAGCTGCATTATCTCCGCTTCAGCATCTTCTTCAGCATCTTTATCAGGAAGTTCACTTGTATGTGCCAGATTTGCAGTCTCAGGCCCTGTAATATTCAACGCCTGAATCTGGTCCTCCCAATCAAAAGTCTGAGCCACCAATGCCAGGTTTGCAGTTTCGTTGTTAGTGGCAGCTCCTCTATTGTTCACAACTCGCACCATCATTCAATCAGGATTCTCTCTTCGGTCTGGCTTTGGGCAATCATGAGCAAAGTGACCTGGCTCGTGACAATTGAAACATCTAAGCTTGCCTCAGTTGAAACCTACCTTCTTGTCTTCATTCATACCCCAATTGTTCTTCCCAATATTCTTAGCAAACTGCTTAGTCCTAAACACAACCATTGCAATTTTCCAGGTGATATCTATCTCTTCTATATCTTCTGGATGAATTTGATCAAGATCTGTAAATGAGATTTGAGGAGGTAAATCTCCAGCCAAGAAAGCATTGTAACAGTTCACAAGGCCAGAAGCTAGACCCATGTTTTCTTTAGCTTCCTTGGTAGTTGAGATGGTGGCAAGAGCTTTTGAGGAGGCTGGATGTTGATAAAGCATAGTAGGAGGAATAGCATGAGTTTGTGGAACAGTGAATGATGAAAAAGCATTGTTTGACGAGATTCCCAAATTTGTTGTGGAGTAGGAATTCACGTGATTTATCTCACGCTGCTTATCATCCAAATCACAGGCCTTGATGATAGCCATAGTCTCAGCAAGAGAAAGCCTGTTAAGATCCTGTGTCTTCTTAATGACAGAAACATTCATGTCCCACGATTTTGGAAGAGAATTTAAAAGCTTCTTGTTTATCTCACAGCAGGGTACTGAGATTCCTGCAGTACTCATTTCAGTAGTGAGTGTGATGAATCGTTACAGTTGGGCTTCAAGAGACTCCCCAAGAACATGGTTGAACATATTAAACTTATGACAGAGCAAATCCTGCCTGCTCTGTTTCATATCATCGTTTCCCTCATAAACTTCTATCAAGGCTTCCCAAAGAGCCTTTTCAGAATCATATTCCCTGAATCCTTGAGCAATGTCAAGGGACAATGCCATGGTCAAAGTTGCAAGTGCCTTTTCTTGTTCTTCAATCTTCTCAAACTCCTCATCAGTGTAGTTCTCCACTTCTTTGTCAATTACTGTACCATTTTCCAGTGTTATGGTTATTCTAACCGGACCTCTAAGGATGCTTCTCCATATCTTAAAATCTTTCATCTTAATGTACTTTTCAATCCTGTACTTCCAATCTAGAAACCCATCAGCTGATAAAAGACGTGGAATTCTCGTAGTGGTTCCCATAATTGAATCCAGTTCCTGATGTAATGCACTGTGTTGAGGTTCCATTTTTTTTAATTTTTTAATTGATTAAAAGTAAAACTGTCCAAAAATAAAGGAGTGCCACACCGAAAACTCAGAAGGTCAACAGATGAGGTTGACCGAAAACATCATTTCTGCAGAAAACGTGGATTTCTGCCAAAAACGATGATTTCTACCGAAAATAGTAGATTTCAGCCGAAAATGTGATTTCTGCCGAAAATGAGAAACACGCCACCGAAAACACCACCGAAATCACCTACCGAAAATGTTACAGAAAACGCATACCGAAATCACCCAGTTCCACTGAAAATGACGATTTCAAACAGATTTTTGATTCTTTTGCCTTGAATTCTCGATGAACACCAAGAACACAGTAGCAACAGTGAACAATTTCTAATAACAAACTCAAACAGTTTTCGATCAAATATTAAATCAAATAAAAACAGTCAAATTCGAGCTTCTTGAACACGGTTGACACTAGATTGGCTCTAATACCAATTGTAAGTCCCAAACTATGAAGCAAGTAGTGATCAATCGAATAAGCTAAACAAAGGCGGAATCAATGTAAAGCAAATCAAGAAGAAGAAGAAGCGAAATCAATCCAATGCACACGATTATATTCAAGAAATCGTCTAGTACAATGGAGCCTTCACAATGCTATGACCGAAAACTGCTATCCCTAGAACCGGTCATCTAAGTCTCCTATATATAGCGAACACAAATCTACAAGCCAACCCAAAACCAAAAACACCAAAGGACCGAAATCAAGACTGATTTCGGTCCAACCAACCGAAAACTAAAATTAATCCCCAATAGAGGAAAACAAATCCTACAATATATATGCCTAGCACAAACCAATAAAATAGGACCTAACATCTTGTGGCTCTTGTAAGGGTCTGACACGTGTTCGAAAGTTGCTGGTGCTATGTCATGCCTTCTAGAAACATTTGTGCGCGACACAACTGCCCTGTGTCAGGCGTTTTCAGCAGAAAATTCGATGTTCTTTATATCCATACATAGCTATTGACAATTACTACAACTTTCTTTTTGGTTGTATTGGCTAGTTCCGAATTTTATTTTTAGCCCTTATTTTTATATGATTTAATGATTTTTCAAAAATCATAACTCTCTCGTACAAACTCCGATTTTGGCATTCCTTTTATCAAAATTCATATTTTAAAGAGTATTACGATTATCCTTTTGGTGACTTTACCTAAAAGTCAACCATTCTCTTCGTAGGTTTTTTACGTTAAATTTTTTTAAATACGCGACTGATTTTTATATCTTATAAAATTCATATCTCCTTCAAATGAACTCGGATTTTTACGAATTTTATATTTTTGGTATCGGGAAGACGCGTAGTTTAAAATTATATAATAAAGTATATGCTTCAACGCACTAAGTTTTACAACTTACAAACGATTTTGTTGATTTTTCCTATTTTTCCTAATACACAACTTTATATTTTTTATCATATGTTGATATATATAATGTATTAAGTCTATTATATTTGACGTTGGTTACTTTTTCGTAAATAACGATTGGTGCCAAAAGTCGCAATTGTTACATTCTCCCCCCGTTTAAGGAATTTCGTCCCTGAAATTCATCTAGGAGTGCTTTACGCGAAGACACTTTTGGGAGAACAACGAGAGTATACTTTTATTTACTATTAATCATCCTTAGTTCTACCGAGTGTAAATTGTCTCTCTAGATTTTTGAACTATGGTAATGTTTAATATTTTATTTTATAAACAATCACCTACAATTTACGATAGTCGTGATTATTATTTTATCTTATCACCTATCATTAGGGTATTTCCCTTAGATAATAGTGATTTTATTTTATAAACAATCACCTATCATTTACGATATTGATGATTATTATTTTATCTTATAAACAATCACATATCATTAGGGCATTTCCCTCAGATAATAATGATTTTATTTTATAAAAAATCACCTATCATTTACTGATGTCTAGAAGGGAGAGATTATGTATTAAGAATTTAGAGTGAGAGTGTTCCCTCAATCAAGTGCTTGCTGATACCAAGAGTGAGAGTGAGACTGATCCCTCAATCAAGTACTTAGTGATATCAAGAGTGTGAGTGGGAGTGATCCCTCAGTTACTTACTGATATCAAGAGTGAGTGTGACAGTAAGCTCTCATTGAAGTAGTTACTGATATCAAGAGTGGGAGTGAGAGTGATCCCTTAATCAAGTACTTACTGTCTACTTTAGAGTGTCTATAATAACTGAAAGGTTTCTTAATAATTCTTTTCAGACCGTAGACAGTTTTTCGACCGTCAGATTCCTCAATCAAGTACTTACTGTCTACCTTAGAAAGTTTTTCGACCGTCAGATTCCTCAATCAAGTACTTACTGTCTACCTTAGACAGTTTTTCGACCGTCAGATCCCTCAATCAAGTACTTACTGTCTACCTTAGACAGTTTTTCGACCGTCAGATTCCTCCTTATTACGGTTAGACTCAGATGAGAGTTGCACAATAGAGCCGAATCACAATTTCTAAAGCTATTTAATTCTAAAATCATATAACCTATGTATCCATCCTATAATTAATAACATGTTTTTCTTAGATTTATACTTTAAAGTGTTTTTATCTATGTCATTATCTAGTTTTCTCGTAAGTTATAAGGAAGGACTTGCCAATTCTTAGGGGAAGATTCTGGGCAACGTCATTCATGCCAATGACAAATGTTCTTCCTTGACCATTACCCCTTGGATTTGCCAACCTTGGGCATTCTCTTTTGAAGTGGCCCACTTCTCCACATTCATAACAGTTACGGTTCCTGCCAAAACCAATTCCTTGGGTAGTGACGAGTGTCAGACTCCTACAAGACATAGTTGTGTGGCCCTTCTTGCCACAATATTTATAGATTAACTCTCTACATGCCCCCACGTGATGGTAGTTTCACTTATTTCATAATGGAAGATCTCCTACATACTTCCTTAAAAGAGTGGGTGACAGAATGTTTGCCATAAAGAATTTCTCTAAGTGTTGTTTCTTCCATGCTACGTACTATTAATCTTCATCAGGCTTTCTTTTGCTATTTTATGATCCTGGGAGATCAATATTTACAACTCTGGTGCCCTGGCGTATTACCTGATTGGTCAGGGTAAAGGCCAACATCTTGGCACTATCGTAAGTAATTGGTCTGGAAGCCGTAACCAATCCTTGGATAAGCTATACTAAACCCCATATGTACCTTTCTACTTTCTTGTATTCTGGGGTGACGAAACTGGGACAAACGATGGCAAGATCATTGAAGCGACTGGTATTAGCTGCAATGTATGTATCTTCCATGCTAAGATTCCAGAGCTCTTGCTCTAGCTTTTGCATCTCTTCTCTAGGACAATACTCTTCAATCAGTAGCTCCTTTAATTCATCCCAAGAGAAGGCATTAGCTATACTAACTCCTATGGGTTTGACGTGGTCGTTCCACCATGACAATGTTGTGTCCTCGAAGGTATACACAACAAGCCTAACTTTGCAATCTTCAACATAGAAGCTGATCCCAAACACTGACTCCATCGACTTGATCCATCAAGTCAGTCCTACTACTTCTTCATTTCCATATAAGGGTTTGGGCTTATAGTTCATGAACTCCTTATAAGTACATGCCCTTGGGTGGCTTCCATTAACACCCTACTATCTCCTCTGGTTCCTCTACCTTGTTCGGATTCGACATTCTTACTAGCTAGGGCTTCAGCGATCCGTTGGGTGATCAACGCCTCGATGGTTGCTGCATCAAGGTTTAGTTGTACCTTGGGGTTCCTTCTGGTGATTCTTCTTTGAGGCATGTTTGGATCTAAGCACAATAGAGCTTTAGAAAATCTAAATATAATAGGGTATTATTTGGTGAAAAGAAAAAGGGAGCGTTAGTCGATGACTCCTTTTTCTAGATGCGAGTAGTCATGACAAGGCACACAAGTTTAGTGTAAAAGCAAATATCACAAGAATTTCTATGTTAGGAGGGGAAAGCTTCGATGTACTAAAAGGATATCTTTACGGGATAGTGACAAAACTGCTTTATTTCATAACCGAACTCTGTAGGCTTATGGCATATCTTGAAAGCCTTCCACTCCTGGTTAGGGAGCTATTGCTAAGAGGATCAAGTTCTTATCTTTATCACACAGACACTTGTCTTTGCGACGATGACTTTTACTCTGCAACATGTGCTTGGAGCTTAAATCCATTTATCCAGTCTTAGCTCCTTATCTAACCTTTGGGTCATATTAGACCGGCCTATCGTGCTTCTTTTGATGATTCCCAACTCATCATTGATTTTATTGACGTGTAGTGCAAGTGACTAGGGTAGGCATGCTAGAACTATATAAAATTTCAAGGGAAATGGATAGGTAGTGAATCCTATGTTGATTTCTGGCCTTCTTATCCTTATAATGCGAGAAATTTAAGGGAATCCGTATTATCCTCAGCAGGATCGTCCTCCTTAAAGGACTCGAAAGGGTCCTTAGAGGGATCTTATGATGATTCGGTTGGCTCTATAGTTGCTTATGAGGATTCACACTTCTTGTGAGGTTCCTCGTCGGGGGTTAAATAGAGGTACGAGAACCTTGGGAAAATAGGTATCCTTTATCTTAAGAGGGGATGGCATAACTTAATATTTCTCTGGAATTGGTGTCGTTACCCTTTTTCCAAGATCTGCCATTATCGCGTGATAATCGTGTTATCCTTACTAGATAGTATTGGTCTATATCATTGGGTATCTAAGCTGTATGGAATTCTCGAGAGTTTAGTCTATCAACTGCCATATTCAAGATTAGTTGTATGTCGATCGAACCATAATTAAGCATAGGTGTACAACCTATGGCTAGTTGTGGTTCAGCCCATATTCCGTGCTAATCTCAGATATCGTATTTGACCTAAACACTTGAGTCTGGGTTCCTTTATATTTTGTTGTATATATTTAGGTGTTTTCTCATCAAGGGAATAAGTTTATAAGACTCTTTATCTGAAGTTTTGTGTGTGTTTTTTATTAATTCTCCTTTTGTACTTCAAGACTAACAAGTAAGGATCGGCCATGTAGGAAAAGTTGGAGGACAGGACCATTTAGGCGTATAGCCGTTCTGAAATCTAGCATCCCAAAGCGACAATTTCCTACCTAGGCCCCTCTCCCGTAAGTAGTCTATCAGTAGGGTAATTAATAAAAATACTTTTTATTTATAGGTTTGAGGACAAACCTAATTGGAGTGTAAACCTGTAGGCTATCGTCGTATCCTAAGGAAGTACTAGTTCGCTATAGCCAAAGCTCTGATACCAATCTGTCAAACCCCCGACTGGCGGCGAAACCGTATGTGCGACGTAGGGATATTGGATCATAACCATTGAACATGTATTAAACCATACAAAAAAATATAAAACACAAATGTCACTTTTAGTAATAGATAAAAGATTACATTGGATTATTAAAATTCCTAATACAAAGGTTCCTTAATAGGTAGGGATAACGATAAACGATAGAAGTCTTCCAGTTGCTTCCTCGATCAACTGATGCTTCCATGAGTGTAGGCTTCAATCTCATGGTTTCCTAGGAATACATGAGGTTTTTAAAACGTCAACATAATGTTGGTGAGCTCACATGTTTGAGTGTTATATCTTTGAAAATACTTTTTCTGCGTAACTTTATTAAGTTATAAAAGTATTTTGATGTATATTGTTAAGGTATCCTCTAATAGTATTTTACTATTTATAGATACTAAACTTTTAACGTTTTACTTTTTATCCCATAATACTATTCTCTTTAGGTTTTATCCTATCAAATGGTGTATAACATAATATTATATGTAGTAGTATCGTCTTATAGACACATACACTTTTACTTTATACTTCAGAAGTATGTCCCTTGGACACTTCTATTATCATCTTTTCTCCCGGAAGTATGCTTGTATAAGGCAATACTTCTATTCAAAGTGATTATATATTTTATTCTAGAAATATGTCCCTTGAATACTTCTATTAGAGTGATCATATCATTTATTCCAGCGGTATGACTCTTGCATACTTCTATTATAGTGATTATATATTTTTATTCCAGAAGTATGCCTCTTAGATACTTCTATTATATTCATATATCTTTTATTCCAGAAGTATGCCCTTGGATACTTCTATTAGGGCGATTATATCTTTTATTCCTGAAGTATGCCCCTTGTATACTTCTATTAGAGTGATTAAATCTTTTATTTTCAAGCTAAAAGGGATACTATGGCTGAGTAACTAGGTACGGTGCCTTATCCTAAATTTGGCTAGAGCTACGACTGGGTATAATGTTGCTCTAGAGGTTCGGCCAGAGTAACGTAGACGTATATTGTATATCACTATTTATACGGGCAGAGTGACGATGGCGTATAATATTTATCGAGTGTTATACGGGCATAGAAACGTCGACGTATACTAAAGATCACTATTTATACAGGCAGAGTGACAATGACATATGATATTTATGGATATTTATACGGGCAGAGTAACGGCGACCTATACTAAATATCACTATTTATATAGGCTAAGTAACAACGACGTATTATATTTATCCTAAATTTTTGGCAGGATAATGATCGAGTGTAATATCTAATATTTTGAGTGAGTAAAGTAGCGATATAAAATATATTATTTGAAAATAATGTTTATAACGTAATGATATAACGATTTGTAATAAAATAACATGTATTCCCCCTATATTTTATAAAACGACAGAAAAAGGGGCCCTGAACTCACCCTTGAAGCGTGATACCGTTGGTGTAGGGTAGAATCGGGACTCGGGATTCAAAGATCGCCTCGGGATAGACCAGACTCGAGAGTATAATAACAACATGTTAAATATATATAATAATATAAACATAAAGTTTCCTAAGGTTTTTTGGAGGATTTTTGCGAGGAAAATAGAGAGAGAAAGAAGTAGTTTTGAGTGAGAAAAGGATGGACTGCAACAGCTCCTATATAACCAATATTTTGTGATGCGCATCGCGCATGGGGTCGTAGGCGCGTCCCGCTTGTGCCTCGTGGATCCTTTGAAGGTCTGACACGTGTTCGAAAGTTGCTGGTGCTATGTCATGCCTTTTAGAAACGTGTGCATGCCGCATAGATGCCTGCGCCGGGCGCTTTGCGCAGAAACTTCAAAAATGCATAACTTCTTCATACAAACTCCGTTTTCTCCGTTCTTTATATCCACGCATAGCTATCAACGAGTACTACAACTTGCTTTTAGGTTGTATTGGATAATTCAAACTCTTATTTTTAGCAGTTATTTTTATATGATTTAATGATTTTGCAAAAATCATAATTCTCTTGTACGGATTATAATTTTGGCGTTCCTTTTACCAAATTTCCCCTTTTTAAGAGTACTACAATTTTCCTTTTGGTGACTGTATTCAAAAGTCAACCATTATTTTCACTGTTTTTAATGCTAATAGTTTTTAACTACACGACTGATTTCTATATCTTATAAAATTCATATCTCGTTCATATAAACTTGGATTTTTACGAAATTTTTATTTTTGGGATCGTGAAGACGTGTACTTTAAAAACATATTTATATATATATATATATATATATATATATATATATATATATATATATATATATATATATATGCTTTGGCGCATTAATTTTTACGACTTATGGACGATTTGGTTGATTTTTCCTATTTTTTAATACGAAACTTTATATTTTTATCATATGTTGATATATATAACGTATTAAGTCTATTGTAGTTGACGTTGGTCACATTTTGTAAATAACGATCGGTGCCAAAAGTCGCAATTGTTACAATAAAGCATCGAGCTTTAGAAGGTTTTGGGGTAAGAAATCCCTCTGAAGTTAAGATGATTCGCTTGATGGATAAGCGACTTAATGCATTAATCTGCCCCAATATGGTTGTCATGACATAACCATATGGAGGTCACAATGTGACGATGAGGCTTATCAACTATTTTGGATGGATTCTATCACGATATGATAACATGACCATCACGATATGACAATGGTTTTGATCGCGACTGAGTTGTCTTTAATAGGAATTTTGGATCAGGACTGAGTTCTTAGCCACGACGTGGCCATGGTCTGGTCACGATGTGAGGGTCAGCTGTTGAGAGTTTTGACTGTTTGACTTTGACTTTGACTGTTGACTTTTGGTTAATCGGCTAGTTTAGAAGGTGAACTAAGGGTTTACCTCATGTGGTTTATTATGAGGTGTATAACACCCGTTTATTGGATGAGAGAAATGGAGAGAGAGAGAGAGAGAGAGAAAGAGAGTTGTTAGTTATTGATTGTGTCTGTGAGGTGAGTCTTCTCACTTTACTATATAGGATGCTAGTTGACTTTGTGATCCTTGAACGGAAGACCAGGGTTTGGCTCCTAGAAATTTTTTGAAAGACCAGGATTTGGCTCCTGGAAATTGCATGTATGACCAGGGTCTGGCACCCGACATTTATATGTAGGATGCTAGTTATCTTTGTGAGGATTGTGTGGAAGACCAGGATGTGGCTCTTGGCACTTGTATGTAAGACCAGGGTTTGTCCCTTGGCGTGGCAAGGAAAGACCATGATTTCTATCATGGATGATAGTGAGGGTAAGACTATAGTTTAGCCCATAACATTTGCTATCCTATGTATGGTATGTGGTATTGTGGGTAACTCACTAAGCTTTTTGCTTATGATTTTGTGGTTTAAATGTTTTCATGTACTTCCGGTTTCAAATTGAAGGGTCCAACTTGACTGCACAACATCCCCTGATGGCTTTTCCCACATTCATTATTATTGTTTTACTCTGATGTTTGGAAGATAAAATTTATTATTAATGGTTTTGGAACAAGTGTTTGTATGGATTTGGTAGTTTAAAATGAGCATTTTTATTGATATTTTTGGGATGTTACAAGTTGGTATTAGAGCCTTAGTCTGAGGGATTCGTGCAAACTCTCAAGTGTGTCTGAAATCAAACTAAGAAATTGATAATCTTTTCGAAAGAAAATAAACTTTCTAAAAATATTTTTACAAAGTAAGGGTGCGATGCGTGCAATCAATCGAGCTCATGTAAGTGATTCCCAGAATACCCATTCATGTTGATATGTTATATGTGTTATAAAATGTTTTGCATGCTAGAAGTTAGCATAAGGATCTGTTTAGTGTTACATGCGAGAATGCCAATTAGGAAAGATGCCTTTTGATGATTTGTTTCCTATAGAGTTTTATTGCTCGAATGCTGCTTTCTTTGTGCTTTGTAGGGCTCGTATTGATTTGAGTTAACTATTAAATGAATACGTTAAATTACATCCTACAAGGGCTAAATAATTTTAGAATGATTGATTCGGCCCTATTCCGCAGCTCTCGTATGAGTCCAACCATTGTAGGGCTAGGCCTTTTAATTGAAAGATTATTTAAGTTTTGATACATGTAATTGTATTCATGAAGTAGTTAGCTGAAATTAGTAGGAGTCCTTCATCTGCTGATGGCAGGGTGAGGTGGGAACCCTAGGAGAGCCTAGGGAGTGCTTTAGTGCGAATGAACTTCTTAGCGGGTTTTGGGAGTATCATTATAAGGAGGTGACTTAGAGGATTTGGGATGATTCTTGAGGAAAGTACGAATATGTGGGGAAGGTAGTATTTGGCATGTACAATTGAAAGCACATGATATGTACTCAAATCTAGGAATGTCATGAGGATTATAAGGAGCTTGTGGAATGAGGAATTCTTTAGGTATGTTTTGATCGATTTCTTAGTTGGTTTTCAGTATGGTGGTGAGCAATCGAGGAGGAGGTTATGGTTTAGGTTCAAGTTCTGGCTCTGGTGCCAAGCCGATTGAAGAGAGGAAATGCGAGTTCAATATGTCTGAGATTACTCATGGTATTTTAGATGCGACTAATTTGAAGTTTGTACCATCAAGGAGGGGATCATGGAGCTTATGGATGAGCGAATACAAGATTTTTGTGCAGAGATTGCGGCTGGTCAGATCGGGGCACGAACTCTTTTTTTTTTCGGGAGTTCAAGGCTTGTAGAGCCCTAGATTTTTTTGGGATAAAGGACCCTATTTCCAGTAGACGGTGGATTGCAGACACGGAGAATGCTCAGCGGGTGAGTTCTGCCCTAAGGGATCGAAGGTGGGATTTGCATCTTGCCTTCTGAGGGATGGAACCTGCGACTGGTAGGAGGAGATTGGTCACTCTTTGGGAGTTGAGGTCGTGGTAGCCATGACTAGGACCATTTTTGTGACAAGATTCAGGACGGAGTTTAAACTTGCCATTGATGTGAAGTAGTGGGCGTGGGAGTTTCAGGACCTTCGCCAGATGAAGAAGACTATGACGGAGATCACCGTCAACTTTAGGGAGAGGGCTTTACTAGTTCAGTAATATGTTGTGGATAAGGAGATGAACAAGATGAGGTACCATGATATGTTAAGGGATGATATTCGGGATTTTGTGAGCCTATCGAGTTACAAGACCTTGGAGGATATGATAGCCAGATCATGGGAGTGGGAGATTGAGTTAGAGCTTCGGACAAAGCGAAGGCTAATTTTGGTTCAGATAAAAGATGGTTCATCGAAGAAGACCAAGACTTTCGATTCACGAGATAGGGGCCAATAGGTTTGGGACCATTACGCCAAGTACAGGAAATCGCACGATGGTGTGTGCCGATCAGGAGGTATGGGCTGCTTTAAGTGCGGCGAGATTGGTCATATCAGCAGGAATTCTCTTCACGGATCGAGTCCGATCTGTTTTCACTGTAACCAGACGGGCCACAAGAAGGCAGACTGCCTGATATATTGAAGAGTAGAGTAGCGATTTCACCTGCTCCAGCTACACTGAGGATTACTAATGGCCGCGAGGGCAGCGCGGTGGTTCAGATGGTGAGGATCGGAGTGTTTCAGTTGAAGGCCCGAGTTCTGCCAGATGTTGACGTTGGTATGTATCATATTCATTTCCTTTCTTCTTTCATTGATTATGTTTTTGATTATGTGATTATGTGTGAGATACGTAATGTTCAAAGTGTTTAAGTCTCCACCTAAGGTTCTGAAGGTTTGTATTATGATCAGATATACTTCAAGTATGAACAAGAAAGGTAAAACTAATCTAAACGAAACAACCAATAGAAAGTAAATAACACAAAAGTTCTCCAAATGTTCCTTTCACCAAGAAAATAGGTTTTGTCTTCAGCAAGAAGACAGGGTTTGCCATAAAGACAATCGACACAAAGCCACGAACTAACACACGACCTCTCTACATTAGGGTTTGCCCTAATGTAGTATATATATACTAATCTATACATGTATATCCCTTGATTGACGAGATTGTATCTGAACTATACTAAGAACCGATCTTGTCATAAAGATACGAGATCTGATCTATTTTATATATATATATATATATATATATATATATATATATATATATATATATATATATATATATATATCTACAATAACTGCCTAATATACAAAAGATTTCAGTAGAACAACTATAAGCTGACGTTGTTAAACTTGTTAAGCTGGAGTTGGCACTATCGACTCGTAGACTCGTAGACACTGATGCTGATGAATCAACATCTTATGTGTTTGACTCATCAGATCAAGGTGTGACCTTACAATCTCTCCCTATTTAATTATCTCAAAACTAATCTTCGTTTTAGAGTCATCAGAAGACCCATTGTAGAACTTGTCAGCTTCTTTCAAGATTTCAGGCTTTACCCATCTGAATTAAACACATTTCAGCTCATCTAGTCTTCTATTCAACTCCATTGATATTTGCATGCAATATCCATTTTCCAGCTCATAGTGACCTAGCCCTTCCAAGCGAAGATGAAAGAAGTGCTCAGTGGGAGCAGAAGGAAGTTCACCAGTGCGTTGAAAGCACAATTGATTTTGACTGTCGAGATAGAAGATCCCGTGCCCTGGTTCTGGAATGAACATGTACTGAACAGGTTCCACAACAGCTGGTAATTCATTATTCATGTATCTGGTACCATAAGGAAGAAGGAACTTGGGATTCTTGGACTGTCGAGGAGTGCTTGTTCTTCCTGATGAGACTGATCTAGATGAACTTGTTGATGGACCAGCGGATGATACACATTTTAGTTTCTTCACTTTGTTGAGAAGTTGTTGAATTGCCAACTTCACTTCTTCAACATGAACACTTTTATGCTTGCTGATGATTTCAAGAATCTGCATACACTTGATGTAGCCGAATTTCACTAGCTCACGAGCAAACACCACTTCAGTGTATTCATACTTAGTTTTCTTTCTTACCAGGTGAAGTTTTAGTGACTCGGTCCTTGGCTTGGTGCATCTTACTTTGATAATGGGATCAGGCTTGGCTCCTCAAGTCAGAACGTCTCCAAACTTCTTTCGATCAATCCCATCATAAAGATTTGAAACATCGTGTTTTCTTTCTATATTTTTGTTGAAAATCTTCTTAACCTGATCATCTGTTCTTTGAACTTCATCATTTTTGTTAGCGGAAACAAGTTCTTGAACAAGTTTGGTAGACAACCGTTTTTGTTTTCTAACTTCCCTCTTCTGTCAAATAGAAGAATTGTGTTCCTCCATTATCTTTTTAACTTCATCGATAGGTAAGCTCCATGTTTCTGCTAACTCACTCAGATCAAAAGTGATCTTGCTTTTCTTTTGAGGAGGGGCTGAAGTATCACCAGCTGTAGAGGAACTTCCAGCTTCAGAGTTAACAGCCCCCTGAGAAGGAAGCTTTTCTTTTTCGTGGATTAAGCTAGACACCATCATCAAAATCAATGTCACTATTTTTTCCTTCAGGAACCTCTTCCGCAAACTCCGCCTAAAAAAATAACCATGATAGATAATGTTTAATGGAACAACAGAAACAACAACTTGTTGCATGAAACTAAGATCCAGAAACCCTTCACAGTCATTAGTTTCTAACTAGTCACCATCATATGGAATAGGCTGATCAGAAGCAACATCATCATCAGGAGTATCAGCAACAACAACCGACTTTAAAGGATTATATTTAGCTTCACTCGTTTCAGTCATCTCAGGCTGAGATGCAATAACCATTTGCATTGGCTGAGGACCCTCTTGATAATTTTCCCCTCTTTGGAAGCACCATATTGGGGAGGAGAGTTAGGAGGAGAAGAATGAGTTCTTGGAGGAGGATGTGATGGTGGAGGAGGTGGTGGATGAGGGTTTGTTGATGGAGGAGGAGGTAGAGGTGGGTTATCACCTGGAGAGTTTGGTGGAGTGTCATCAACAACCATATCATCATCTTCTTCACCATCCAAGGCCAAAAGTCTCTTCATTGTAGCCACATTATTTTCAACTTTAGTCAATCTATTATTCATTGACTGAGTCAAATGCACAATTAAGAAAAGTTAGGAAAGCACAATAGTTTCAAAGTTGGAGCTAGATTCTCCTTGGTCACCATGATGATGAACATCAACATTAATGGGTGATGGTGTAGGAGGAACCTTTTCATCTTGATGGATTGCATCAGCTTAAGGAGATGGCGTGAGAGAAGGTTCATCATGGATCATTGGCTCAGTAGTATCTCCAATGGGAGAGGGTTGATTCACGATGTTCAATGTAATCGGCTGGGGAAGCAAATGAAAAACGTATGTGCTTGTTTTTCCTTGGAGGAGAGTTCATATTCTGAGTGAAGTCATCTCCCATGTCAGCTGCTGGATTATTTTCATCTTTATCAGTGTCTTCTCCCTTATCAGCTCATTTTTGATGATCAGCTTCTGAATTCTTATTATCATTACCTTATTCATCACCAATATCATCATTGTCATACTCCTTTTAAGAGTATTAGTATTCAAACACATAGGGATTTTCAATCCACTTTCGCATTCTTCCAGTGATAGACACGTCATCAATAGATGGAGCAACATTGATGATTTTCGAGGAAAGAGCAGGAATGAGAATTATGATCCCATCACTTTCAACATAGCCCTCTTCACGAGGAAAGAGCAAGAATGAGAATTATGATCCCATCACTTTCAGCATATCGAAGTGGACCACTTTTGACAAATTCGACGTAGTCTTTGATTCCAGAATTCATGAATTGCTTTGGGATTTCATCTAAGAAAGCCACATTTGTTGATTGAATGATGATTGTGTCATCAGAAGCATGAGGACCTTTGATGACGTTAGCGTTGGGAGAAAACTCATACAAGGGCTTTGACATGGTGAAAGTTGTGAGGAAGATGACGATTGAGAGCTTTTTGAGAGAATGTGAATTGCTTTTGAATCGCTTGTGAAATTGACCTAGAGGGGTGAATTTCCAATTTTTACCCAAACATTATCTTCTTTCTTACATAATCATGAGAGAAGAGATATGCGCCGTAAAAATCTCATATCCCAAGATAATGATGAGCTTATTTACGTCATTTAAAAAGTTACCGTTTGGATAAGATATATACTTTAGAAACATCATGAGCATCAACATAATCAATCACTGAGAAGATTGATGATTATGTAGTTGGTTTGAGATGTCTCCTAATAGCATGAGTTAAGTCTACCATTCACTGACATAGTGTTTTGAGATATCATCAGCGTGTGGTTTCATACGGTGAATCATAAATCTCTTTTATTCTAATAAAAATGGCAAGAAGTGATAAGTGCGTGTAATATATCACAGACAATGATATACCCATCGGAACATATTTGTCAAGCTCTCATCAGCGTATGATACATTATACTAAATCATAAAACTTTGAAAAAGAATATAAGGGTAAGAAAGGATTATTTCAGTCACGCTGAGGTGAAATCAACGTGAATCATTAACAGTTTAACTCATCAATAAGGAGTGGTTTACACTTCCGTATCAGGGTAAGTTGCAATCTTGAATCAAAGATTCACCGTTAATTCATAATGGTACCATGTCTACCTCAAACTAGGAGGTCAGGGACATGAACAACCCTTTGTCATTTAAGGACCTGACAAGTATCTCTTATGCTGATAACTATGCAATCAGAGTAAGCCATTGGGTTATGCTCAATGTTTCAGCATAACATGAGACTTGATGCATAAGACAAGCATGCTTCCAGGGAAAAGGTCAGATAAAGATGATTAACCTAAAAATAATAAACACCCTAGCCTTTTTATCATTATTTTTCATTTGGACAAGGTTGTGTCACTTATGAGAGTTTAGAAAATGATAGACAATCAGTGTGAGAGGGTGACTCAATGTTCTCAGCAGATGGTCTTGCTGATGAGAGACTTAGAGAGATTTAATCACATATAACAACCTGCTTCTAGGGAAGATGATGTGTCATAAGTTGCATACTAGGCTCAAATTGCCACCGTCAGATTCCTGTACAAAATGGTACAAATGAATAATATAAGAATACATAAAAAAAGAATTAGTCAAACTGAAATAGTTTAAACAGAAGAATATGAAGCTTTTCAGAAAAGTGATAAAGACTTGATCCTTCAAAATCTTTGGAATTGAATGGTCATTAATGCCATTACATTTTCCGAGATATCTATGACTTGAAATTTCAACTATAAAAGAGAGCAACCAATATCAAACATATCACACACAAATAACAAAAATCGTAGATAAAAAGAGAGAGAGAATGCCTTTAGTCGTTCAGGTTCTGCAGATTGATTCCAAGCTTCATGTTCACCAAGAACAAATGAAGAATATGAACCAGTCTTTGTAACTAATGAGTTAGAATGATCCAACCTTTTCAACCTTAGAGATATAAGAGTCACCAAGACTACACTCGAAGGTTCCATTCATTGTTATTCGTGAAGGAGGTGAAGGTGGGATGGCTGTGTCCTTGAAGGGGACTTTGGATCTTTGACGGGATGAAGTTATAGTGTCGGCTTCTCTGGAAATTAGTCGAGCCAGGATAGCTAATTGAATCTCATCTCACTGAAATAAAAAAGGCTATTTAAGACAGAGGATATATGTGTCCAGAAGAACATCCTTTGGCACAGTCATCCCCTAAATGTTCTTATCAGTGTGAGCATCAATGTTGGTGTGAGAGCTGTTGGTGCTGAAGAAAAGATGCAGATTCATCGTCAATAGTCTTTCATAAGGGGAGTGATACATTCTAGGAATGACATGACGAGTCCTTCAAAGTAGATCTGTCAGAGAAGGTCACTATTGATAGAGAAGATCATGTAGGAAATGTTAGTAGTAAAGGAAAGTGTATTCACAATGTATACTTCTTTGGTAAGGAATATATATATTTTTTTAAAATGAAAGCAAACCAAAACATAAAATAAAAATATAGCAACTTATGTTCAAAATTTTAAAAACAGCAAAGCATAAAACAAAAGTGAAGTATCAGCATCAAACTTAACAATTCAAACCATATAAATATCATTATCCCTGAGAGCAGAAAGCACGATTTTGTTTTCAACATCAAAAACTTTTCACTCATGACGGTTGAAAAGAACTTTGTAACCAACGTCACAAAGTTGACTGATGGAGATGAAGTTGCCTTTCAGTCCTTTTTCATATAATATGTCCTTCAGCTTAAACATCCCGCACTCAAAAGTTCCAACACCTGAAACAACTCTTCCACTATTGTCACAAAATGTCACCATTGGACCATCTTTCTTCGTAAAATTTGTTAGGAGGCAATTCTAACCGGTCAGTTGTCTTGAGCTTCCACTGTCTAGGCACAAAGTTTGACCTAGAATTGGACTTGAATCAACATCAACGTGATAACTATCAGCGTCACAAATGTCATCAAGGTAATCATTTACAAGTGCCACGAGACCCTTAACGTTCAGTCCCTCATTTTCAGATGTCTCTTCTTCATCCACCCATTCTTCATGATTTTCCTATTTTTCAATGAAAGCTTTTGACAAAGAGATGTTTTCTTTCTTCATATGAGCTACCGACTTCTTGTACATGACTTCATAGTTCTCATGACTTTGGGCTTCTTTATTCTCCATGCAATCTGTAAATCCTGAAATCTAGAAGGCTGATTAAGGAAAGAAAAATATTCAAATAGAAAGCCAACTTATCGAGTTCATGGGGGAGAACTCGACGTGTTGGAAATCAAGGCCGTGTGTATTTGAAAGATCAACTCGACGAGTTGAGGGGACCAACTCGACGAGTTGGACGGGGTTTGGAAAACCCCAAATCCAGGATTTTGCACACTATTTAAACAACTTAAGCCTCTTATGTTGGCCTCATTTCCAGCCTCCAAGTCCTAAACCCTAATCTCGAAACCCTAGAAGCATAGTTGATTGTTTGTGAGCTTTATTGAGCATTTTGTGGGTGTTTTGAAGCTCTTGGAAGGAAAGGAAGTTTGGAGGAACAAGAAGGAGTTACTAGATCCAGAACCTCTGCCTCAGTCTCGACATTTTTCTGGTAAAAATCTTGAACGTTGCTCTATGGTTAGTTAGATCTTCATTTAGTGTATTTTTGCTTGTTTTGGTCCAAAGCAGATGATTATTGAGGAGTTGGACGTCCCAAGTGAAGAACACTTCAGATCTAGGACCTTGAGAGGCTTTCATGGCATAAAGATGCCAACTTTGTAGCCTTAGTGGTCCCATGCAACCTCTAACCTCTTGTTTTGGCCTTTCAAGCCCCAAATGGCCATGCATGTGGGCAATGTTTAGGACTTTACGTGATATCCTAGTTCTTATGGTCCAAATCTATGACCTCATGGTCTACCTTGTAGTTTTGGTGGTTTTGGATTAAGACTTTGACCCTTTTTGGGCTAGGGTTTGAACTTGTTCTATTTAGGAAGGGATTAATGGCTAAAGTTGGAAACTTTACCCTTCTAAAAGGTATTTCCAGTCTAGATCTAGAGTATTGGGTTTAGATCTGAAGAATAAAGGCTTAATGCACTAAGAAGGAGTAAACAGACTGAAGAAATCATTGAGTTCATAAAGGAACTCGACGATTTGATGTGAGTATGACCCGATTCTGTAGATAAGGAAGAACTCGACGAGTTGGATCATGGAATCAGAATTTTATGATTTATGGGAACTCACCGAGTTGAAGGAATAACTCGACGAGTTGAGTCAACTCGCGTTGACTTTGACTTTGACTTGGATGTTGACTTTGACCTTGACTTGACTTTGACGAAGGTTGGCACCTGTAGGGTTATGCAGTACAGAAAGGGCGCTAAAGGGTAGTTTCATGTAAGGGTTTAGGCCTAATTTGGAAAATTGGGCCATTGATGGGCTTTCATAGATTTTATAGTTGAGCCTTGATGGGTTGGGCGTGAAACGGTCATTTCACCCCAAGTATTGATTATGGATCATGGTTTGGAACCCAATCGCTAATTGGGAGTAATTTTGGTATTGATAACCTAGGGAGTTGCCAGGACAGCAGCTAAGGATTTCCTGCAATGGACTTCAGCAGTGTGAGGTGAGTTTCCTTCCCGATAGCAGTGGGTCTAAGGCACCAAGGCCGGCCCACTAGTAGGAGTTTATAGTTAGATGATTGTGTTTGTGATAATTATCTAGTATGCCATTATCTGTTATGATTTATGTGCTAGTATGGATGAAATAGTCTCTGGTTACCGGTTGAAAGAGACCGAAGGGGTAGACCAGCACCCTGATATGCTAGGTAGTTATCGGTTGAAAGAGACCGAAGCGGTAGGCCAGCACCCTGATATTCTAGGCAGTTACTGATTGAAAGAGACTGAAGGGGAGGCCAGCACCTTGATATGCTAGGCAGTTACCGGTGGAAAGAGACCGAAGGGGTAGGCCAACACCCGGATATGCAAGGTAATATGTGTATTTTATGGTATGTGGTATGATGGGGGAGCTCACTAAGCTTCGTTCTTACGGTTTTCAGTTTTGCTTTCAGGTACTTCTTTTTCAAAAGGAAAAGAGTCGGCATGATCGCACCACGTCACACTATGATTTTCCGCATGATGAGATCTTTGGGAGTTGTACTCTGATATTATCTTTTATGACATGTTTTGATAATTGATATACTGGTTTGATTATGAAAGGGGATGGCACTATTAATGTTTTCAGACTACTAGTTTTTATGATTACTTAATTAAAAATGGAGTTCTTGGTCATAAATGTTTGGATGTTAGAAGTTGCTATTAGAGCCATGGTTTGAGGGATTCAGACACACCTTCGGGGGTTTCTGAACTCAAATCGAGGGTTTGAAGGGTTTTTAAAAGAAAAATAATTTTTCTAAAATTTAAAATTAAGGGTTTTGAGAAAGAACAAGGAGTTTGACGTGTGCAATCGACCGAGCTCAAGTAAGTTTTCCCCAAGATACCCATACATGTTTGTTATGATTATGAGAGTAGCATGCTAAATTAAGGCTAAGGATCTTGGAAGAATGCCTTGTATGCCTAATGTATGAGCTTATTGAACTACATGCTAGTACTGATTAGTCAGTGATATGATGGCCTGATTAGGATATGCTTGGTTTTGGTTACTCAATGCTCGAATGCTGCTTGCTTTGTGCTATTAGGAGTTGTAGTTATCTCTAACTAAATAGTAAACAAATACGTTAAGTTACACATTACGAGGACTAAATAATTTCAGAAGGTTAGGTTTAGCCCTATTTCCCAGCTCTCGTCTGAGTCAACCGTTGTAGGGAGATACCTCTCATTCGAAGAATTATCTGGTCTTAGTAATATGTAATGGTATTCGCGAGCTAGTTAGGGGGAGATAGCAGGTACTTCTTATACTGCTGATGGCGGAGAGTAGGTCGGAGATTACCCTAGGGTAAGCCTAGGATGAGATTAGTACAACGAGCAGTAGTAGTGAAAGGGACTTGGTGGCGTCAAGGCAATTCTTGAGGAAAGTACGGATAGATGTGGAAGGTAGTATTGGCCCGTACTACTGAAAGCAGAGGATCCGTACTCGATTCAAGGAGGGCTGAGATGAAACCAAGGAACTTGTAGTGTGTATGTGATCTCGCGGTATTGGATGAGTATTCGGATGGTTGTTATGGTATGTTTCCACCATGGTGACGCTACGAGGTAGACCAGATGGCAGCACTGGCGCCGACAAGGGATCAGGCTCAGGCTCTGGAGCCGGGCAGCTCGATAATCAGATGAGGGAGTTTATCCCAGTTGAGATTATGCAGTGTTATTGAACAGACTCCTGTGATCTTCGGTACGGTCAAGGAGGGCATTTTGGAGATCCTTGATGAGAGGATCAGCGCATTCCGCTCTAAGCCGTTGACTATGTTAGGGACGCGTGCGATGACGTAGCGGGTATGGACAACGCGTTTAGGACGAGTTTCTGCCTCGAGGAGGCAAAGGTAAGATATGCTTCCTGCCTGTTGAAGGACCAGGCACGTGATTAGTGCGAAGAGATTGGTAGTGAATTGGGTGATGATACGGTTGATGCTATGTCATGGGATGATTTTCAACCGGGTTTCTAGCAAAGTTCGCTCCAGAAATTAAGGTGCGGCAGTTGGCGCGAGAGCTTCTGGGTCTCTGCCAGACTACTGAGACTGTGGCAGAGGTCATTGCCATGTTCCGGGAGAAGGCTTTGTTGGTACCGCAGTATGCAACAGATGAGTAGATGAAGAAAGAGAGGAATCATGAGATGCTACGGTATGATATCAGGGAGTTCGTGACTATTTTAAGGTGAGAGACCCTGGATGATATGATTTCTAGAGCCCATAAGTGGGAGATAGATTTGGAGTACATTGGAAAGAGGTGGTTAGATTAGGTGCAGACACTGGAGGGTCCCGGGAAGAGACCCAATATTCCGACCAGCACATGAAAGGCGAGCAGGGCCGAAATTTGTGCAACATATGAGGGAAAATTCACGAGGGGACTTGTCGTTCCAAAGGTTTGGGCTGCCGCAAGTGTGGCAGGTTTGGCCAAGTTAGCAGGGTTTGCCCTCCGGGGGCAAGCCCGTTATGTTTCCTCTGCGGCTAGGTGGGCCACAAGAAGGTCGAGTGTCCGATGTCGAGGAGAGAAGCAATGAGTGTGCCTACTCTGGCCACTTTGAGGATCACCGATGGACGAGCGGGTAGGGCAGGAGCCCCAACAGAGACGAGTCGGGCTTTGCAGGGTCAGACATAGTAGGCCATGACTCTAGCAGGCGACATTGCGGGGACGTTATATGTTGTTCTCTTCATGGTTTTATCAGTATGAAGTTTTATATGCCATTTGCATACCATGAATAGTTAATGGGTTGGTAAGGCGTCGTATCTTGCATAAGCAAGTTCCAAGTGTTCAGTTGTTATTTTGGGTTGAGGTCGGGATCGGCTCCGAGGTATTGTGTGAGAGGTCTGTGGTTAGCTTCATCGGGCTAGTTCCCCTATATCGTTGGGGTATAGCTATTCCACCATCTGTTCTGGTACGATCGGTGGTGGCCTATCGGAGAACTTCTGGGTTTTAGCACTACCGTGCTAGGAGAGGAGCGGTAGCAGAAAGGTACTAGTGTTAGTCGCATGGGTTGTTTGGCCAGTGGATGTTTCAAGGGAATTGCATTTTCGCATGGGTTGTGTTCGGTTAGAGTTTAGTGGTTCTGCGAGAATGGAAGCTAGAGCGAGTATTCCTCAGCGAGGGTAAAGGTTAGGGCTTCTAGTCTCCATCATGGTAACTTAAGGGATAAGCGTGGTATCATGGGAGGTGATTGGAATCATCACACTGGTTAAGGTCTCAGGAGTATTCTTCCGGATTCTAGGATTTGGGCAATCGTTGAGATTGGTTAGTAATGGAACGCTAGCATTAGTAAGCACCGATTTTCAGCAGACCGACCGCTGGAAGGTAGGAAGGATCGAATATCCTTCCATTTCTCGTATGCCGCGGAGACTTAGTCGAATCTCAGTGGGGGAGAACCATTCGGGTATCCAGGTCAAAAGGAAGTGTGAAATTGGGACGAGCTTGTATCCGCATCGGGGAAAGGAAAGCAACCAAAGTGGCTGTTTGAATGAAGGATAGTGTGGGCGGGAAGTGCAAGAAAAACTTCCCGAATTTGGAACCACATATGATTGGTATGTGTGATAACAGACTATGGGGAACCAGCTTGGGGGTTCCAGTCAGGACATGAGTTCAGTTTGGGAATCTATACAGTGTGTGCTCGACTTCGGGTGTGTTCGGATTGGTAATCAGCAGTAAGACCATGGTCAGCGGTTGAGACAATGTGGAAGGTGTTGTAAGACTGCGGGTTATCTGTAGCATTCACCAGAGGCCAGACAATGTGGAAGGTGGTGTAAGACTGCGGGTTAGCCGTAGGATTCACCAGCGGCTAGACAACATGGGAAATGTGGTAAGACTGCGGGGGTAGCCGTAGCGTTAACTAGGTTGTTAGATAGCATGGGAGTTTTGTTAGATCGCAGGAAGAACCGTAACGGCGCCAGTTCGGGTGCAGCAGTGAGGGCGTGGAAAATCCACGGATTGGTTACGTATTTCCCCAGATGAATTAGACCTGGTTGATCCGGTGATAATATCGTAGGGACACCACTGCAGTCATGGGATCAAGGAAACGGTGGACCGTATAAGGTCATTTTTGATATAAGGCTACCTTTGATCATGTAGCATTCACTTTTAGCCTTGGACTTGGTGATGTCAGGATTTGACGTATGGACCTAATCGGTTAGATCAGAAGGTCGTTAGAGCCATAGTGGCAAGATAACTAATGACAAGTATTGAAAGATGAGGATTTCATTCGAAAGTCATGTGGGGGCGACTGTGTGGGAGTCTTTTGGCTCAAGTAATCAGGCAGAAACCTGATATATCAGATGACTGGCAGACGAATTGAGACCAGGGAGGTCTCGGTGGATTTTGGACAGCAACCAGGAGGCAGCATGCTGTTTCGGACGGTTCTAGATATGCTCGGTAGTATCCGGTTGGGTTAGACCGAAGGGTTAAGTTGAGCACCCAGATATGCTCGTCAGTATCCGGTCAGGTTAGACTGAAGGGGTAGGTCGAGCACCCAAATATGCTCGACAGTATCTAGTTGAAATAGACCGAAGGGGAGGCTTTTCACGGAAACAAATTCGGCATTACTCCTTTCCCGTGCGACGTATTGAGGTCCCCCATAAAACCCCGATACCAGCCCTCCCATGTTACACACGCCAACTGGTTTCGCCCTGCCATGGGCTCATTAGGGAAGCAACACTAGCCCCCAACCAGTTGTATCTCTAGAATGCTACGGCCTCCTTCATTGTCACGCACTTTAGCGACTCAGCCAGACAACAACGACTAGCATAACAACGTCCCTTGGGCTAGGACGCCCGCTTTTGAACCCAATGGCAAGCTATTCTAGTGGCATGGTCTTCTCTTCTTAGTCAACACGGTCACGGGTTATCAGCCCGTGATACTCCCAACACAAAATTGTCGCACGTCCTCGTGCGATGGAACAAGAACTTTTCTCCTTTCGAAATGACCTTTCTTCTGATGCCAAGTATGATCGCGTACCGCTACACTGGATCCCAACCGTTATAATTCAAAGTCGGAATCCTTGGCATGTGGCCACCCCCATTACTTACTTCAAGGAGGTAGAGCATTCATCGGTGTATTGCTCTTGACGTCGTAGAAACCCACCATCAAGTCCATACTTCTACGGACCCCACGAATATGCACGATCATACTGGAATGTCCCTTCGTCGGTTGGCGTTGATACCACTTGTCACGGACGCAAGTTCGACATTACTCCTTGCCCGTACGGCATATCGAGGTCCCCCATAAAACCCTGATACCATTCCTCCCATGTTATACACACCAAATCGTTTCGCCCTGCCATGGGCTCATCACGGAAGCGACACTAGCCCCCGACCAGTTGTATCTCTAGAACGCTACGGCCCCCTTCATTGTCACGCACTTCAGCGACTCGACTAGACAGAAATGACTAGCATAACAACGTCCCTTGGGATAGGATGCCCCCCTTTGAACCCAATGGCAAGCTATTCCAGTGGCATGGTCTTTGACTTCTTGGTCAACATGGTCACGCGATATCAGCCCGTGACACCAGCACCCAGATATGCTTGGCAGTATTAGTGTTTTAGGATTTCATGTATGGATGGGTAATTGATTGCTTGGGTAATGCTAAGTCACTCATAGCAGGATTAAATAATCTTAGAGTAAATGATCCGACCTTGTTGCGCCGCTCTCGTCTGAGTCTAACCGTTGTAGGGATGAATCTTCTACTCGAAGGTGATTTTGCAGCGGTATACGGTCAATGATTTTGCTCCGTTCGAGTGAGCAATGTGATCAGGGATTGGAAGTAATTTGTGTGGTGCGAGGCTCTATGAGGTTGGTTGGGTGGCAGATCTGACAGGGAGTCAGTCCATGGAGACTTAGGCTTCGAATTTCAAGCGAAGTATGGTTGGTTTTATTTGAGAGATTGAGGATTCGTTCTTCACCGGGGTTGAAGAATTATGCTAAGGATTCGTTGTATGATCAAAGTTGGAAGGGTTATGAATGGTTTTTCCATCAGTTGAGAGATTGACGGAGAGTTGTTTCAGCACGGACAAGCTGTTAGAAAGTCAGTTTATTGTAGGTTTCAAAGTTTCAGAAGGTAGAAGTGGCTTGCAATGGTTGAAGGTTCGGGTGTTATTTCCAGGATAGAAGTTTCGTTTGCCTTGGGAAGGCCATTGATTGTGTGGGAGTGATGGTTCTACCCTCAAGATGGCGGGTGTCAGTACTCGTGGGAAACATCAGTTGGTTCATGGTGATTAGTGGGAGTCGCGGGCGTAGCGCGTGAGCTGTTTTCGGGGCAGGTGACTACAGAGGACTTCGAGGACGAAGTCTAGTTAAACTAGGGGAGAGTTGTAACACCCGAAATCTAGAAGGCTGATTAAGGAAAGAAAAACATTCAAATAGAAAGCCAACTCATCGAGTCCATGGGGAAGAACTCGACGTGTTGGAAATCAAGGCGGCGTGTTTTTGAAAGATCAACTCGACGAGTTGGAGGGGACCAACTCGACGAGTTGGACGGGGTCTGGAAAACCCTAAATCCAGGCTTTTGCACACTATTTAAACAACTTAAACCTCTTATGTTGGCCTCATTTCCAGCCTCCAAGTCCTAAACCCTAATCTCGAAACCCTAGAAGCATAGTTGATTGTTTGTGAGCTTTGTTGAGCATTTTTTGGGTGTTTTGAAGCTATTGGAAGGAAAGGAAGTTTTGAGGAACAAGAAGGAGTTACTAGATCCAGAACCTCTGCCTCATTCTCGACATTTTTCTGGTAAAAATCTTGAACGTTGCTCTATGGTTAGTTGGATATTCATTTAGTGCCTTTTTGCTTGTTTTGGTCCAAAGGAGATGATTATTGAGGAGGTGGACGTCCCAAGTGAAGAACACTTCAGATCTAGGACCTTGAGAGGCTCTCATGGCATAAAGGTGCCAACTTTGTGGCCCTAGAAGTCCCATGCAACCACTAAGATCTTGTTTTGGCCTTTCAAGCCCCAAATGGCCATGCATGTGGGTAATGTTTAGGACTTTACGTGATATCCTGGTTCTTATGGTCCAAATCTATGACCTCATGGTCTACCTTGTAGTTTTGGTGGTTTTGGATTAAGACTTTGACCCTTTTTGGGCTAAGGTTTGAACTTGTTCTCTTTAGGAAGGGATTAATGGCTAAAGTTGGAAACTTTACCCTTCTAAAAGGTATTTCCAGTCTAGATCTAGAGTATTGGGTTTAGATCTGAAGAATAAAGGCTTAATGCACTAAGAAGGAGTAAACAGACTGAAGAACTCATTGAGTTCATAAAGTAACTCGACGATTTGATGTGAGTATGACCCGATTCTTTAGATAAGGAAGAACTTGACGAGTTCATGTAAGAACTCGACGAGTTGGATCACGTAATCAGAATTTTGTGATCATGTAATAACTCGACGAGTTGAGTCAACTCGGAGCGTTGACTTTGACTTTGACTTGGATGTTGACTTTGACCTTGACTTGACTTTGACGAAGGTTGACCCCTTTAGGGTTATGCAGTACAGAAAGAGTGCTAAAGGGTAGTTTCATGTAAGGGTTTAGGCCTAATTTGGAAAATTGGGCCATTGATGGGCTTTCATAGATTTTATAGTTGAGCCTTGATGGGTCGGGCGTGAAACGGTCATTTCACCCCAAGTATGGATTATGGATCATGGTTTGGAACCCAATTGATAATTGGGTATTATTTTGGTATTGATAGCCCAGGGAGTTGCCAGGACAGCAACTAAGGATTTCCTGCAGTGGACTTCAGCAGTGTGAGGTGAGTTACCTTCCCGGTAGAAGTGGGTCTAAGGCACCAAGGCCGACCCACTAGTAGGAATTTATAGTTAGACGATTGTCTTTTTGATAATTATTTGGTATGCTGCTATTTGTTATGATTTATGTGCTAGTATGCTATGATATTATGTGATAGTGGTAGGCGTGAAATAGACCCCGTATCCGGTCAATAAGACCGAAGGGGTAGGTCGGGCACCCAGATATGCCTGACAGTATGCTTATGTATGCTATTATGTGGTAGTGGTAGGGGTGAAATAATCCCCGGTTACCGGTTGAAAGAGACCGAAGGGGTAGGCCAACACCCTGATATGCTAGCAGTTACTGGTTTAAAGAGACTGAAGGTGTAGGCCAGCACCCAGATATGCTAGGCAGTTACCAGTTGAAAGAGACCAAAAGGGAGGCCAGCACCCTGATATGCTAGGCAGTTACCGGTTGAAAGAGACCAAAGGGGTAGGCCAGCACCCGGATATGCTAGGCAGTATGTGTATTGTATCGTATGTGGTATGATGGGGGAACTCACTAAGCTTCATTCTTACGATTTTCAGTTTTGGTTTTAGGTACTTCTTTTTCAAAAGGAAAGGAGACGGCATGATCGCAACACATCACACTATGATTTTCCGCATGACGAGATCTTTGGGAGTTGTACTCTGATATTATCTTTTATGACATGTTTTGATAATTGGTATACTGGTTTGATTATGAAAGGGGATGACACTATTAATGTTTTCAGACTAATGGTTTTTATGATTACTTAATTAAAAATGGAGTTCTTGGTCACAAATTTTGGGATGTTACACAATCCCTGGAAAAATGATCAGGGCTTCAAAAATTAAAGTAGTTACCTGAGCCTTTATTCTATGAGGTGGATCTTTTCACTGAGTTACTTCCCTTGAACTGAGCTCTTCTAACCCTATTTGCTCTGCTTTCTTTATAAGGCTTGACAATAAGTGCAACGCTGGCAAGAAGCTCATTGGTGAGATCTTCATCACTTTGTTTGCACTGATCTGAATTTTCTGATTCACTGATGTGCTTTATTGTTTCCTTTCGAGACATCAGGGCAACAAACTTTTCCTTGTCTGAGTCCTTCATGATTTCCTTACGAAGAGCTTTGGTCTCTTCATAATTTCGTAGATTACCGAACAACGAATTCAAATCCATGGAATCGATCTTCTCACCAATCTTAAGAACATGAACGTGATGTTCCCAGCTCTTCCCAAGAGAATCGAGAAAATTTAGAACCAACTGTGATGAGTGCCTAATGATTCCTAACCTGCGCATATCATTGACCAAATAATTAAACCTATTGTAGGTTTGAGAAAGAGACTCACATTGTTGAGCAAAGAAATGCTCGTATCTTCGATTAAGGTTGTTGATGGTCGTAGCCTGGACTTCCACAGTGCCTCCATAAGCCACCGCCAACGTTTCCATCATCTCTTGGGCTGATTCATAATTCTGTACGAGATGATACACATGGTATGGAAGAGAATTTCCAATAGTGGCCCTGACTTTTTGTAAGTCCCTAATCTGCTTGTGTATCAATCAGATCTGTTTGATGGTGCAGAATCCCAATCAAACGGATGATGTCAGATCAATTTAGAAGAGAAGGAGAAGAAGATGATGATGAATCTTGTATGTATTAATATGAATGAAGATCCGGATACAAGATTCACACACACTAACACACACTCTCTTTTCTCTCTCTGTAGAACACCTTCAAATGCACACACTTAAGCTCCTCTATTCTATGGCAATTATACACTCCTCACCCTATATATAGTAGACATGGGCCGTGAATGGGTTTACGGCCGTAAACCTGTTTACGGCCGTAAACACTGACCGTAAACACATATATGGCCGTAAACACTGAGCTGTTTACGGTCCTAGACATAAAAATACATTTTCCTAGAAAAGCAAAGTATAAACCATATTTTTTACCCAACAATCTCCCCCTTGGTTTATAGCTTTCTTTTCTTAATTGACCCAACAAGCTCCCCCTAAATTGATGATGTCAGATCAATTTAGAAGAGAAGGAGAAGAAGAAGATGATGAATCTTGTATGTATTAATATGAATGAAGATCCGGATACAAGATTCACACACACTAACACACACTCTCTTTTCTCTCTCTATAAAACACCTTCAAATGCACACATTTAAGCTCCTCTATTCTATGGCAATTATGCACTCCTCACCCTATATATAGTAGACATGGGCCGTGAATGGGTTTACGGCTGTAAACCTGTTTACGGCCGTAAACCTGTTTACGGCCGTAAACACTGACCGTAAACACATATATGGCCGTAAACACTGAGTTGTTTACGGTCCTAGACATAAAAATACATTTTCCTAGAAAAGCAACGTATAAACCATATTTTTGACCCAACAATCTCCCCCTTGGTTTATAGCTTTCTTTTCTTAATTGACCCAACAAGCTCCCCCTAAAAAGTAGCTGGCTTTTCTTGTTAATATTCAGTGGGAGCTTGGCTTCAGCATCAATCTTCAAATTCTTCACAGCTTCAAGATGAACTAGATGAATCTTTAATGAATGACTTCATCTTGAGCAGTTGGGCTTTTCTTCAGAATTTGACATTGAACGCACATTGGGTGAGGAGGCTTCTTGTACTGATTCTTGAAAGATAGCGCTTTCAGAATCTTCAGAGAGAACATCAGAGAGAACTAATCTTCTGTATCACTTCAGCAGGTACAAGATAGCAGCAAATTGATTGAGGAGGCTTCAATGCAATCTGTCACATAATCTTCAAGTCAGCTACACCTTGCTTCTGGGGTTGAAGGATTGAATATTGAAAGAATAATCTTCATTTCTTGCTCCTTCGAATGAGAATTCTTCAATGATCACGAATGAAGCCTTGGCTCAGAAATCTTCGACACAAACTCCATGAGTTTCATCTTCACCTGAATTCACTTTTCAAGACAAAACAAAACTAAAAAAAAATTTAGCACACAATATTTTTGGGTTTTTCATATTTTCTGAAAAAAAAAATAAAACAGAAACAAAAATATTTTTGGATTTTTGATTTTCTTGAACAAGAAATAAAACAAAATATAACACTATTTTTTTTTATTTTGAATTTTTTTATTTTTATTTGATTTTTGATTTTTTTTTTTTAAATTCTCCCCCTAAATTTGTTCATAGAGGAAAACTATGAACAAATTTAACAAAAACAAAAATATTTGAGATCAAAGGTGTCAAGCAATCCAATATCGTTTATCAGCACACTCCTGCATGTCTAGATCTGGTCAATCACCGGTATTGTGGTCCACTTAAACACAAAGGATGTTGACAATTTGGACATATTATAGGTGACAAGTCATTGTGATATATATTCCTAAATGGACATTTAGCTGACGACGACCAAGGATATTGTTGACCACTTAAATTAAGCAGCAAGATGTACAGACAACCTATTAAATGGTTCAATTTTAGATGTACTAGTACATGTTTCCCACTTCCTGATATACCCCAGTAATCAAGAACTTCCAAAGAACTCCTTACTTTAGGTGAGTATTCAATCATTAAGAAAGAAGTCAGACATAGAAGTGCATATGTTGTATCCCAGGTCGGATGTCTTCCAATCACACAGAGGGAACAACATATGACTAACAGAGATAGAAGGATTGAGATGTAGAATGTTGCATATGTTGTGTCCCAGGTCAGATCTTCTGATCACGCAGAGGGGACAACATATGACTAACAGATAGAAAGAATTTCATAGATAAGGAGATGCGTAGAATTAGAGTTGCATATGTTGCAATCCAGGTCGGATATGTTCCAATCACGCAAAGGAAGCAACATATGACTGATAGATAGAAAGAAAGAAAATAATTTCCTACAGACCTACTTTATCAGAACCCCCCATTTGCCCTATCAATATCGGAATTAAGGACATAAGTCCATACATCAAGGAAATGTTGAGCCACAGTTCTAGATAATTAACTTTTAGTGTATCTCGCAGGTTCCCATGTTTATCTCACTGCTCAATCTACCCGAGCGTCGTATGGTCAGTCCAAATGAAACTATCTAAGTCTATATTGTCTAGTCCTTTCATGGTCAATCAATGTCTAGTCCATTTGAATCCTTTGTGCCTACCAGCACATTGAATACAGAGTCTAGACCATTCAGCTTTAGTGCATTACACGAATTGCATATTGCCCTTTAGCACTTCATATCACTTCCTAATAATAACTACTAATGAAAAACTATTAAGAAAAAGAAAAATTGTCTTTAAAACGAATCAGAGTAAGATAAACTCAGTAGTATAGAGAAGAAAACGCAAACCGTAATTCACCGATTGAATTTGCATCCAGAAGGTTTGAGAACAACACGCATAATCTCATAACAGATCCAAAAATTCTTCATGTCATTAAGCACTAACCCCATTTGTGATCCCTTCTTTTCTTCCTTTCCCGCAAAGTACACATACTCCCAAACAAAGTTATGAATGTTGTACAGTTGAGAGATGCCCCCTATCTTGTGCCTTGAACAGCCACTACCAACAAACCGAAGTCTGATGATATGCCTCCATAGCTGCTCCGACACAGAGCGGGATTAGTTGGTCTTTGGAACCCAATCCATTTTGAAACTGGGTTGACCTTTGTCATTCTTGCATAGTACTCTCTCCCATGACATGTCCTGCTTATCACAAACAGAAGATGTAAAAATATTAGAATCGTTAGAAGATTTGGGAGAGTGAGCCTTTGGAACCCATTTGTAGTTGGGTTTAACCCATTTCTTTTTCGATCTGATGGGTGGCTCAGTACTTGCTTTTGATCTTGATGTCGGCCGTTAAGATGACTTTGACCTAACCGGTCTTTGTTTCACTGGAGCATCTCTTTTATTGGGCTTCTTGGCCGACATTCCCTTCTTGCCTTTGGGATTCGGATTCTTGGCCTTGTGGGTTTGATTCTTGGCCTTCTGCGCGTCCCAGTCACCATTGTCTGAATGTGACCTTGAGGGGTTTCTTTTGGAGTATCTCCCTCTTGGCGCGTTCTGTCGGCCTTGTGCATAGTAGGGAACATATGCGCGATTACGACAATTTCTGGCAATGTGTCCAGGTGTTCCACAGTGAAAACATGTCTTTTTCTTCACTGTGAAGTTGTTTCTTCCTGCCCCTGGTGGCGTATCCTTGCCTTGTCTTTGATTTTTCCCACATGCACGCTTGCAACAAGCCGTCGGTTGTTTCACTTGATTTGGTGGCCTGTATTTCTCAACAGCAGGTTGATCAGAAGCAGCTGAGTTCGAAGAAACATATTCAGAGTTCAAGGAGATGTTGGTTTGTTCAATGGTGTTCTCCTTGTTCTCATCCTCTGCTACTTTACCTGCACATGAAGTAGATGTGCTAGAAACAGGAACATCAGTATTTTCAAACAAATCATCAAATATGTCAAAAAAATTTAACTCAACATGATCTGATGCAGAAACATCACAAGATGTATCATCAATTTTAACATCAGAAACAATAGAGTTTTCATTCGAAACAGAAACAACAAGTTCAGACACAATTTTATTATCAGAAACATATCCTTCAACTTCTTGCTTTGATTGATTTAAGGATTGATCTGCATGGGAAGTAGAAACATTAGTATTTTCAACATTAATAATGCCTCCTGAAACAAAACCAGCTGGTTTGCCATAAACCATGAATGGTTCGTTGGCAATCTCCTCTTTAGACACAGGGAAATACTGATATTTATGATTGAAAGGAGGAGGCACTTTATCGTATCCTAAACCCTTTTGCTGGTTATTTTTGAACTGCAAGCAATGGTCAATCATGTTGGCAACTACCTCGCTTGATACATCAAACCTTTTAAAATCAAATTTTGCAGTTTCAAATTGTCCTTTTAATGTATCAAGCTCAGCAATTAACTCATCATTCTGTCTCTTGATATAATCATAATTTTCACATTTGTTACTATAGTCTTCCTGAAGTCTCCTAAAGTCCTTTATTTTTGTTTCTAACTGGGCCTTTAGGGGTTTCTGTCCTTTCCTGAGTTGGTATCCTTCATATCTCAGGTCCTCAACTTCTCTTTTTAATAAATCAATTTGTTCCCGAAGAAATTTAATCGTAGTTTCACAAGCTGGAGTACATGAAACTTCATTGACCGGAAGGTTTGCGGAACTCATTGTTTTTCCACACTTCAAAGCGTCAAGTTCTTCAATTACAGCAGCAAGACTAAGACGATTGAGATCTTTTGTCTTCTTGATGACATCCACGTTCATATCCCACGACTTTGGAAGTGCATTCAGCAACTTTTTATTTATCTCAGATTTAGTCAAGAAAATCCCAGCTATATTCATCTCAGTAGTAAGTGTAGTAAATCGCTGCAACTAAGCTTCCTGGGTTTCTCCAGGGATATAGTTGAACATGTTGAATTTTTGTCTTAACATATCTTGACTCTCTTTCATGTCTTCATTTCCCTTGTAAACCTCAAAAGCCATTAAAATCACAACTAGAAGGTCAAACCCTTTGACTACAAACCTCAAAAGTCAACCTTAAAAGTCAAATTTAAAAAGTAAAGCTAAAAAGTCAAACTTGAAAAGCTAAATTTGAAAATTTAAAAGTCAAACGAGAAAGACAAAGTTTAAAGTCAAAGGTCAAACTTGAAAGTCAAAGTCAATTTTTGAAGTCAAAAGTCAAAAATAAAAGTCAAAAATTAAAACCTAAAATTTTTGGAAGAAAAAGGAATTTAAAAACAAAAGAAATTGATTTTTGGGTTAAAAATGTAAAAAATTCGAAATTGGAACCGAGAAGGACGCCTTATGAATTAAATGTGAGAGGGGTGACACAAGGAATCAGCTAGTCGAGTTGGGTAACGCGCTGAGTTTATGAACCAGAGGTCCCGGGTTCGATACCCGACACCCTCAATTTCGCTTCGATTTTTTTTTAGTAAAGCGCTGATGCGAGCTTCGGATGTGCGAGGCCGAGATTGTGATGCGAGGACGAGATGTAATCCGAGGCGAGAACCGTAAGCTTCGACCGTACACGTTCGATGTGATGCTGACCGTGAACCACGGACCGAACACGTGACCGTGAACTCCGGAAACCCTAGCTGATGTCCGTAAACGCCGCCACCCCCTCGCTGGTTACGACCAAAAACAACGATTTTTGCCCCTTTTTGCTCCAAAACTCGATCAAAAACCCGTTTTTATCAAAAACACGAAGAACAACCCCCCTAATTTTCAGAGATCTATCCAAAAACGCAAAAATCTTTCGAAAATAAGATCAAATAAGCTCCAAATCTGACAAAATTGACTGATACAATCCAGGCTCTGATACCACTTGTAAGTCCCTAATATGCTTGTGTATCAATCAGATCCGTTTGATGGTGCGGAATCCCAATCAAACAGATGATGTCAGATCAATTTAGAAGAGAAGGAGAAGAAGAAGATGATGAATCTTGTATGTATTAATATGAATGAAGATCCCGATATAAGATTCACACACACTAACACACACTCTCTTTTCTCTCTATGTAGAACACCTTCAAATGCACACACTTAAGCTCCTTTATTTTATGGCAATTATGCACTCCTCACCCTATATATAGTAGACATGGGCCGTGAATGCGTTTACGGCAGTAAAACCTGTTTACGGCCGTAAACACTGACCGTAAACACATATATGGCCGTAAACACTAAGCTGTTTACGGTCCTAGACATAAAAATACATTTTCCTAGAAAAGCAAAGTATAAACCATATTTTTTACCCAACACTTTTACATCAAGACTGAGCAGTCTTTTGTCATCGTCATCATAACTTGCTACTAGATTTTGCTTCAGAGGGGCAACTGGAGCGTTGTTTGCCAAGGGTTGGTACATAGGAACATGGGGAACCTTTTCAATGATATTTTTACTCTCATAGTTAATGGTTTCAAGAACCACCATGGCCTTGGTTTTCCACATGGCGAAGTTGTGTTCATCGAAGAGAGGTATTTTGTTGAGATCGAAGGATTTGGAATTGCTTGAATTCGACATGATAACTTGAGTATATTACAAACCTACTCTGATACGAATTGAAGGTTTGTATTATGATCATATATACTTCAAATATGAACAAGAAAGGTAAAATTAATCTATACGAAATAAACATAAAGTATATAACCCAAAAGTTCTCCAAATGTTCCTTTCACCAAGAAAATAGGTTTTCTCTTCACCAATAAGACGGGGTTTGCCACAAAGACAATTGAGACAAATATACAAACTAACAAACTACCTCTCTACATTAGGGTTTTCCCTAATGTAGTATATATACTAATCTATACATGTATATCCCTTGATTGACGGGATTGTTACCAGATTGGAGGATCAGCAACCATTATTTGAAGGATCGTTATATGCCATTGTACAATGATAGCTTGAACCATAAGTGGGGGAAAACTGGATGTTCTGCTTGGAGGATCAACAACCAGATTGATTTTTATGGTTTCAATGCAATTGGTCTGAGGAAGTAACAGTTTAAGTATACTGAATTCTGAATTCGGGATTTGTCGATATCCTTCATGGTTTCGAGGTAATGAAGGATTGGTCAGACCGTAAGTATATGGTTGGTTGCTGACAAGTTCATGCCTTCAGGGATGTGTGTGTGTGATCCTCTCATCGGAATCTATTAGGAGAAGACCCAGTTGTATCCAATTCTCCCTTTCTGGGACATTGGACATTAGATTAGAGGCACTTGAGCCGCTTAGGTTGAATTTTAGTTGAAGGGTTGGTTACCTCGTTGAATCGACCGTTAATAATAGTAAGGAAGAGCAATTGTTGATTTATAAACCAACTTCAGGGCTTGGTTGATGCATTTTATCCGGAGCTTTGTTCATTAATAAGTGGATCATTGGATTGGTTATCTATCCATCTATAATAGTTGGTTTATTTGTTTTTTGTCAACGATTGAAGTTGTTCGAGGATTTTGAGTTGTATCAGTGGAAGGTGCTTTGGATGCGTTAATCTTTCATCGAGTTTAATGAAATGTATATCCTGGTTTTAGGGCATGTGTACCCTAGGTCGTCTGGTGATCGAATCTTTGTTCTTGCAAGCTCAAGTTGGTGGTGGTCTTTAATAGTGAAGTCGTGGATGGTTTGGAAATTCGAATGGTTATGAAGTTGTCAGAGTGTAGCTGAATCCAAGTGAGGGAGAATCCCTTGGGATTAATGGAAATATTTCCAGGTGAGGACTCTACCAGAGTTTCATATCCAAGGAAAAGAGGATATCGAGTTCTGGTTGTGGTTTGAGTCGAAGATTATGCAAGGAATGATGTTCATCAGTTAGTCATAATCACAGAAGCAGATGTTAAGGAGTTAAAGTTATCTCGTCCGAAGAAATGAAGCATCGACACCGGCGTATTTTTTTTGGGTTTGTGACTAGGTTCAGATTAAGGATTGTTTGAGCACCTATCTGCATGTTCTTGTCTAATTAAGGCTTTGAGTTTCGAAGCATGACCCAAACTCATGATTGGGTCTAGCAGGTTGGGGTTTCAGATCGTGTTGATTTTGGCTGAGTATTATTATGAATTGTTGGCAAGACCATGGGGTAGGCGCATGGCGATCACAGAAGTGTTGTAAGACTACGGGTTGACCTGTAGCATTCACTAGGCTGAGATAGGCTATTGTGGAAGTGTTGTGAGACTACAGTTTGGCCCATAACGTTACCTTGGTTAAGTTAGGTGTTAGGCGTGTCAAACCCAACATATAAAGGGTACAAATGACTCCTTAAACACTACTACTATGCACTAAAAACGTAGTACAAGGTAAGTAGGGTCGATCCACAGAGACACGGGACAAGTGTTTATACCTTTTTGCGTAAGGTACAAAAATGGTCACAGAATGGGGGGAATTTATAAGCAATGATTTAAACTATAGAATAAAGCAATAAGTAAATGATTGATTAAGTGAAATAAGTTCAAGATTTGTAAGTACTCCAACTCTATGCAAGACAAATTAGCAATGTGATTCCATGGATGACAAGATATTTGTTTAATTCTATCTAAGTTGGTACTTGAAAGTGTTAACAAGCTCTAACACTTCCCATTCACCACAATAATTAACCAAAACAAGCTCTTTGATTAATCCTAACCTTACTAACCTAATCTAAACAAGCTCTTAGAATTAGATTGAAAGGTTGCTTTAAACTTTATGTGAATGTTCCCAACAACACTCAATACTCCTCACAAGCTCGGGAGTGTAAAAGTGTGTGAAAAGATTTACACTAAATTCATTCAATAGAAATCAAATTAGTGCTTGTTACCTAGTCCAATTTACAAAACAATTACGGATTTTGCAATTGGATAACTTGAATGATCTAACCCTAATTCAAATGGCCAATAAGAATCACAATTAGAATCAAACATTCGATTGAGACAAAATCAAATTCACTAGATAGAAAATTGAAAGCAAACATCAAGTCATATGATTGAAATCACAACTAAGAAGTCAAGACATGAAGTTGGAGAAGCTAGGGTTCTAGCCAATCATGGCTAGAACAAGATCACAAATCTAGAAAATGAAATTAAAGTTCTTACAAAATGAAATCAAATGTTCCCAAGTGTTAATCAACTTCAAAATCCTCAAGAAAATCGTTTTCTCTGCTCCAAAAGTCGACCCCCTCTTAAAAAAATTGGTTTTCCCCTTTAAGAATGGTGAAAAACTGCTTTAAAACCCGCATTTACGTTTACACGGCCCGCGTAAATTAACACTGTCGTTTACGCGCCCGCGTAAACGCAAAAATACACTGTGCAGAAATCTACGTTTACACGGCCGTGTAAACGCAAGGCTTCCATTTACACGGCCGTGTAAACGTCTGTAAAGCCAAAATCTTCATTTCTTTAATATCTTGCTCCTCGGTGCTCCGCAAGTCCTGAAATTTTGTCCGCAACTTTTATTTACCTCCTCCAACAATATCCTACCTCCAAAAGTCCCTGAAATATCACAAAAGTATTTGAATGAAATTGCCTCATGAAAAATCCCGAAAAACATGCAAAATGCATGAGTTTAAGCCTATATGCAATGTACTTTTATGAAATAAAGCTACAAAATGGGTACATGAAATGCACCTAACAAATCTCCCCAAGCTTAAACCTTTCTTGTCCTCAAGAAAGAACAAGAAAATTTAAACCGGAGAAAATAAAATAAAAGAGAAGAAAAGAAAATCAAAGTTAAACTTTTTTTTTTGAAACTTGATGCAAGAAATCAAAACAAACATGAAAAAATATATCCAACCCAATTAACCCTGTTTTGTACCATAGTTGAGAATGTACCTGTCATGCCTTGAGTCAACTTGGCTTTAGTCTCAAAATATTATATGATAATAGAAATAAGACTTTGGCCACTCCCTAATACAACTCAACAGAATCAAAGATCACAACACTAATTCCCTTTCAATATCATCAAGTGAATTCTTGGAACAAATTATGGTCTTACTCTCGTGAAATTATATGTGACAAAACATGCTCAACCATCTTTGTTTCATAAAATATAACAATGCCCGATTCCAGCTATTTGTTGATCAACAACAATCTTTTTCTGAAAAATCTTTTCTAAAAATTCCCTAATATTTATCCAGATTGGTTACAAACTTCAAACCACTTACACCAGTCAAAGTAATTAACATTCAGTCCAATGTCATAAGTTCAAATCCAAGTCCAAGGGAATCTTTTGACAGCCAAGTATTTGTCCTAAACACAATATTCAATTAAACTATAAACACAATTATATACAAACTTCTTAATTATATTTTGTACAAATAAAGCTCATGGCTTTCTTTGAAATCCGTGTAACGGGCTTCCAACCAACACATCCAAATCAAATGACCTTAGTGTACTAGATTTAAAGAGATCCCTCGGGTTTACTTGCCCGAACCTCAAAGGCCACAGATTAGCTTTATTTGCTATTATTAAGTTCATGACTTTCTATGGAACCCATGTAACAAATTTTCAACTCAATCAGTCCCAAACAATTTAGCTTTAGGCGATTAGATGTAAAACACCCCTCAGAGTTTACTTGTTCGAATCCCAAAGGTCACAGATTAACTTAATAATAGTTTTTCTTTTTTTTTTCTTTTTTTTTAAGTAACACAAATACAAATAACTAAGTTAACACATAACACTCTTATTAATTTATTTATTTATTTGGCCAATTTCTTTATATTTTCGTCCTTGACTTTTCTATTGTGGGACATCTCACGGTCTATTACCGTGAGGACTTCTAAGACATTTTTTAGGGGACTAAAGGTTAACATGCAAAGACCCGTAAGTATAGTTGAAAGTTATGTCCCCAAGCATGGTATATAAAAGGGAATGAGTAGAAAGGACTTTTTAGAGCGCTGGAAGGCTCGGGACATTGAAATTTTGCATTCTTTTTTTTTTATTTGGCATTTTAAGTTCAATTGAGCATTACTACTCATAAGACCGGTCGTATGTCCCAAAGAATCAACTCATACCTACTGTTATGCTCCAATGTTGACAATCTTCTCACTTTCTGTTTTGCACAAGTAGCTTCGGGAGGTGTGTTCGTGTGCGATTAACTTGCTTTTAGATTTTCAATAAAAAGAGCAAGTCTAATCTCAAGGCACATGACTCATTTACCAGCTCAACTGTTTCGAAAAGATTTGGTTGCTTGGGATTGGATCAATTGTTTTTTTTTTCTAAGAATGCAATGCAAAAATTTGGATGCAAACAAAATGCAAAGAAAATAATAAAAATTAGAATAGAAAGAAAATCTTTTTGGTTTTTGAAAAATTTTCTATGCAGAAAAATGAACAAGAAAATAAAAATTAATGCAATATGTACAAAATTAATGCAACCTACATGCAACGGAATTTATGCATGGATGGATACCCCTCCCCAAGCTTAAAATATAGCATCGTCCTCGATGCTTGGAGAGAGGCATAGCCGGCCTATTGAGAGTCGGATGGTGGAGGATGGTAGCTGGGTTGGGAATGGGTCCAAAACAGTCACAGATGCATACCAGTTGAATTTTTAAGCAAAATATGAACGACTTAAGATATGGAAAGAATTTACCAAATCGTTCTTGGAGCCTTGCAATTATGGTGAGAACCTCCTCTTCATCCTCCCCAAGCTATCCGTGAAGTATTTTTGGAGCCGGAGATTCATTTTCTAGGCATAAAAAATAAGTTTAAAACCATTTGGGACATAAAAAAAATTGAAATTTACCAAAGACTAAAATTTTTTAAAAGAAAGGAAACAAATAACCCCGGGTTGCCTCCCGGTTAGCTGCCCTTGTTTTAAGTCGTTGGCTCGACTTGGCCCCTGAATGTGCTTTGTTCTAAGTAGGTGGGCCTTTACAACACATTAACCTTCTCTCCACTTCCTTCAATTGAAAACTTATCTTCTACCTGGCTTTTTTTTTTTTTTTTTTGAAAGCACCTGCTCACAAAATGCTTGGCATAAACAATTAGTAACACCGTGTCCCCGGCAACGGCGCCAATTTGTTAGGCGTGTCAAACCCAACAAATAAAGGGTACAAATGACTCCTTAAACACTACTACTATGCACTAAAAACGTAGTACAAGGTAAGTAGGGTCGATCCACAGAGACACGGGACAAGTGTTTATACCTTTTTGCGTAAGGTACAAAAATGGTCACAGAATGGGGGGAATTTATAAGCAATGATTTAAACTATAGAATAAAGCAATAAGTAAATGATTGATTAAGTGAAATAAGTTCAAGATTTGTAAGTACTCCAACTCTATGCAAGACAAATTAGCAATGTGATTCCATGGATGACAAGATATTTGTTTAATTCTATCTAAGTTGGTACTTGAAAGTGTTAACAAGCTCTAACACTTCCCATTCACCACAATAATTAACCAAAACAAGCTCTTTGATTAATCCTAACCTTACTAACCTAATCTAAACAAGCTCTTAGAATTAGATTGAAAGGTTGCTTTAAACTTTATGTGAATGTTCCCAACAACACTCAATACTCCTCACAAGCTCGGGAGTGTAAAAGTGTGTGAAAAGATTTACACTAAATTCATTCAATAGAAATCAAATTAGTGCTTGTTACCTAGTCCAATTTACAAAACAATTACGGATTTTGCAATTGGATAACTTGAATGATCTAACCCTAATTCAAATGGCCAATAAGAATCACAATTAGAATCAAACATTCGATTGAGACAAAATCAAATTCACTAGATAGAAAATTGAAAGCAAACATCAAGTCATATGATTGAAATCACAACTAAGAAGTCAAGACATGAAGTTGGAGAAGCTAGGGTTCTAGCCAATCATGGCTAGAACAAGATCACAAATCTAGAAAATGAAATTAAAGTTCTTACAAAATGAAATCAAATGTTCCCAAGTGTTAATCAACTTCAAAATCCTCAAGAAAATCGTTTTCTCTGCTCCAAAAGTCGACCCCCTCTTAAAAAAATTGGTTTTCCCCTTTAAGAATGGTGAAAAACTGCTTTAAAACCCGCATTTACGTTTACACGGCCCGCGTAAATTAACACTGTCGTTTACGCGCCCGCGTAAACGCAAAAATACACTGTGCAGAAATCTACGTTTACACGGCCGTGTAAACGCAAGGCTTCCATTTACACGGCCGTGTAAACGTCTGTAAAGCCAAAATCTTCATTTCTTTAATATCTTGCTCCTCGGTGCTCCGCAAGTCCTGAAATTTTGTCCGCAACTTTTATTTACCTCCTCCAACAATATCCTACCTCCAAAAGTCCCTGAAATATCACAAAAGTATTTGAATGAAATTGCCTCATGAAAAATCCCGAAAAACATGCAAAATGCATGAGTTTAAGCCTATATGCAATGTACTTTTATGAAATAAAGCTACAAAATGGGTACATGAAATGCACCTAACAAATCTCCCCAAGCTTAAACCTTTCTTGTCCTCAAGAAAGAACATGAAAATTTAAACCGGAGAAAATAAAATAAAAGAGAAGAAAAGAAAATCAAAGTTAAACTTTTTTTTTTGAAACTTGATGCAAGAAATCAAAACAAACATGAAAAAATATATCCAACCCAATTAACCCTGTTTTGTACCATAGTTGAGAATGTACCTGTCATGCCTTGAGTCAACTTGGCTTTAGTCTCAAAATATTATATGATAATAGAAATAAGACTTTGGCCACTCCCTAATACAACTCAACAGAATCAAAGATCACAACACTAATTCCCTTTCAATATCATCAAGTGAATTCTTGGAACAAATTATGGTCTTACTCTCGTGAAATTATATGTGACAAAACATGCTCAACCATCTTTGTTTCATAAAATATAACAATGCCCGATTCCAGCTATTTGTTGATCAACAACAATCTTTTTCTGAAAAATCTTTTCTAAAAATTCCCTAATATTTATCCAGATTGGTTACAAACTTCAAACCACTTACACCAGTCAAAGTAATTAACATTCAGTCCAATGTCATAAGTTCAAATCCAAGTCCAAGGGAATCTTTTGACAGCCAAGTATTTGTCCTAAACACAATATTCAATTAAACTATAAACACAATTATATACAAACTTCTTAATTATATTTTGTACAAATAAAGCTCATGGCTTTCTTTGAAATCCGTGTAACGGGCTTCCAACCAACACATCCAAATCAAATGACCTTAGTGTACTAGATTTAAAGAGATCCCTCGGGTTTACTTGCCCGAACCTCAAAGGCCACAGATTAGCTTTATTTGCTATTATTAAGTTCATGACTTTCTATGGAACCCATGTAACAAATTTTCAACTCAATCAGTCCCAAACAATTTAGCTTTAGGCGATTAGATGTAAAACACCCCTCAGAGTTTACTTGTTCGAATCCCAAAGGTCACAGATTAACTTAATAATAGTTTTTCTTTTTTTTTTCTTTTTTTTTTAAGTAACACAAATACAAATAACTAAGTTAACACATAACACTCTTATTAATTTATTTATTTATTTGGCCAATTTCTTTATATTTTCGTCCTTGACTTTTCTATTGTGGGACATCTCACGGTCTATTACCGTGAGGACTTCTAAGACATTTTTTAGGGGACTAAAGGTTAACATGCAAAGACCCGTAAGTATAGTTGAAAGTTATGTCCCCAAGCATGGTATATAAAAGGGAATGAGTAGAAAGGACTTTTTAGAGCGCTGGAAGGCTCGGGACATTGAAATTTTGCATTCTTTTTTTTTTATTTGGCATTTTAAGTTCAATTGAGCATTACTACTCATAAGACCGGTCGTATGTCCCAAAGAATCAACTCATACCTACTGTTATGCTCCAATGTTGACAATCTTCTCACTTTCTGTTTTGCACAAGTAGCTTCGGGAGGTGTGTTCGTGTGCGATTAACTTGCTTTTAGATTTTCAATAAAAAGAGCAAGTCTAATCTCAAGGCACATGACTCATTTACCAGCTCAACTGTTTCGAAAAGATTCGGTTGCTTGGGATTGGATCAATTGTTTTTTTTTTTCAAAGAATGCAATGCAAAAATTTGGATGCAAACAAAATGCAAAGAAAATAATAAAAATTAGAATAGAAAGAAAATCTTTTTGGTTTTTGAAAAATTTTCTATGCAGAAAAATGAACAAGAAAATAAAAATTAATGCAATATGTACAAAATTAATGCAACCTACATGCAACGGAATTTATGCATGGATGGATACCCCTCCCCAAGCTTAAAATATAGCATCGTCCTCGATGCTTGGAGAGAGGCATAGCCGGCCTATTGAGAGTCGGATGGTGGAGGATGGTAGCTGGGTTGGGAATGGGTCCAAAACAGTCACAGATGCATACCAGTTGAATTTTTAAGCAAAATATGAACGACTTAAGATATGGAAAGAATTTACCAAATCGTTCTTGGAGCCTTGCAATTATGGTGAGAACCTCCTCTTCATCCTCCCCAAGCTATCCGTGAAGTATTTTTGGAGCCGGAGATTCATTTTCTAGGCATAAAAAATAAGTTTAAAACCATTTGGGACATAAAAAAAATTGAAATTTACCAAAGACTAAAATTTTTTAAAAGAAAGGAAACAAATAACCCCGGGTTGCCTCCCGGTTAGCTGCCCTTGTTTTAAGTCGTTGGCTCGACTTGGCCCCTGAATGTGCTTTGTTCTAAGTAGGTGGGCCTTTACAACACATTAACCTTCTCTCCACTTCCTTCAATTGAAAACTTATCTTCTACCTGGCTTTTTTTTTTTTTTTTTTTGAAAGCACCTGCTCACAAAATGCTTGGCATAAACAATTAGTAACACCGTGTCCCCGGCAACGGCGCCAATTTGTTAGGCGTGTCAAACCCAACAAATAAAGGGTACAAATGACTCCTTAAACACTACTACTATGCACTAAAAACGTAGTACAAGGTAAGTAGGGTCGATCCACAGAGACACGGGACAAGTGTTTATACCTTTTTGCGTAAGGTACAAAAATGGTCACAGAATGGGGGGAATTTATAAGCAATGATTTAAACTATAGAATAAAGCAATAAGTAAATGATTGATTAAGTGAAATAAGTTCAAGATTTGTAAGTACTCCAACTCTATGCAAGACAAATTAGCAATGTGATTCCATGGATGACAAGATATTTGTTTAATTCTATCTAAGTTGGTACTTGAAAGTGTTAACAAGCTCTAACACTTCCCATTCACCACAATAATTAACCAAAACAAGCTCTTTGATTAATCCTAACCTTACTAACCTAATCTAAACAAGCTCTTAGAATTAGATTGAAAGGTTGCTTTAAACTTTATGTGAATGTTCCCAACAACACTCAATACTCCTCACAAGCTCGGGAGTGTAAAAGTGTGTGAAAAGATTTACACTAAATTCATTCAATAGAAATCAAATTAGTGCTTGTTACCTAGTCCAATTTACAAAACAATTACGGATTTTGCAATTGGATAACTTGAATGATCTAACCCTAATTCAAATGGCCAATAAGAATCACAATTAGAATCAAACATTCGATTGAGACAAAATCAAATTCACTAGATAGAAAATTGAAAGCAAACATCAAGTCATATGATTGAAATCACAACTAAGAAGTCAAGACATGAAGTTGGAGAAGCTAGGGTTCTAGCCAATCATGGCTAGAACAAGATCACAAATCTAGAAAATGAAATTAAAGTTCTTACAAAATGAAATCAAATGTTCCCAAGTGTTAATCAACTTCAAAATCCTCAAGAAAATCGTTTTCTCTGCTCCAAAAGTCGACCCCCTCTTAAAAAAATTGGTTTTCCCCTTTAAGAATGGTGAAAAACTGCTTTAAAACCCGCATTTACGTTTACACGGCCCGCGTAAATTAACATTGTCGTTTACGCGCCCGCGTAAACGCAAAAATACACTGTGCAGAAATCTACGTTTACACGGCCGTGTAAACGCAAGGCTTCCATTTACACGGCCGTGTAAACGTCTGTAAAGCCAAAATCTTCATTTCTTTGATATCTTGCTCCTCGGTGCTCCGCAAGTCCTGAAATTTTGTCCGCAACTTTTATTTACCTCCTCCAACAATATCCTACCTCCAAAAGTCCCTGAAATATCACAAAAGTATTTGAATGAAATTGCCTCATGAAAAATCCCGAAAAACATGCAAAATGCATGAGTTTAAGCCTATATGCAATGTACTTTTATGAAATAAAGCTACAAAATGGGTACATGAAATGCACCTAACATTAGGCCATTACATGAGTGGTTGTAAGACTGTGAGAGGACCACATCATTCATATGGTTGAGTTAGATTATTGTCTGAGTTGGGCCTGGTGTGATATAAGACTACGATTTGGACCATAACATTCGCTTGATGTGAAATGGACTTTTTGTTGTTCGTGTGTTGGTTGGTTAAGCCGTCCTTTGTGTGGATGGTAAGGCTGTTGGATCAATGTTGAAAAATAGGCTAGGATAGCCTTTTACGAACAAACTCTTGTTTGGAGTCTCTTTGTGTGGCCCTGTAAGAGTCCTTAGCTTCAAGAGTCGACTTGGAATTCTGTATTCCAGTTTTACTAATAGGACATCGTGGAACATGGAAGATATCGGACAGATCGATTTGAAAATTTCCTGGTAAGCAGGAGTTGATATTTGTTGGTGTAGATCCAAAGTTTGGGACTCATGTTGGGAGTCGCCATCATATTCGAGTGCAACGTTTCTAAAATCGACAGATGGTTATGAATTTTGTTTTGAGTTGTCAAAAGGTCAATGTTGGATAAAGGAAGGTTTGGTCGACTCAAATTGTATATTATGGTCATCATTATTGCGGTTCGAGTGGTTCTGTCCATCTGGAAGTCAGGCATAGTAAGACGTTTTAGATTTCGGGAAAAGTAGCTATTCCTTTCTCTTTTGTTGGCTAGCTGTGGCGTGTTGATGTTCGTTTCTATGTCAGGATGAACGTTTTTCTGCTAGGCTTGATTCGGTAGTGGTGTCGAAAGGTGGTCGTTTATGTGAGGTGATTTTGCAGTTCTGTATTGGATTCCGGTGGTACTGGCAGTCTAGAACCGTGAAATAAAGTATGTTTTAAGGATAGATTTCGATCGATCTAAAATTCGAATTTCGGGCTGTGTACTACTATGCTAAATCTTAGAAAAACCATAACTTCCTCATACGAAGTCAGATTTGGACGTTCTTTTTATGCACGCTCTTCGTTTAAAGTATACTACGACTTTCGTTTAGATCGCTAAGGCTAAAAAATAATTTATCAAAAATTCACTTTTTACGATATGTGGTGCCGTGTCGGTTTAGTTGTAAAACTTCGACGGCTCATAACTTCTTCGTTACAACTCGCATTTCAGCGTTCTTTATATGTACGGAACCCTTGTGAAATATACTATAACTTAGTTAAGACCATTTATTCTATATTATCTTCTATAAAAAAAAGTCATTTTTGACGCTTATTGTCTCTAAATTGACTAACCCGAATCTGCGGGCGTTACATTAACATATGATACTAATGGGTCACACTAACAACAACTTGATATAATTGATTATTTATTAGAAATTGGTTTTAATAAATATTCAATAAACTCTTATAATTAAATTTGAAATTATTTATTTCTAGGAAATAATAATTTTCATTAGCAAGTAACATATTATATATCATATGGTATGATTTAAGTCATGTACATTATTTTAAACTAGAAAGACTTTCGTCTTTTTTCCAAAAGTCAAAGTTTATATTTTATAAAAGAGTTTACAAAATTTATAAACTTTATGTCCTTTTTTATAAAAGACGGGAGGGACAAAAGACATGTACTTTTGATTAGTTTAATAAAAAGTAAGGTATGGCTTGAAGCATGGGGAGACACTTAAGTATAGGGAACATAATGTTCTTAAAGCATTGAGAACTTTGGGTAATGTTTTAACTTTAAGAAAGGCTTGCACTCTTTTCCTTCCTGTAATCATAAAAAAACATAATATGCATGGTGTATGCATATTCTCTCGTATTTTTGTTCATCTTTAGAAAGAATACTTGAATTTATACTCTCTTGAAGTTCATACTTTGGTTATAAACTTCAAGCTTAAGAGTTAAGAGTTTTCTTACAAGACTAGCATCTTATATAAAGTTGACAACTTGTTGGTTTCTCTAAATTCATCATTCTTCAATAACTTCCAATCCTCCTAAGAGGTCCCAAAGAACTATAAAGGTTGTTACTTCTTCATCTTCTTCTTTGGTTGGTGTTTGTTTTCTTTCCAATCTTTGCAAAATGATCCTTGGTGGGTTTAACTTGTTTATGTTATTCAAAAAATATTAAGTCTTCCGTTGCTAAATCTCTTGTTTTTTAAACTAGTTTTTGAGAAAAAAACCCAACATGATCAGTAGTTGGCTTTTGAGACTCAGAGGCATAGATTATGTGAGGCCCTAATTCTCACGCTCCCGAGGGTTTGGATGATTTTTTGGTCTATTGTGATGCCTCTATTTCAGGATTGGGGGTTGTTCTTATGTAGAGGGGTCATCTGATTGCTTATGAGTCGTGACAATTGAAGCCTCATCAGGTGAATTACTCTATGCATGATTTGGAGTTGGGGGCAATAGTTTATTGCCCTTCAGATTTGGAGGCATTATTTGTATGGGGTTAGGAGTACTATCTACACCGAACATAAGAGTTTGAGGTACTTTATGGATCATCCGAATCTGAATATGCGGCAACGGAGATGGTTGGATGTGGTAAATGACTATGATTGTGAGATCTTGTACCACCATGGGAAAGCCAATGTGGTAGACGATGCTTTGAACCGTAAGGGAGGGATGATCCTATCATGGATATTTGTTTGACGATGGTTATTACTTCGCCGTTGTTGGATTTAATAAAAAAGGCTTAGGTGGAGGGATTGAAAAAGGAGAATTGGAAGGGTGAACGAATCAAGGGGAAGATTCCTTTATTTGTTAGAGATATTCGGGGTTTGTTGAATCAGTGTGGTAGAGTTTGGGTTCCGACTATTGGTGGGGTGAGACAGACAGTTTTGGAAGAGGCATATAAGTCAAAAATTTTGATCCATCCGGGGCCACAAAGATGTATAGCGATCTGAAGTTGAGTTATTGGTGGCCCTGTATGAAAAGGGAAATTACATGGTTTTTTCGAGTGGTGCCTGACTTGCAAGAAAGTCAAGGCCGAGGAGGTTACCATGGACTTCATCACAAAGCTGCCAAGGATGACACATGGAGTTGATTCTATTTGGGTCATTGTTGATAGATTGACGAAGAGTGCACATTTCATCCCTATTGCCGAGATTATATCTGCTGAGAATGTAGCTGACATCTATATTCGGGAGGTGGTGGTCCTGCATGGAGTGGCAGTTATAGTGGTTTCAGACCAGGATGTTCGTTTCACTTCCAGGTTTTGGAGGAAGTTTCATGAGGAGTTGGGCACTGAGTTGCATTTTAGTACAACATACCACCCCCAGACTGATGGTCAGAGTGAGCAAACGATTCAGACGCTCGAAGATATGATCCTGACATGTATTTTATATGTTCGAGGGAGTTGGGATACTTACCCCCTACTGGATGAGTTCTCCTACAACAATAGTTATCACTCCAGTATTAACCGACCACCTTTTCAGATGTTGTATGGGAGGAGGTGCAGGACCCCGGTTTGCTGGGGAGAGGTCGGGAATCGGGTCATGGGGAGTACTGAAGTGGTATTAAAGACCACTGAGTTGATCTAGCAAGTCTATGGCAGATTGCGAGTCACGTAGAGCCGACATAAGAGTTATGCAGACTGTCGGCGTTCTGACCTCGAGTTTCAAGTGGGGGACTTGTTTCTTTTGAAGGTGTGACCTTGGAATGGTGTCATCCAATTTCAGAAGCTTGGGCCCCTAATTTATTTTTCCTTTCAGGAATTCCGCCCGAGTGGGCAAGGTTGCATATCAACTTGATTTACCCGACGATATCAGTCAAATACACAACACCTTCCACATAACTCAGCTTCGGAAGTGTGTGGTCGATGATTCTGAAGTTGTTCCATTGGATGACATTCAGGTTGATGATCGCCTGAATTATGTGGAGATACCAATCACAATTCTCGACTGAAAGATGAAGACCCTGCACAACAAGTAGATGAATTTAGTGAAGGTACAGTAAAAGCATCAGAAAGGTTCTGAATGGACTTGGGAAACTAAGGCCGAGATGAAGGACCAATAACCTGATATATTCAGGGCTTAGGACTTTGAGGACGAAGTTAGATTGAAGTGGGGGAGAGTGGTAACATCCAGTTTTCAGGTACATAACTTTGAGGTTTATTTTTAGCATTTGGATGTAGTCACGACGTGAGCAATGCTTCTCACACCGTGAGTTAAAGTTGACTTTTTGACCTTTATCCCGTGAGTCTCACGACGTGAGCCCTTGTTGCACATGATGCGAGAGGGACCCGATGGTAAAAACCCTAAATTTTTGGTATTTAATGAAATCTGAGGGCTGGGGTTGTTCACCCTCAGCCTTCCTCACACTCTAAGCCTTCAGAAACCCTGCTATCAACCATTTTGAAGCTATTTTTCATTTTGTCGCACTATCTAGTTTGAAGAAGGAGAAAAGAAGAGGAAAAGAAGTGTCTTAGTGGTGAAGTTTGCAAAGTAGCACCATCATCTGCATATCTTCATGTTGTTGGACCTTTGTAAGTGCGAAAGGTTCAAACTTTATTACATCTTATGGGTAGATCTTGGTTTTTGTCCATATTTCTTCATGTTTAGCATGCTTGAGTTAAGAAAACCCATAAAGTTAACAACTTTATGGATTCCAAGGGCTCCTTGATCATCATATTGTCTAGATCTGGAAGTTGGTGAGGTATAAGAGCCATGCATGAAAGTTTGATTCTTATTTTCCCACTTTTTGACGTAGATGGGTTAGGTCATGCATGGTGCAAGAATAACCATAAATCAAACATTTTTATGGACCTTAGGGGTCCCTTTTAACTTCTGAATGAGATGAATTCAATGGCTTAACGGAATAAGGACTTAGAACCATGACTTTTAGCTTCAGACAGAAATCACGACGTGAGACATAAGGTTCTCACGACGTGAGAATGGGGAAACACGTGACTGATTTGTCTGAGTCTGGAGCGAGTCATTGGATTTGGACCAGGTCGATTCTCAGGACGTACCAAGGAAGGATCACGACGTGAGACCTTATATTTGGGTTTTGTCCAATCGATTTGATACGGTTGACTTTTGGCTTTGACCAAGATTTTGGCAAAGTTTGACTTAGGGGTATTTTGAGTATTTTGATCGACAATCTGAGTTTTGGCCACTGTTATTTGTAAAGGTGACCGATAGAGTTAGTTTCTGAGCAGCGAGTTATTTCAGCCATTATCCGTCTGTGAGGTGAGTTTTTCTCACTGTATACATGGGTCGAAGGCACCAATATTGGCCTATTATTGTGTATTTAGGATGATGGCTACTATGTGGCTTATGTGTGTGGTATACTGGGTTGAAATACATCCCAGGGGGGCCCACTATTGTATGTTCGGGTTAAATTAGACCATAGGGAGGGGCCCACTATTGTATGTTTTAGTTGAAAGATAACCCATATCGGGGCCCATATGTATTGTCGAGTTGAAATACACCCCAAGGTGAAGCCGTAGGGCGGGGACCATATATGTATGCTTGGTTGGAAATAGCCCAAGGCTTAGCCCAGTTGTATGTTTTGATATGTGGTACTTTGGGGAACCCATTAAGCTTAGTGCTTACGGTTTATGTTTATGGTCTCAGGTACTTCTGATTTGAAAGGGAAGGGACCGACGTGATGGCACAACATTATCCCATCTTGATTTCCGCATTCTGAATAATTGTACTATGATGTTTTGGATATTATGATTTGGTATTGGATTATGAAATAATTAATGAATGAATAGATAGTCTTTGATCAATGAAAAATTTTATCACTGTTTTTGGCCTGTTACACACACACACACACACACACACACACACACACACACACACATATATATATATATATATATATATATATATATATATATATATTGTAACGCTTGTTCCATGTATCATTTATTTTTCAAGTTGTTAGGGTTTTGCAATAGGACTCAACGAGTTCGGGAGCCGGAACTCGACGAGTAGAGACCAATTTGGATGCAGGACTTAGGGTCTACTCGACGAGTTGGAAGGTCCCAACTCGACAAGTAGACACTGTAAAGGAAAACCCTAATTTTCAGAGGTTTGAACCCTATTTAAGGACCTTATGGATCATTTTTTGGCCTCCCTCATCGTACTAACTATCCAGAGAGAAACCCTAGCCGTGCTTTAGTGCTTTCTTGAGTGTTTGTGAGCCTTGGAGAGTGAATCTTGTTCTTTTTGGAAGGAAACGTGAAGATTGAATAGATTGAAGTGAGAAAAGGGCCATAAATCTGGCATCTACTCTGTTAACGCAACCATATTGAGGTATAAAGTTGCTACCTAGATCTTTATTTTCTTACATCTCACTTTTGGTGCATAATGGTGTAAATCTCGGATTTGGACTTGTCATGGGGATATGGTTCCAGATCTAGACACGTCTACGCCTCCATGGACATAAAGTTGCTCACTTTATCTAGTCTAAGCCCTTATCCATTCCCTAAACCTTGTATGAGACTTAGTTTAAGTGTTTTAGCCTCTTGGGGCCTTGCACGCACATAAAATTTGCAAATTTACATGATATTTCAGTCCTTAGGGACTGGATTTGTAGTTTGGGGTTTTTGGATTCGACTAGAAGGATTGAATATATTTACAGGGTAAAATCAGCGAGTTGATAGGATAACTCGACGAGTTGGATCTGGTTTTTCCTCTTTTCGGTAGGTGCAGTGAGCTTGATTAGGTGATAAGATAACTCGGCGAGTTAGTTAGGGCTTTCCCCAGTTTTCTGAACACTGAAGGAACTCGACGAGTTGCTAGATGCACTCGACGAGTTGGGTCAACACGCACTGTTGACCTTGACTTTGACCATGGTTGACCAAGTTTGACTTTGAGGATATTATTGGTATGTTTGGATTTTGACAAAGTAGTCATATGATAATCGTAGGAAGTTGAGTTGGAGCTGCGCGTTGGGACTTATCTGATCTTATCTTATCAGTTCATCATTTTTGAGAGGTTAGTCTTCTCACCATACCAATGGGTCTAAGGCACCAAGGCCAGCCCATGTTATGTTATGTGGATTATTGATTGATTATGCATTATGTTGGTATGACATTTGCATGAAAGACCCCGGGGGGTTCCCGTGACAATAAATTGAGACGATGTGGGGGTTCCCATGGCAGGAAGACGATGTGGGGGTTATCATGGCAGGTATTTAAGACCACGTGGGGGTTCCACTGGCATTAGGTATAAGACCTTGGAGGGTTTCCATGACATTCTTATATGTTGTATGCATGACTTATATGGTTTATGTAGCTTTTATAGCTAATATGGTGTTTGTGATTATGTGGATTGTGTGGGGTATGCTCTGAGGAAATCACTAAGCATTAGCTTACAATTTGTTGATTTGTTTCAGGTGCTTCTGAGCCTAAGGGCAATGGCAAGGCTTGATGGCCCGACAAGCACTCTCCGACATTTGATTTCATGGCACACTTTGATATTTTAAATAAAATGTTGATGTTATGGATTTGAAAACAATTGTCTTTGATATTTCACATTTTATGGGAATGTTTTGATTAATTAAAAATAAAAATTTTTTAAGGAAATTTGGGTTGTTACAAGTTGGTATCAGAGCCTTGGTTTGAGGGATTGGGCACACTTTCTGGTGTGTCAGGACTCAAACTAAGGAAATGGTAAAATTGTTTTCAAAAATAAAAAGTTAAAAACTTCTTGAAAAAGAAAAAGGGGAGAGTGCAATGCGCGTGATCGGACGAGCTCAAGTAAGTTGTTCCCCAATATGTTAGCCATGTTATATTGATATTTGGGTTATGATAGTCTAATGGATTATGCTATATGTATGCTTTAAAATTTGTATACGGTTAGGATCTTATAGCCTTAGAATAATTAATTTGGCCTTATTTCCTGTTCCTTGTCTGGTTGTGGTCCTAGGGTAGAGTCTATTATTCGAAAGTCTATTTGATCTTGTTCTGTGTATAATTTTCATGCATAATGCTACCTGTTATAATTGATTTGAGATTTGATTGATGGGACTGAGCAAATCTTAGGATAGCCTAGGGTTTGAGTTATACAGTAGTCCGTGAGATATGTTTTGTTCTTGACGAATTAGGGTTAGCAGGTGGAGCTTCGGGGAAGGTACAGGTAGTTGTGTAAGGTAGTATTGGGCCCATACTACTGAAAGCACAGGACATGTACCCGAACTACAGTTAGACCTGGAAACTCTAAGGAGAACCGGTATTGGAAGATCCCCTTTTTGGATATTTTAATCATTCTATCTTATGGTATTACAGATCAGGATGGCGGTGACACGGATGGGAGCAGGGAGATCAGGATCGGGATCTGGTTCGGGCGACGGTACAACGCCCATTGACGAGAGACTGTGCGAGATCATTGCAGCCAAGGTTACGAGGGGCATCCTTGATGCTACCCCAGTGATTTTTGGGACGGTCAAGGAAGGGATGATAGAGATTATGGAGGAGAGGCTCAGGTCATTCATGTTGGATTAGGTGTCTAAGCGCATAACTATAATTGGTATGTACTTGACCCGAGAGTAGCATGATCCATTTGGGTTGCACATCACCACGACAATTTGATAGGATGGACTTTTGAGAAGAGTTTATTTATGACTTATTAATATATTATAAGTTCTAATATATTACTATGAAATTATATGGTTTAATTAGTATTGATCAAGAATTAATTTGCAATTAATTTAGTGATCAAAAGAGACTAATTCAATGTACGGGGACTGATTAAGTAAATCAATGATTCTTACAGTGTGGGCCAATTGTTTTTTAGGATGGGCTAAACCAATATGGTAGTCCATGGAAGTTTAACCCATGGATCCTAAGTAATATGAAAGGTCATGGGCATTAGGGTTTGCATGGATGTAACCCTAATCTTGCAACACTATATACAAAGCCCATTAGCATCCAAAATCACACACTAGTGTTGTTGGAGATCATTGAGCTGATTTTGGTGTAAGATTATTCTATCAAAATTCATTTTTTGTCCAAGGTGTGTTGTGAACCATTTGAGGTGTCACACTTGGGGCACTAAGTTCTTAAAGGCCAAAACTACAAGCTACAAGAAAGAGGTAATTCTAAAACTCGTTTCTATGATGTTTATGTCAATTGTATGCTAGTTCTAGGCTTAATGCTTTCGAAACAATATTGAATGTATAATTAGAGAAAACATAGATCCAAAGCATTTAGGGTTGTATGTGTACCATAGGATGTTGTAGTATACAAAACCCAAAAATTCATAGACGAGATTGCGGCGGGCCAGGTCAGGGCCCGATCTCCCTCGTTACGGGAGTTCAAGGCATGCGGGGAGCCAGAGTTCTTCGGGGTCAGGGACCCCATAGTTAGCTGATGTTGGGTGGCAGACATGGAGACCGCCTAGCGCACGAGTTCTTGCCCTGATGCGGCAAAGGTGGGATTTGCTTCGTGTATGCTGAGGGGTCGAGCCCGGGATTGGTGCGGTGAGGTGACTAGCCAAGTCGGAGCAGCCGGTTGTGCTGAGATGACATGAGCAGATTTTGTCAGACGCTTTGATCTGGAGTTTTCACCACCTATTGAGGTGCAATGGATAGTGAGGGAGTTCCAGGAGCTCCAACAGACCACCGATACTATAGCGTAGATCACTGCCAAGTATGGGGAACGAGCATTGTTGATTCCACAGTATGCTACACATGAGGACATGAGGAGGACGAGGTATCATTCCATGCTGAGGGATGATATTCGAGGGTTTGTGAGCTTTACAGGGGGAAAAACCCTGAACGAGATGGTGGACAAGGCCCGTGAGCGGGATATAGAGTTGGATTTCCACACCCAACGGAAATCAGAGCAGGCACAGAAAGCAGTAGGTCAGGCTAAAAATCCTAAGAAATCGGATTCTTCTAGTAGGGGCCAGCAAGGTCGTGACCGGTGCGCCAAGTGTGGGAGATCTCATGGTGGATTTTGCCGGGGGATGGGCCTGGTATGTTATATGTGTGGTCAGTCGGGCCACATGAGCAGGGATTGCCCCAAGAAGGGCCTGATTTGTTTCTACTGCAACCAGACTGGCCATAAAAAGGCCGCTTCTCCGAGGTTGCAGGGAGGAGGAGGAGCAGTAGTGGCGCCCGCGCCCGCCACGATGAGGATCACTGATGGCCGCCCTGCCAAGGCGGATGCTCCAGCGGTGAAGAGACTTGCATTTCAGTTGACCACCGAGGAGGCCCGGGCAGCGCCAAACGTTGTGGCTGGTACGTATTTTATCTTCCTGCTTTATATTGATTTGCATTGCTTATGTGTATATTTGTGCTTATGTATAGGGACCTTTTTTGTTAATGGTATGTTGGCCCATGTTCTATTCGACTTGGGTGCTATCCAATCGTTTGTATCTCTTGCACTTAGCAAGAAGTTCCGGGATGCGCCGGGGACTTTGGATTCCCCGCTTGAGGTTAAGATTGTGGATGACCGCACCGTGAGTACTGCTAGGGTGTATTGGGATTGTGTCCTGAATGTGCTTGGGGAGAGGTTTCGTGTTGATCTAGTCCCGATAGCGTTGCGAGGGCTGAAGGTGATCGTCGGGATGGTCTGGTTGGGGGCCAATGGGGCCATGATAGATTGCGAGCGCCAGCGGGTGAGGGTTCAAACCCCAAGTGGGGGAGAACTGGTTATTCACGGAGAGAGGGCCTCGCAGGGGCCAACCCCCAGTTCAGTTGTGAGGGCTAGGAGACTTCTTCAGCAGGGTTTTTCGGGATTTTTGGCATATATCTCGGATACGAGGGTTGAGACCTCGACATATTTGGGCAGTGTACCGGTTGTACATGAGTTTCGGGATGTCTTTCCTGAGGAGTTACCTGGAGTGCCTTCGGAGAGGCAAGTGGAGTTTCACATTGATTTGGTGTCGGGTGCCGCTCCGATAGCCAAGGCACCGTACCGGCTAGATCCGCCCGAGATGGAGGAGCTATCTACGCAGCTTCAGGAGCTAATAGACCGAGGGTTTATTCGTCCGAGTAGTTCCCCGTGGGGAGAGCCGGTCCTGTTTGTAAAAAAGAAGGACGGGTCACACAGGATGTGTATTGATTATTGAGAGCTGAACAATATAATGGTGAAAAACCATTATCCGCTCACGAGGATCGATGATTTGTTTGATCAGCTGCAGGGTGAATCTTGGTTTTCCAAGAGTGATCTTCGGTCGGGGTACCATCAGATGAGGATTAGAGATGAGGATATAGCGAAGATAACTTTCAGGACATGGTACGGGCACTATGAGTTTGTGGTGATGCCATTTGGGCTCACCAATTCCCCAGCAATGTTTATGGATCTCATGAACAGGGTGTGTTGGCCGATGTTAGATCGGTCAGTGATCGTGTTTATCGATGATATCTTGGTCTATTCTAAGACCAAGGAGCAGAACGAGCAGCATCTGAGAAAGGTATTAGAGTCACTTAGGACGGAAAGGCTATACGCCAAGTTCTCAAAGTGTGAATTCTGGTTGAGAGAGGTGCAGTTTTTAGGAGACATCATCAACCAAGAGGGTATTTTGGTTGATCCAACCAAGATTGAGGCGGTGATACAGTGGGAAGTACCGAAGAATGCATCTGAGATTCGTAGCTTCTTGGGTTTAGCGGGGTACTATCGGAGATTCATATAGGATTTCTCCAAGATCGTTGTACCTTTGACCCGTTTGACCAAGAAGAATGTGACTTTTTGGTGGGGCCCGGACCAGCAGTTGGCTTTCGAGACCTTGAGACAGAGGTTATGTGAGGCGCCGATTTTAGCACTACCCGATAGGTTGGATGATTTGGTAGTGTATTATGATGCGTCTATCATGGGGTTAGGCGCTGTACTGATGCAGAGAGGACATGTGATCGCATACGCCTCGAGGCAGTTGAAGCCTCATGAGGCAAACTACCCCACTCATGACCTGGAATTGGGGGTGGTTGTGTTTGCCCTCAAGATTTGGAGGCATTACTTGTATAGAGTTTAATGCACCATCTTTACTGATCACAAGAGTTTGAAGTATTTGATGGGACAGCAGAACCTGAACATGCGGCATAAGAGGTGGTTGGATGTACTGAAAGATTATGATTTCGAGATCTTGTACCACCCAGGGAAGGCCATTATGGTGGCCGATTCTTTGAGCCGCAAAGCGGCAAGTGCACCGATCGGGAATGTTTGTTTGATGATGACAGTGATCTCTCCATTGCTGGATATGATCAAGAAAGCTCAGGTGGAGGGTGTGAAGAAAGAGAATTGGAAGATAGAGCGGATTTGGGGTCAATTTCCCTTGTTTGTTCGAGATAGTCGAGGTCTTCTGACATAGTGTGACCAGGTGTGGGTACGGGTAATTGGAGGTGTGAGGCAGAAGATCCTAGAGGAGGAACACAGATCCAAGTTCTTCATTCACCCGGGGACCACGAAGATGTATAGAGATCTGAGGTTGAGTTACTGGTGGCCCTGCATGAAGTGAGAGATTGCATGGTTCAGGGAGTGGTGCTTGACCTGCAGGAAGGTCAATGTCGAACATCAGAGGCCTAACGACAAGGTTCAGCCGTTACCCATTCCTATGTGGAAGTGGGAAGAGATCACCATGGACTTCATCACGAAGTTACCGAGAACGGTGAGGGGTGTGGATGCCATATGGGTTATTGTGGATAGATTGACGAAGAGTGCTCCCTTTATTCCAATCTCCGAGAGCATCTCCGCTGAGAAATTAGCGGATATTTATGTGCGAGAGGTGGTGGCGAGGCACGGGGTGCTAGTTTCGGTGGTTTCTGATTGGGATGTTCGATTTACATCAAGATTATGGAGGAAATTCCACGAGGAACTGGGCACTCAGTTACATTTTAGCACGACTTACCACCCCCAGACAGATGGCCAGAGTGAGACGACGATCCAGAAACTGGAGGATATGCTCCGGGCATGTGTATTGGATTTCGGAGGGAGTTGGGATATATACCTCCCACTAGCAGAGTTTTCATATAACAATAGTTATCATGCTAGTATCGACCGACCATCATTTGAGATGTTGTATGGTTGGAGGTGTAGGACCCCTGTTTGATTGGGTGAGGTAGGGCACTGAGTCATGCGGAGCACCGAGGTGGTGCTCAAGACTACTGAGTTGATTCAGCAGGTGTGTGACAGACTGCGAGATGCACAGAGCCGTCAGAAAAGCTATACTGACCGACACCGATCGGATCTTGAGTTTCAGGTGAAGGATTTCGTCTTGTTGAAGGTGTCACCATGGAAGGGTGTCATTAGCTTTCGGAAGAGGGGCATGCTAGGGCCCCGATATATCAGATCGTTCAGGATTACTGCCCGGGTAGGTAAGGTAGCCTATCGCTTGGATCTGTCAGGTGATCTTAGCAAGATACACAACACCTTCCACGTGTCCCAGCTTCGGAAGTGTGTCACAGACGAGGCCACGGGTGTTTCTATGGACGACATTCAGGTGGATGAGAGCTTGAACTACATTTAGAGGCCCATTGTGGTACTAGATAGGAAGACCAATGTCCTTCGTAACAAAGAAGTGAAGTTAGTGAAGGTGCAATGGCAGCGCCGAAGAGGCTCCGAATGGACATAGGAGTCGGAAGAGGAGATGTGAGATCACTACCCGGATTTGTTTGCGTCAGTGGACTTCGAGGACAAAGTCTAGTTCAAGTGGGGGAGATTTGTAACGCTTGTTCTAGGTATCATTTATTTTTCAAGTTTTTAGGGTTTTGCACTAGGACTCAACGAGTTGGGGAGCCCCAAGTCGATGAGTAGAGATGAATTTGGACGCGGGACTTAGGGTCTACTCGACGAGTTGGAAGGCCCCAACTCGGATAGTAGACATTGTAAAGGAAAACCCTAATTTCCAGGGGTTTGTACCCTATTTTAGGACTTATGGATCATTTGTGGCCTCCCTCATCATCCTAACTGTCCAGAGAGAAATCCTAGTCATGCTTTAGTGCTTTCTTGAGTGTGTGTGAGCCTTGGAGAGCGAATCTTGTGTTTTTTGGAAGGAGAATTGAAGATTGAAGAGATTGAAGTAAGAAGAGGGCCATAGATCTGACATTTACTCTGTTAAGGCAACCATCTTGAGGTATAAAGTTTCTACCTTGATCTTTATTTGCTTAGATCTCATCTTATGGAAGTATATTGTCACTTTTGGTGCATAATGGTGTTAATCTCGGATTTGGACTTGTCATGGGGATATGGTTCTAGATCAAGACACATCAAGGTCTCCATGGACATAAAGTTGCTCACTTTATCCAGTCTAAGCCCTTATCCATGCCCTAAACCTTGTATGAGACTTAGTTTAAGTGTTTTAGCCTCTCGAGGCCTTGCATGTATATAAATTTTGCAACTTTACATGGTATTTCAGTCCTTAGGGACTGGATCTGTAGTTTGGGGTTTTGGATTCGACTAGAAGGACTGAATATGTTAAGACAAGGGAAAACTCAACGAGTTGCCCTAGCAACTCGACGAGTTGGATAGGGTTTTCCAGTTTTCGGTCTGAAGGGTAAACTCGCCGAGTTAATAGGATAACTCGACGAGTTGGATGGCCTTTTCCCCGTTTTCGGTAGACGCAGTGAACTCGACGATTTGATAAGATAACTCAGCGAGTTGGTTAGGGCTTTCCCCAATTTTCTGAACACTGAAGGAACTCGACGAGTTGCTAGATGCACTCGACGAGTTGGGTCAACATGGATTGTTGACCTTGACTGTTGACCTTGTCTTTGACCATGGTTGACCAAGTTTGACTTTGAGGATATTATTGGTATGTTATGTTATGTGGGTCTAAGGCACCAAGGCCGGTCCGTGTTATGTTATGTGGATTATTGATTGATTATGCGTTATGTTGGTATAACATTTGCTTGAAAGACCCCGGGGGGGTCCCGTGGCAATAGATTGAGACCATGTAGGGGTTCCCAAGCCAGGAAGACCATGTGGGGTTCCCATGGCAGGTAATTAAGACCACATGGGGGTTCTAGTGTCATTAGGTATAAGACCTTGGAGGGTTTCCATGACATCCTTATATGTTGTATGCATGACTTATATGGTTTATGTAGCTTTTATAGCTAATATGGTTTTTGTGATTATGTGGATTGTGTGGGGTATGCTCTGAGGAAATCACTAAGCATTAGCTTACAATTTGTTGATTTGTTTCAGGTACTTCTGAGCCTAAGGCCAATGGCAAGGCTTGATGGCGCGACAAGCACTCTCCGACATTTGATTTGATGGGACACTTTGATATTTTAAATAAAATGTTGATGTTATGGATTTGAAAACAATTGTCTTTGATATTTCACATTTTATGGGAATGTTTTGAGTAATTAAAAATGAAACATTTTTAAGGAAATTTGGGTTGTTACATATATATATATATATATATATATATATATATATATATATATATATATACACACACACACACACGTGCCTTATAAATACATAATAAATAAAGATACAAATGGCCCAAGAAATGATGGAATAATGGAAACCAAAAATAGGCCTAGTAGTAATAGAAAAATATACATTTTTGCTATATTTTTAAGTTGTAGGTTCTTACTCACCCTTTGACCATATCAAAATCAAAATTATTCATAGGACAATATTATTAGAGTCTCAATGTTTGTCCTTATTGGAAGATCTTAGGTGGTTCTCTTATATATGTATCCTCTAAACATATGTAACCTATTGTATGCAATCAATTTAGAAGTATCGGTAAAATCTATGATGTGTCTTCATCTAGGAGTTGTCGTCACTCTAATCGTGTGAACTGCATAAAATATTATGTTCTTGTGTTTCGTTTGCATCATTAGTTTGGGTGATATCGTTACAATCCGTTTAAATTGTTAATCCTAATAATTGGTATCTAGATTATAGCTGAAGATGGGAATGTTAGGATTGATAAATTTGAAGGTCGCAATTTTATGTTATGGAGAATACATGTCGAAGATTACCTCTACTAGAAGAAGTTAGACAAACCCTTGGTCGAAATGAATTCAAAATCGATGAAGTCGGAGGACTGGAATCTACTAGATTGGTATGCCCTTGGCATGGTAAAATTATTGCTGAAAAAGAGTGTAGCTTACAATATTGTTAAGGAGAAGACTATGTATAAACTTGTTATACAACATGTATGAAAAAACCTCATGAGCAAATAAGGTGTTATTGGTCTGATAGTTGGTAACATGAAGTTAAAGGAAGGCAGCTTGGTTACAGATTATGTAAATGAATGTATTCTAATCATATCATGGCCGCTTTCGTTTGACATTAAACTCAAAGATGAATTCCAATAAATGCCATTGTTATCATTAATGTATGAGAGTTGGATTGGTGTTATAACAACACTTAGTAGTTCATATAGAGCTACTAAGTTGACATTTCAGGGCATTCAACATCTAATCCTTGGTAAAGATGTTTGCAAATGGAATAGGAAGTATCCAATAGTGTCTCGCGTACAAAACACATGGGAAGAAGAACCAACAAAGAAGGTGGTGGTGGTAGGGGAAGATCAAATTCGATGAAGTAAATTTAGTTAGAGACCATGAAGGATATTACATGTTGTAATTACAAGTAAAGTGGTCACTTCAGAAATCAATGCCCAAAATTCCTCAACATATATAGGGAAGTGAGAAATGAATGTGGCAACAAACTTTGGTGATGATGCACTTATATTTTGCGTCAATAATTCTATATAATCTTGGAACATGGATTTAGATGCATCATTTTATGTTACTCATTCTTGAAGTATAATGTAGAATTTTAGTCATTATAATAGAAACATTCGGTTGGCGAAAACAAAATCCTAGATATCACATGTATTAGGATGTTGTCCTTAAGAAGAATTTATAATGAACATATTGGAATTTGAAGAACACAAAGTATATTACAGATCACAAAAGAATGATGATATATGTAGGGAAACATGATGACGATGTTCACCATGTTACTTTTTGTGATCATCAGTGGAAGGTGATAATGGGAAACTTGTTTATTGATTAAAGGCAAAACATGGTGCACTTTACATGGTGGAGGTTTGTAAATACGAAGTAAATGATGCAATAGAAAAAAACAGGGGCATCTACTATGTGGCACCAATGACGGGTATAACAATGTGAAGAGAATGAAAATGTTATCCTTCAAAAGGAAGATTTCAAAATTAAGAACTGTGATAATGGCCTTATTTGAGCCATGAGTTCTTGGAAAACAAAAGAAAGCTACACTACTAGAAAAAAGGTTTTCCATGACAGACAATGTCTATCGTAAACGCCTATACATGACAGAAAAATGTATATCATTGAAAGTCATGTCATAAATGAAAATGACAAATATTTGCTTTGTCATAAAACTTATGACATATATTTATGACTTACAATTATGACAAACATACACAACATGCATTTTCGACATATATTTACGATTGATTTTGTACGTCATAATTCGTAACATTTTTGTAATTATTGACAGACATTTAGGACTGACAATTACAACATATTGTGTATATCATAAATTTGATATAAATTTTATGATATATATATATATATATATATATATATATATATATATATATATATATATATATATATATATTATATATATATATATATATATATATATATATATATATACACACACTAATAAAACTACAATACACATTTAATATCACATAATGCAAAATAAAAAAGATAATCCATTACGCAAACCATAATGCCAAATACAAAAGTATGTTCCAAATTCATCAAAACGTAATTGTTATATATATATATATATATATATATATATATATATATATATATATATATATATATAACTAATAATAAATTTTGCAACATAAGTAGTCCATTCTTCACACGCTTTATCGAGTTCGACGGTTGTATAATCTTTTTTTCCAAAACTAAGATAAAAATTAATATATTTGCAAAAAAAAAAAACAATTATAATATATTTATTTGAGTATAACATTGGCACGCTTTAGAGAACCAAAGTAATGAATGTCTAGTAGTCTACTAACATCCAATTTGAACTTGGCTTATTATTTTTACACTCCACTCTCTAAACACTCCATACTATACAAGCTATTTTGACTTCTTTAACCTTTTTAAAGGAATGTTTGACCAATTTTTACTGCCTTTTTTACTATACTTCAGAACAATTTTCAAGAAAATTATCCTCGTTTTCCATATTTAATTTTCTATTTTCCAAGATGAAAACACAAAAAACCATAACTAATTAATCTATACATTGTCTATAAGATTGTTTACTTAATCAGTAAACTTAATACGGTAAACTTAATACAAAAAATCAATAAACTTAATACAAACCGCTGGAAAACAAAACATGTTCGCCGGAAAATAGTTGTCGAAGTCGTTCGTCGGAAAACGGTAAGTTCTCTCTTTCCAACTTCGTATCTTCATTTATATGTTGTTCGCGAGTCTTCCATCTAATGGCGGTGGCGGTAGTAAAATCACCGGTTGTGTTGTTCGCCGGAGGCTGCAACAGAAAAAATCGGCTTGCTGGCAGTAGTGTTCCATCAAGAGAGAGACGGGAACGTGCTAAAAAACCGGATTGCTCCGACAGAAAAAAAAAAACGATGAAACGCATGATTGCATTTTGGCAAAATTCGGCCTTTTTCTCCTTCCTCGACTTTAGATAGACAAATCGAATTTCCAAATTGTCTTTGAAGTCTTTTGCCTCAAATTGTATGAGAACATGGTTGCCGGCGGAAAAGGAATTCGTTAAGCTATGTATATAATGATTTAAGTGTTAGGGTTTTTTTTTAATATATATACATGGAACAAATGGGTTATTATTGGACTAACTCATGGGCTGAATTTGGACTAAATTTTAGGTTATAATATTCCGAATTTTTTCTGGCTAGAAAATTCTATTAATTCCTAATCATTTATTTTTATTTTTTTTAAAAATAGATTATTAATAATATATATATTTTTTAATAAAATTTAGGTTATTAATCAGCATTTTTAATTTGTTTTTTTTTAATTTTTGCAGGAAAAAATGGAGAATATTTCGGAATTTTCAACCGACCAAGTATATCTCTAATCTTATTATTTACTTATGTGTAATTAATTAATGTATTTTATTGATTTTATTAACATGACTTTTTTTCTCAATTGTTAGGTCTTTAGATCTCGTGGAGATTTAATGACTTGGGTGCAAAATGTCGCACGTTCACAAGGTTATGTTATCGTCACTAAACGATCAAAGGCAATAACTAAGAACTTCATTTCTAAAATAGAACTTGGTTGTGATCGTGGTGGCATAGCCAGAAATAAAGATGCGCAAAGAAAAAAAATTAATTGTCCATTCGAATTGGTAGGAAAGTATTTGAAGGGACATGATGGTTGGAAGTTAAGGGTCGTACGTGACGAACACAATCACGAACCATCAATGTACATGGAGGGTCATCCTTTTGCAATGCGTTTGTCGGATAAAGAAGCTCGTTTGGTGCAAAGTTTGATAGAGTTGGATGTGAAACCACGAAATATTTTGCCAACTCTAAAAGCGCAAAATCAAAATAATGTGTCTTCATTGAGAACTATATATAATTTTGTCCAGAAGTTGGGGAGATCTCGGCGAGAAGGTAGAACCCCGATACAGAATGTTATGCACATTTTGCAAACTAAAGGGTACAACTTACAGTATCGTGTAAACACGATTACTAACGAGTTAGAAGATCTATTTTTTATTCATCCAACATCATTAAAGACGTGGCAAGCATTTCCGTATGTGGTGTTGATGGATGCTACATATAAAACAAACAAGTATAATCTTCCTTTTCTAGAAATTGTTGGTGTCACTTCTACAAACAAGACATTTTCCATAGCCTTTGCATTCATGCATAATGAAAAAACGAGCAACTATATATGGGCATTGACTTGTTTGAAATTGACGATTAACGATTCCTTTTGTCCTCGTGTTATCGTCACTGATAGAGACTTGGCATTGATGAAAGCATGCGGAGATGTTTTTCCACAAAGTAATCATTTACTTTGTAGGTGGCATATATTCAACGATATAACAAAGCATTGCAGACAACGAATCAAACCACAAAAGACTTGGAATTCTTTTCATCTAAAGTGGACGAAATTAGTCGAATCTCCAACACTAAATGCATACATGCAAAATTATGCAGACCTTCAAACATTATTGTTCGAACATGCAGGTATTATTCTTATATTTGTTGAAGTCTTAATTTGATTAACAATTATTATTATATCATTCAAACTAATTTGTTTTTTCTTCTTCACATTTTAGATGTTTTTGATTATCTTTATACTGTTTGGTTGGGGAAGTATGCTGAAAGATTTGTATCGTTGTGGACTGACAAACATGTCAATTTTGGAAATTCAACAACAAACAGAGTCGAGAGCCAACACGCCAAGCTGAAAAAACACCTGGAATCTGCGAAATGTGATTTGGACAAATTCATACATGTTATTGAAAAAGTTGTACAATCACAAGAAACCGTTATCAAAGAAACTTTCACACGTTGCATAATCACTTATATGCCAAGGTTTAAGGATCGGATATTCGAAGTACTACGAAAACGTGTTTCAATGCATGTTATGGATAAAATCTTGGAAGAGCTTCATCGGTCAAAAAGATTTGTACCAACTCCTGAGAATTGTGGATGTCAATTGCGGACATGTTTTGGATTACCATGTGCTCACGAACTTGTGATGTATGTCGGTACAGGTATGTTTAATATATTGGATTAAATTGACATTTTTATAATTATAAACACTTTATGATATTTTGTCTGTTTGACTATAGGTTCACCTATTCCATTAGATTCGATTGATGATTTTTGTAGAAAGCTTGATTTGACGCCTTCTATATCTGTGGGATATGGTGATCTTCATGTTGATCATCGTATGCAAAGGTTTAAAGAAATATACAACAATCAACCAGATCATATCAAATACAACTATTTAAGGAGAATGGAGGAGATAACAGATCCATCAACAAATTTGATCAATGAACCTTCGGTTAAGAAAAATAACCGTGGACGCCCAAAAATAAAGCGTGTCCAACATTAAAGTCAAGCACCTCACAGATACAGTTGTTCAGACTTAAACCAGGAGCCACCATGGTATAGTTCATCCTTCATGGACTTGAACGATGATCCGGCCAGACATAGTTCATTCGTCATGGGTTCGTACGAGGAACCAATAGGCCAATGTTCATACAACATAAACTTAAACGAGGAACCAATAGGTCAATGTTCATACAACATAGACTTAAACGAGGAACCAATAGGGCAGTGTTCATACCAGACAGACATGAACGAGGATCTGATAGGCCAATGTTCATACAAGATTAACTTAAACGAGGAACCACCATTGGGACATAATTCATTGTTGGATGAACTTTCATCTATATTTCATCCATACATCACACATATACAAAATGTATTGGGTGATGGAAATTGTGGTTTTCGATCAGTAGCCGTTTGTCTTGGATATGGTGAAGATCAGTGGCTTTACATTCGTCAACAATTGTTAGACGAGTTATTGAGTTCATATGACGACTATACAAGAGTTTTCGTTGGATGCGATGAAGTAGTTACTTCACTGTCTTTCTTTACGAAGAATGAGTCAGCACCAACAGAACATTGGATGCTTATGCCTGAGACAGGCATCTTGATAGCCAACAGGTTTGGTGTGATCGTTCAGTTTTTGACCACTGAAGGCCCCGTAACTTTTTTTCCTCTTTGGAGAGGTCCTAGAGAGTTTCAAAATCTTCGGGTCCTTACATTTGCACTTGTGTACACCAATCATTATGTGATGGTACAATTGGAAGGAGAGTACCCAATGCCTCCCATTGCGGCATTGTGGATCCGCAATAAAGCCCTGTCAGCAACCGAATGGCAAACTATGTATAAGTCACGGCTAGAATTTTATAAGCATCTGAAACCTACTGAAAGATCTTTTATGACTATAAATGATTAGTTGTTGCTTATTTTTGTATCAAATTTTTGCTATGTAATATTTGAAATTTAAAAGAAAAAAAAGATTGGTGAGGATTTGTTTAGAATATATTTTTTTTGAAATTTATATCGTTATTATCTTATTTATCTTATAAATCGTATGAATAAATGGTCCAATTTTTTTTAAAAAATAGTTGTATTAACATATGTAAATCACAATAATAAGTTAAAGACTAAAACATGTTACTGTAAAAAAATACGACGTACATAGAAAAAAAAAGTCATATTTGTTACTATTTATTTATAAACTATTATTTAAATAATAATAAGATTAATAGAAATCGTTAATTGTAAGAAATAACTAATAATTGAAAAATAAAGTTAATAAAATTAATTGGTCTGTGATTAGAACCATATCTCATTTACGTCAAAGTACGAACACATATTGCTTCGATTCCAATTTCAAACCATATATATATATATATATATATATATATATATATATATATATATATATATATGGTCGATAATAACTTGATCAAGTTACCATGAATTTTAAAAGTTTGTGCAAATAATTGAAAAATAAATAAAATTAATAAAATGATTATATAATAATAAGATAATAAATAGTAAAAGTTAGTAAAATATTAGGTAACATAATAACCTATATAGATTAAAGTGTATTAGACTATATTAGAGTGGAGTGTCCACATCAACACTCTTTGAACTTACTTGTGTTTCCTATGTTTTGGGCTACAACTAGAGTATTTCCAGTATCCATCCCAGTGGCCGACGGAGAAGGTTTTAGTAGGGGTGACACTAAAAAAAAATTTCCGAAAAAAACTAAATTAGTAGTAGCATTCATATTTTAAGCCGGTGTACCTAATAGAAAAAACATAAAAAAAACATTAAATTTTTTTTTTACACTACGTGCCGGAATCGGAGCAGTGGCCCGGGACCCCCGGACACCACTAAGGTCCGCCACTGATCCATCCCATATCCTACAAAATGGTACATAATTTATCGTAACTTCAGAAACCTGGGGAAATTATGGTATTTCATCATCCATGTATTTTAACAAAAACAAAATGTTCAAAAAAAAAAAAAATACAAACCTCTTTGCAAAATCAATATCTATTTCTCCACGCTTCCTTTTTTAGGTTCAAGGTACCATACATCACAAACCACAACGCATGATGTCATCAACCGTAATAAATGAGTCGTAAACGATTTTCTGCAAAATAGGGGACAAATTACCAATAAATTTAATACTAACTAAAACTAAAAATACTTTAATGGAAAGGAAAGAATTGCTCACTTCTTATAAAACTAAAAAAAATCATTTATTGAAAAATGCAATATAGATAAACAAATGTACCTGTTTGAACGTAATAGTGAAATGATTATTTACACAAGTTCCTTCGTGTAAGATAAGAAGAGCATTGTTGTCAACTCCTTCAATATGGTCCCTTAAACTAAAATCACTATCTCATGTCACAACATTAAAAAAAATTATAAAATAAAAATAAAACCACAGACTAGTTTAAATTTTTACATAAATAATTAAAAACTTACATGTTGCACATGGTCTAGGGCCATTATACTCCACTACCTGTCCATGATGCAATAAAGAAGTTGTAAATTACCTCCACCAAAGCCTTTTGCCTTCTGAACCCAAAATAGTCAAAGTACTAGTAAGATTTCTTCTATTATATGAAATTTTATAAACTTTGTAAAGTTTTAAAAGATATCAAAAATAAAATGCTTTCAAACCTCTAGCCTGTTTCTTAACTTATCACCAAAATAGCATTAATATATAAGGTTTATGTCATATATAACCATCAAAATAGAAGTCCAACCTGGACCTGGATGTATATATCAAAGAGACGCCTGGGATGACCCTTCCAGTTGTTTGTGCTTAAACTGAAGACAGTTTTAGCAAAGAATAGGGTTATAGTATAAGGACCATTTTGTAGCCTTAAACCATAGTATCTTATGTTATTGACTCTGATTGTTGTGGTTTGCATGAATGAAGGGTCTTTTCTGTCAATTATAATACCCCCATTGCTCCCAACCCATTTTTCTTGAAATAAATAGTAGGATGTAGGTCCCACGGCTGTAGAGTTTAATGTATCAAATTGTATGTAATTGGATCTTACTCCTGAACCACCACACTTGATTGCAAAACTAGTATCTTTAGTAAAAAAATAAAGATTATTAATATAAAAAAGATAAGTTGGGATGAAAATAAGGAAGTGAAATAAGCATTTAAAGAAATAATGAGCAACTTACAAGGTGGTGTTGTGTTCCTGTTAGAAGGAAAGTCTCGTTGAAGACAAACTAATCTTGGGAAAATACTACAAACAGAAATAAGAATTAAAATAAATAAATAAATAAATAAAAAGATATGCCAAATAGAATGAAAATTTGATTGGTTACCTTAGAGTAAATTACACGAATGATCCCTATGGTTTGGGGTAATTTGCGCGTTTGGTCTCTAACTTATTTATTTAACTCGGAAGGTCCCTACTGTTTGTTTTTGTTACGCACTTGGTCCTTACTATTTGTTTTGTTACGCACTTGGTCCTTACTGTTTGTTTTTGTTACGCGCATGGTCCCTGTTTTACTTAAAAAGACTATTATTTAAATAGGAAAAAATGGTGGGGTAGGTAAGGTAAGGTGAGAGGGTGAGGTTTGGGTGTGTTTATTTAAATAAATTAAAAAATCAAGGGAAAAATAGTCTTTTTAGGTAAGACAGGGACCAAGGACATAACAAAAACAAACAATAAGGATCTTCTGAGTTGAAAAAATAAGTTAGAAACCAAATACATAAATTACCGTAAACCATAAGGACCATTCGTAAGATATTGTTCAACTCAATATCTTTAACTTATTATTGATAGGAAAAAAAAGGATTATAGGCCTACTTCTTGGAAATGACGCTTTTCATTTTCTTCGTTTTTTTGTAGAAGAAGAATTTATTAACAATGAATATACTTTTTTAATGGTAAATAAAGTAAGTTTGTAGAACCTATTAAGAGGCACAAGTACTAGATCACCTAAAGAAGATAATCATTACACTGATGTTCATCATAACTAAGATCTATATAATCATTTGTCCCTTTTTGTGTGATATAGTCTTTCAATCTCTAGGTCATAGTTATTGATGGTGAATAGCGGTAAATAACGACAAGTTACCTATATGTTATGTAGCGATAGCAATGACATAGGACCACTATTTCGTATTTAGTGTTAGGCATAAAAAAAATTTAAAAATATTTATTTTGTTTAACTATTATAGCTATTATAAATTTATAATTAATAAATAAGGAAACAAATCATTAATCTAGCTAAAAACGTTCAAAACTTCATCCTTAATCACTTTTATTCTAATTTATCCCTTAAAAAGGAGAAAAAAATGAAATAAAACCCTAATGCCGCTATTTACCTCGCTATTTTCCGCTACACACTCAATAGCGCCTCTATACCTATACGCTACTCTATTCACTATAGTGACTGCTATGGTCGCTATTGACAACTATGCTATAGATTTTAAATTGAAATCATCGATTGCTACATTGTACTGATAGAAATAAAACATTTACAACATGATCTTTTCTTTATGAAACTTCATTGGTATTTGGCAAGTGCAGGGAGTAATGTTTGTATCTATTTGCATGTGTGTTGTCGAAGTCTTTGCTTTCTGATGTCTTGAAGGTGATAGAGAAATTTTAAAGACGATTAAACATGTTATATCCTCATATATAATCAAACTTAAATTGATATAAGGCATTGACATCGAATTCAAACAAAAAGTCCTCCTATTAGGCACGCAATGTTCATAATTTGTGAGATCCCAAATTCACAGAGTAGAAATATAATATAAAGCAAAGTTTTACATGAGTAACATGGCTAAGATCGAATCAACCAGCAATGTGTGACATAAATTCCACCAACACGTACAACATATATAAATAAACTACAATACACAAGCAAATCATAGAGAAATTAAGGAATTAGTCTACATACCTCCACAGAATTGTCGTGGATTTGATGGAGTATGACTTTGTCTATGCCAGTGATGCCTTTAGCGATCTCAACAGATTTTTTTTGGGTCATCCATACTTCATCTACAAATGCTAAGGTAGGTTGCAAATGCATCCATAAAACAATAGATATGATTACATAAAATGAATATGAAATCATTGAGAAAAGAAAATAAAAATCAACAACACTAAAATCGTGGAGTAACGTTTGTATCGTTTTACCTATATTGAGATGTTTATGATACCTCAATTTGTAGAAACCCTAAATCGCAATGTTGGTGATGGTGATGTGTAAAAGAAAAGAAGCCCTAAAATTGTCGGTCGATATTCTAAGGCGTGACTGGCGGTGACAATGGCGAGTGGTGGAGTCGATTTCATGAATGTGTGAGCAACGGTGGAGTCGATTTGGAAATCACGGTTGGATTCATTTGTGTGTGAGTAGGTGGTGGAGTCGATTTGGAAATCACCGATGGATTCATCTGTGAGATTCTCAGCTTGATTTATTAGTATGAGTATTTGATGTATACGCGATCGATGAGGAATGGAAAACAAGATAAAAGAGTCATCAAATTCATTTAAGGCAGTTGGGAAAATTATACCACATAAAAATTATGGCCGTCATAACATAATAAAATCCTATTGAAGATGACATAATATTTTAAAATGTCTGTAAAAATTCTGTTTGTGTTGTAATTCGTCTGTCACGGAAAGCTTTTTTTCTATTAGTGCTACTTTTGCAACGATGGATCAACCACCCATGGTCGGGAAGTTTGAATTAGTTCATTCATATGTATATATACTGTCCCACTAGAGTTTCTTCGGTGGGAGGTTCTTGGTATTATGTTTCTTTCATTAACGACTTGATTAGGAAAGTTTGAGTTCATTTTTTGAAAAATAAGTTTGAAGTGTTTAACACTCCAAGAAATGGAAATTTGTTGTGTAAAGTGAAACAAATATGAAAATTAAGTACGTTTTAAGTAAGATAATGGAAGTAGGTACAACAATAGAGAAATCCTAGATTATTATGTCAAACATGGGATCAAGATGCTAAAAACGGTCCATGAAATACCTCAGCCGAATGGAGTAGTAGAGAGGATGAACTGTATAATGAATGATAGGGAAAAGAATGAGACTACATACAAGGATTCCCAAGATGTTTTAGCCAAATTCAATTAGTACATCAATATACTTAACCAACAACCGACCCTTAATCCCTACAAGGTTCAATATTACAGGAGAGGAATGACAAGGTCGAAAGTCTCTTGCAGACACTTGAATGTTTTTTTTTGTTTTTTCTAATCTAAATTAATGACTAAAAAACAGACAAGCACTAGTACAAGGAAAGAAAGTGCACCGTCATAGGCTATACTTTGGATGACATGGGTTTCCGCTTTTGGGATAATATGAACAAAATGGTTATCAAAAGCATGTATGTAGTGTGGAACAAGAGTTCTCTATACAGGGATGGGAGTGCAACAACACTCTTAAAAACGTAAACAACACAAGATTTTCCCAACGTCGTCATTTCATTCACTATGAAACAGATGGTTTACATATACAGATTACAACAGAAAATCTCACTACAATAATCACTCACACTCAAACATATAACGAGAACAAAAGTAGACTATAAGAACAAGTTCTTAATCTTGAAACCCTAACTAAAACCCTAAGTATAGTAATCAGAGAGAAGAGACGATTGAGATGAATGACTGAATGACGAAAAATATATGCTGCTTCATCCTTAAATACACCGGGTAAACCCAAATAACCATATACCCACAGAGTACCCAGAAACCCACGTGCGAACCCGACACAATCCTAAATAACTTATAATTTAACCCACACAAAACAGCACATTTACACAATATACCCAATGCATGAATTAATATTAGTTTTTAATTATAAGAGTATATTTTTCAACGCCCCCACAAACTGAACATTAATTCAAACATTTATTATTATTATTTTTAAAAAAAATTATTAAAGAAAGTCTACTAGAAATATATTCATGTTAAGCATATCCAAGAGATTTGGTTAAAACATCAGCATTTTGATTTAAAGAATCAATTTTATTAGCTTTTATAATACCATTTTCTACTTTTTCTCTAACAAAATGAAGATCTAACTCAAAATGTTTAGATTTCTCATGAAAAACAGGATTTAACACAAGTTTAAAGGTTGATTCATTATGTCACACCCCCGATCCAGGACGGCGGAAACGTCCGGGGGCGGGTGACTTCATCTTATAATATCATAACAGTTGATATAAATGAGACAATCAACCAAACATCATACATTCAGATACCAACATGTATTGTTTACAACTTTGTGTTTGTTCATGAAATTACATCACAAAAATAATACAATATATGACATTTCAAAAATACAACAATCATCCAAAGATCCATAGCTGCAAACCTGCTTACTGAGTCCCTGAGAATACAAGTTGTTTTGAAAAGCATCGACATAGAATGTTGGTGAGTTCATAAGCATGTTTGTATGAAAACTTTGTAATAGTTTGTAAAATTCCAGAAAATCCAATATTTTCTTGTAAGAAAAAAAAGAGTTTGTGAGTCTCGTTTCAAATCATGTATAATTGCATGAGTAGTCTTTGTTTACCTAGTTTGAAAATATATAGAGAGTGTTTCCCAGAAAATCCTATATTTTCTATTTTACAAATGTTGTCGTCCTAAAACCCTAAGACCCGAGTGGTGAAGTTAGTTGCAAAATAGACGATCTGTAGGCTTGTACTTTATAGAATGGGTAGAGTGTGTGTTTTGCGTAAATGTTAAAATAACATTGTTATTCTCTATGTGAGTCGTTACAACCATACTAATGTGACTAAAGCACCCGTCTTGACGTTCTTCAGGCGTCAGTTTCTAAAGATAATTGTCACCCTAGACTGGCCTGTCTAGCTGGAGCGAACAGCTCAGGTGTAGGGGTGTCAACCCCGTATAGATCTATACACAATACCCCGCTCTCCCTCGAGGAAACTCTGGTTATAACTACAGGACTTACGATGTACACTAAGTAGGTACGATTGAAGTAGTGTCTCACAAGAGCCTTAACGGAAATACGTGAATATTGAATTTCATTATTTAACGTTATAAATAATGTTACTAGTGTATATTTTTTACTACAAATTGTAAGTGTCAAAAATAGTCCATTTTTACCATAAGTGTCAAAAATAGTCCATTTTTACCATAAGTGTCAAAAATAGTCCATTTTTACCATAAGTGTCAAAACTAGTCCATCTTTACCATAAGTGTCAAAAATAGCCCATTTTTACCAAAATTTTCATAAAAGACCCATTTTTACTAAAGGTGTCATAAATGGCCCTTTTTCACTAGTTTTTGAGATAAAATGCAATATCTCCAAAATGTTACCATTTTTAGTGTAAATTCTCATATTTTACCAACTTTCAAATTTTTTTACACCCACATATGTTTTAATATTTTTCCTTGACATTAAGGTGATTTTATCACACTTCAAAGATAACACATAAAACATATAAACTACACAAGATAATTTGTTTCCAACATCTTGAGACTTGTAAAAATGTCGAGTTTATGAAATTTTAGCATGAGATCACAACATTTCACACACATAACATATAACACATACACATGCAATCAAATATCCATGGATTTTAAACAAGACTTTGACTTGTATTCTCCCCTAAAGAAGAAAAAACTCGAAAACGAGGGGTATGAAGCTCACCTTGGGGCCTTTTCGGTTTTGAAGAGGAAGATGGAGGAGGTTTTCGGCCCTAGCTTATTTCCTTGAGAAGATTTTCGAGTGAAAGGTGTTTCTAAGAGCATAAACACAAAAATGGAGTGGTAAGAGGAAATATTTTTAGTGTAAACTTGGAATAAAACTATAGAGTTTATCAAAAACTTACCAAGTTATGGAGCTTGAAGAAGACTTTTTTGTAAACACACACACAAAACCTACGGAATTTGAAGAAGGAAATGAGAGGGTTTCTTGAGTGTTGAGAGAAAATGAGCTAAGAGTTTGAGTTTGGAAATAAAAGGTGGGGAGGGGATGGAGGGTGAGAAGAAGGCCGATCAAAGGACCGGGGGGGGGGGGGGAGGAGGGGTGATAGGGGTTGACTTCTAGCTAGATTGATGTGAGTTTCCTTAGATACATGAAGGATAAAGGCATAGATATTTGCCATGCAATATTGAGGTGGCATGTATAGATCATTTCTCTTTTTTTTTTATAACCAAACCCTAACGGGCCAAGTGGGGTTTCGGCCCAAGAAAGGTTTGTGGGCTTCGAACTTGTCTTGGTCCAAGGAGTTTTCGGCCTAATAATGTTCTAGGAAGGGTATTGGCCCAATTAAGGGATTTTCGGCCCAATGAGATTTTACGAGGGAGCTTTCGGCCCAAATGAGGCCCCAATAATGGTTTTCGGCCTTACAAGGCCCATTAGAGGGTTTTCGGCCCAAAATAATGCCTAATAGAGGTATTTAGACCATTATGGTCTAAGTAGGATGTTCACGGCCCAATAAGGTCCAAATAAGGGTCTTACGGCCCAAAACAATGTTAAATTCAAGTTTTCGGCCCATTAGGGCCCAAAAGTGAGTTTTTGACCCAAAAGGACCAAGTTGAGAGGTTATCGGCCCATTAGGGCCCAATAAGAAGGCCTTGGTCCAATAAGAGGTTTGGACCGAGAAAGCTTTGGTTAAGGCCCAAAGTTGAGTGGACATAGCTTATTGGGTTAGGTTTTGGGCTTACACGAGGAGGTTTCGACCCAAAATCACAATTTTTTTTGGATGTATAAACTGATATAACATTGAAGTTTGCTTTATCCCAAATGTAGGGTTACAAGATTACACAAAGAAATTATTTTGCACAAGATAGAAATCTTAACCCTAATTTGCTGGTTGTGACATCATCCCCTCGTTAGAGGGAATTTCGTCCCGAAATTCTTTCGAAAGTAATCCTTAAGAACTAGAGAAGAGATAGGGGTACTTTTGCATCATCTGATCCTCACGTTCCCATGTGAATTCAGGTCCGCGTTTGGCACTCCACCGAACCTTCACAATCGAAATGCGGCTTTGTTTCGTACGTTTCACTTCTCTATCCATGATTTCGACTGGTTCTTCAAAAAACAGAAGGTTTTCATTCACCTCAAATCTCTCCCAAATCTCTCTAACTATGTGAAATCTCTCCAAGTATGTGAAATCTCTCCCAAATCTCTCCAAGTATGTGAAATCTCTCCCAAATCTCTCTAAGTATGTGAAATCTCTCCAAGTATGTGAAATCTCTCCCAAATCTCTCCAAGCATGTGAAATCTCTCCAAGCATATGAAATCTCTCCAAATCTCTCTAAGTATGTGAAATATCTCCCAAATCTCTCCAAGTATGTGAAATCTCTCCAAGTATGTGAAATCTCTCCCAAAATCTCTCTCGAACTTTTTATAGTTATCCGGGTCATCCCGACCCTTAACTTGGTCAAAAATCACGCAAAACGGAAAGATTTCTCGAAAAACAGCTATATAGGACAGAAACCCCTCTTAGGAACCGAAACTCCTCTTAGGAACCGAAACCCCTCTTAGGAACCGAAACTCCTCTTAGGAACCGAAACTCTTATGAGCCGAAAGTGTCAGAAGCATCTCGGACCGAAACCTCAGCAGACCGAAGCTCAGCAGCGAGGACCGAACTTCGGCTCCCATGCGAGACCCTCGCACCCCCCCCCCCACTTCGGACCTTCGGTCTTCCCTCCTACTCTCGGTTCCCTCTCGGTTCTCACACTCCTAAGAGCCGAACCTCGCAGGTTCGGTCCCTATTGTCCGGTTTTCGACTACTTTCGCCTCCTAAGCCCGTTTTTGACAGGATTTTTTCACCGAATTCATATTTTTTATCATTTTTAACCCCCAGAACTATTATTTTAATTATTTTTCAAGGATTTATTAATTATAAATCATTATTTTACAATAAGAAGAGCATTTTACACCACAAGTGGGTCAAGTGTGCCCACTTGCCTCCTATGTGTCACTTTCTCATTGGTCCAACCTTATCCACATCACACAAACCAAGGCAAACATCTCTTCACCCTAGCCACTTGCTCCAGCAACCCTCCATATAAGGAAATGCCTGGGATTCCCTTGATCCTTTACTTCACCATCAAAATTATACACTTCTTAAACCATCAAGAGGGCCTCTTTTCTCTCAACTTTCAGCCACACTTTTGATGTATTCTTGAGTCATTTGTTCACTTATTGGTAAGTATTTCCTTCTAACTCAAGTGTTATTACATGTTTTCATAACACTATTGGATTAACGACTCATATCTTCACACCAAAAATCGTTCTTAGGATCATCCAAAACTTCGTGTGTTCATCAAGTGATCTAGACTTGAAACTCATCATCTTCAACCTTCCACTCTTCAAGAAATCACTCAAGGTGAGTTCATACCCCTACATTTTCTAGTTTTCTTCAGTTTTTAGGGGGGAATACAAGTTAAAACACCAAAACATATTCAAAACTCAACTTGACAGCTTACAACAGAAAAGTTGTGACCTGTTCACGAACTGTTTTACCAAACGTAAACTTAATATCTTTCAAAACTGTATAATATGCAAATAGTTCAGGTTTATACCTTTAAAATGACTACTTGCACATCTCCATATGATTTTTCTAAGATTTATGGTGATTTTTACAAAACTGCCTATCATTTCAGAAACGAATTCGGACCAGTCTGTGATTATGAACACTTTCACATAAGTTAGGGACTTCTAAAAATCATAATAAAAATTATGAGTAAACTAGACACATTTTCTAAACTCTCAGAGTTTACGGAGTTAGTTTTCGACTTCGTATCATTTTTCTATGATGATTTCAAAACCGTGCAGAAAGGATAAAAACTAGTTACATAGTTTACCATATTAACAACACTTTGTAGTATGTTGAGCAAAGTGCATAACGATTAGTTTCTCAATGTTTGGATGCATTCTTGTTAGTTTATCATCATGAACAGAAATTATTCACTCATGTTAAGGTTTTTCCTCCATTCATTTCGAACACATATAATAAACTACATTAAGTATAGTTTATGAATTTTCGATAAAAGCATACTACATGGAAAAGGTTTTACTCTCAAAACAAATGAGTTTTTCATATACTACTTGATAAACTATAATAGTAATAGTTTATGGATTTATATCACAAATGTATTTTCATAAAAGGTGATTTCACTTCCTCCACGGAAGAGGCTTTATACTCAAAACTATATGTAAACTAGTTAACGTAAGTTGTGAGACATTGTCCTTCGGGGTACTCTTAAGTACCACAGAAAATCCTGAATTAGTTATAACCAGAGTCTCTTGTAGGGAGAGCGTGATAATTGTGTATAGATCTATATTGGGATTGACAACCCACACCCATGCTGCTTGCATAAGTCCGATCGGCCAATCGGGGGTGACAAGTGTCATTTCGATTCCGACGCCTGAAGAACGTCGTAAGCAGGTTATTCTGTCGTAGTATGGTTATAACGACTCACATAGGGAGTTAACAATCTTTCAAGTTTACAGGAAAAATTCTACTTTGAAAAGGGGTTTTACTTCTAAATTAAACGAGTTTATGCCGATTTAAACTTGCATGAATTACTCTAAGTATGGAAAAATACTTGTATATTCTCGGTCTTGACGCTTAAGGCTACATGACTTTTTATAAGGAAAATATTGGATTTTCTTTGGAAACACATTCCTATTATGAACATTATAAGCACAAAACACACACATATTCTCTGTCTTAACAATTAGGACTACATGACTTTTATAAGGAAAATATTGGATTTTCTTTGGAAACATATTTCTATCAAAACTACATTTCATCTAGAATTGTTAGACTTCAGCTATAATTGCTAAGTGTATATGCTAGAGTTATATAAGAATCTAGTCGCAATCGACCTAGAATTGGTGGGCCCGCCTTACTTCCTGTTCCTTGTTTGGTTGTGGACCTAGGGCAGACCCATTATATTCGACCGTTTATTTAACTTAAATTTATATATATAACTTATATACAGTGGGTGATTATAGAAGGAATCTACAGGTCTTTCTAGGGTACATTATTGCATAGCATAGGAGAGTTCATTTCGCGTTTAATAAAGAAAATATTGAATTTTATGAAATCATACTCTATCGCTTTTTTTTACAAGGAAAACGGTTTCTTTCTCAAATAAAACTCTTATAAACTCACAAACTTAATTGTTGACGCTTTTTCAAACTACTTGTATTCTCAGGAATTCTGTGAAACATGAAATCAACCGCTTTTGAGGATGGGACGTTAAATCGTCAAACATTTCATTTTTGTCATCATAAGTGTAATTGATTGGAAACATGTAAACACATACTATTGTATAACTTTTTCAATTATATTTATGATGGTTGTATTTACTTTGGACACTATTATACTCGTTGTTGTGATACTATACATGAAGTCCTCCACCCCCGGACGTTTCCGCCATCCTTGGTTTGGGGGTGTGACACATTGGTATCAGAGCATTGTTTATAGTGAACTAAGTATATCGAACCACATAAGATATACAAACTATAAATGCATTGGGACTTAAGTCTCTGATTTAAACATTTTCAAATAACTATAATTTTAGAAATAAATAGTTTCTTGTTAAAAGTATAAGTACATACATGCATACCGGTTTAGTGCCACGTCTAAGAAAAACACAAAAGTTAAAAATAGAGGAGTTGTGCAATGTGAATATGCCCTGGGATATGCAATCAAGTCTGGGAGGAATATAGCATGATCAACTATATTCGTCCGAGAAGTGACTAGTATGTGCCGGGGGATAGTCATAGTGGACAACGAGTCTATCAACTTACCAACACCCATACCAGAAAATCGTTAACAACCAAACATAACAAGTAAAATACTATAGGAGTATTTTGTGGTAGTATAACTTATGTGAAAACTAAACTGATTATTGCTAGTAGGTCTACAATCACTAAATGGATACGCTAAAGTTATATATAACCTAGATATGTAACTAGTATGCACCATGTCATCATAAAAGTAACTAAAGAGGATCAAACCCCTATAAGTAATTCTAGGAATATAATTATTATAGGCCTCTTACCTCACCCCTATTCTCGCACGGACACCATGACAAGATCTTACTTACCGGGAGACCCCTACTTTCCGAACTCAGAAAGTTAGTGGGTGATGAGGAAAAGAGTCGAAGATGGAGCCAGAAGTCGACAACTCTCCTTACATAGCCAGGGCTCTCGCGAACCACCTCGACTACATCGAACATGTGCCCCGTTGGGCAGCATTGATCAAGGGATGGAGTCGCCATCAGCAACAACAATCGCCATTTGGGGACGAATTGTCGAGAGTAAAGTTCATTTTACTCACAAGACCTGGTAGATTAGGCCCATGAGTATGCGTTGGTGTTACTCCCCTCCATGTGTAGGCCCGACCCCGCGAGTTAGTGATTACACTAGTCGAGAGATTTGTTTGCGGTCCAAACCTTTCCTTGCAATAATGTGGTGTAGACCTGCATCAGGCTCAAAACCTTTCTCTAAAAGCTAAATATACTAGAATCATACAAATGAAAGGGGCATGCGTATTATTTTCATTGGGAGCAATACTACTAAGAATTCATAAGTTTATTATATATAGACTCTCGTTATGAATTGTTTTCAAAAGACACCAAAAACATTGGAACTCGATACACTCAGAACTAAGATAAACTGAGTGAGATAACTCCTGACGTATAAACCCTTATTCAATACTCATTATCATTTCTTCTTTTTAAACCTCATGGTTGAAAGGTGCCTTTCCATAGACCTATAGGGTGCGGTCATACCAGCACTAATGCACCGGATCCCATCAGAACTCCTCAACCAAGTGTGTTTGGACAAACCTAATCCTAGGATGGGAAAAACTTAACGCCCGTACAAAACCTACTTCTACCCACTACCATAAACTCCGTCTCCGGAACGTTAGCAGAAACATCAAGACTAGTTCAGTAAATTGTGAAATTTATATATGTGTATATAAATGATAAGGGTATAATTAGAATCATCTCCACTCACAAAATCGTTTCTCCACATGCAACAGAGTTATGTCTTCACAAGAAGGTAACCAGCCAACAAGCAAGGCAGCAATCCTGCAGATAGACTCTGCTACTTTTCAAGCTGCGGTCACGGCAGCCGTGACAGCCGTCATGGCGCAACTCAATACTAACAACGCCAGCAGAGTTGAAGGCGGTGTTGACAATTCTAACCGTAGTAACAGTTAAGAACACCAGCGGGTGCCTACCCACGAGGATGCTTCAGGCCACAAACCTAAGAACAAGAAACGAAATTTTTGCGACAAAAAGGAGTGCAACCTATCTCAAAAACGCGCTAAAGGACAATAATCCATGGCTGCCCCCGTAATTACAACATCAGTCCCGACTCATGCCTCGACACTAGCCACAACGTCTGTCACTCAAGCACCGGTTAGACAATATATGAGACCACTTCCAAAGTGTAACAAGTGTGACTACCATCACAATGGAGTTTGCCGGGTGTTTCACTGTAAAAACTGTAACAAGAACGGACATATTGCCCGTTTCTGCAGGACCCAGACCCAGCACATCGCTTCAATCACCAACATCAGTGTAAGTCCAGTATGCTACCTATGCGGTGAAACGGGACACTTCAAGAGGGACTGTCCAACTGAGAGGAATGACGGAGGAGCAGGAGGAGTGTGACAACCAAACTAGCAGGAGCAACACGAAACCTTATTAGGACTTTTGTAATGTTTCCAACAACAAAAACGTTTAAATACCATATGTTTGTAATGAAATTGGTATGTTGCTAAAATTACCGTATATCAAAAAGTAGTTAAAAAAATACTCTCTCGTTCAATCAAATCAAAGACACTTATATATGATCTTAGGATCATTACCAGTAAGCTGGGATAACTTGGTATATACATCAAGGTTAATTATAATCAAAATACTAAAGACTTAAAGCGAATAATTCCATCTTAACTCCTATTCCATGTCTAGTAGTGAGATTAGGGTAGAGCCACCCACTCGACGGGTTCACCAATACCAATTTACATGCGACTTACATATACCGATCGATCATAGAATGATCGGTCGGGGATCATGATATAAGGAATCACTACTAGTATTCAGAACACACTTACTACCAGTGCTAGCTGTTGTGGTATGAATCATTTGCAGTAACAATAACACCGATCGAAACGGAGCACACTAACAAGAATCACATGATACTCCATCTCCCTAATGAATAATTCGCACGAATACAACCTAACACATGTGTTACTAAAAAGATCCGTTGCCATCATTCGATGTCGATTGGTATAGTCCTCACTTTCCCAATTACACGGCTACCAAAAGACCCTTCACCTAACCTTGAAACCCTCGTCTCTTATAAACGCAAATCCGACACGGACCTCCGGGCCATCTCTCGCTGTGAAACCTCAAAACACTCACCAGAGGAGTATTACACTTTCCGCACCTTTTCAAATTATTCCTAGTAAACCCTTCGAGAATATCACACGTATAACAGGGCAAGAGCAAGCACAGAAGCTTGAGATGAATACAGTTAGTCTATCACTACGAAGTGTATACGCGAGGATAATATATAATTAAGATTCTATGGACATTGGATGCGTGTTTCCGCCCTATTTCCTGTTCCTTGTCTGGTTGTGGACTTGGGGCGGAGTCACCCATCCAACTGTCTTACCAATCCTAATTACATACGACCTCTATACGCAAGTTCAAGATAGAGGGACCAGGTATGAGTCCTACCATGAACTTCGGGACAAGGCTACCCAGGAGTGCGAATGAACGTCCTACCATCCGAATAAGTATAGTCTCGAAAACCGAACCCATATGCTCCTACCGACCTAATCAAATGAGAAACACTAAAGCAGACCTTATGCAGCGCTCCGAGGGGAAGTATTACTTACGACTTAGTATAAATTCGAGAAAAGCTGAAAGCATCTCGAAGCCGACAAAAGAACTACACAGATAAGCGACGCAAACCCTCGGAATTGCGGGTTGGTGACCGAGTTCTACCAAAGGCCTCACCATTCAAAAGAAGGATATGTTTCGGTAAACAAGGAAAACTAAATCCAAGGTACAGAGGACCATTCGAAATCCTTGCTAGGATTGGCTCAGTAGCATACAAACTTCGACTGCCCCAAGAACCTAATAATGTACATCCAACCATCCACGCGTCAAATTTAAAGAAAGGTATGTCCGACGAGACTCTTGTGATACCTCCCGACGAAACCAAAGACGCATCCCTGTTGTGAAGATCTATTGGACCGTGAAACAAGGACCCGAGTTCACCTGAGAACGCGAAGGCCAAATAAAGCAAAAATACCCTCATTTATTCCCCAACCCTTGATGTCCCACTCAAATACAAATTTCGGGACGAAATTCCTTCTAACGGGGGGATAACGTGACAACCGTCAAATTCAAGTCAAAGTCAAAGTCAACAAGTCAAACCGGTCAAACATAACTAGTACTTGTATGTTAAAAGTTATTCTATGTATAAAAATGTGCATCTTTATGTCAAAAATTCAAGTGTCTCGAAGAATCTATGTGTTAACAATGTAAAAACCTTAAAAAGGGAGTTAAACGCATCAAAACACGACTAAGGACCCTTTCGGGGACTTAAAACGATCATTAACGAAGCATAAAGGGGTTCGCGAACCTTGTATTTGCGAGATTATGCGATAATAATGGCTAAGGTTAAATCTCTCCCAAATCTCTCTAAGTATGTGAAATCTCTCCAAGTATGTGAAATCTCTCCCAACTCTCTCCAAGTATGTGAAATCTCTCCCAAATCTCTCAAAGCATGTGAAATCTCTCCCAAATCTCTCTAACTATGTGAAATCTCTCCAAGTATATGAAATCTCTCCAAGTATGTGAAATCTCTCCCAAATCTCTCCAAGTATGTGAAATCTCTCCCAAATCTCTCCAACCATGTGAAATCTCTCCCAAATCTCTCTAACTATGTGAAATCTCTCCAAGTATGTGAAATCTCTCCCAAATCTCTCCAAGTATGTGAAATCTCTCCCAAATCTCTCTAAGTATGTGAAATCTCTCCAAGTATGTGAAATCTCTCCCAAATCTCTCCAAGCATGTGAAATCTCTCCAAGCATGTGAAATCTCTCCCAAATCTCTCTAAGTATGTGAAATATCTCCCAAATCTCTCCAAGTATGTGAAATCTCTCCCAAATCTCTCCTAAAATCTCTCTCGAACTTTTTATAGTCATCCGGGTCATCCCGACCCTTAACTTGGTCAAAAATCACGCAAAACGGAAAGATTTCTCGAAAAACAGCTATATAGGACCGAAACCCCTCTTAGGAACCGAAACTCCTCTTAGGAACCGAAACCCCTCTTAGGAACCGAAACTCCTCTTAGGAACCGAAACCCCTCTTAGAAGCCGAACCTCTTATGAGCCGAAAGTGTCAGACCCGAAAGTGTCAGAAGCATCTCGGACCGAAACCTCAGCAGACCGAAGCTCAGCAGCGAGGACCGAACTTCGGCTCCCATGCGAGACCCTCGCACCCCCCCCCACTTCGGACCTTCGGTCTTCCCTCCTACTCTCGGTTCCCTCTCGGTTCTCACACTCCTAAGAGCCGAACCTCGCAGGTTCGGTCCCTATTGTCCGGTTTTCGACTACTTTCGCCTCCTAAGCCCGTTTTTGACGGGATTTTTTCACCGAATTCATATTTTTATCATTTTTAACCCCCAGAACTATTATTTTAATTATTTTTCAAGGATTTATTAATTATAAATCATTATTTTACAATAAGAAGAGCATTTTACACCACAAGTGGGTCAAGTGTGCCCACTTGCCTCCTATGTGTCACTTTCTCATTGGTCCAACCTTATCCACATCACACAAACCAAGGCAAACATCTCTTCACCTTAGCCACTTGCTCCACCAACCCTCCATATAAGGAAATGCCTGGGATTCCCTTGATCCTTTACTTCACCATCAAAATTATACACTTCTTAAACCATCAAGAGGGCCTCTTTTCTCTCAACTTTCAGCCACACTTTTGATGTATTCTTGAGTCATTTGTTCACTTATTGGTAAGTATTTCCTTCTAACTCAAGTGTTATTACATGTTTTCATAACACTATTGGATTAACGACTCATATCTTCACACCAAAAATCGTTCTTAGGATCATCCAAAACTTCGTGTGTTCATCAAGTGATCTAGACTTGAAACTCATCATCTTCAACCTTCCACTCTTCAAGAAATCACTCAAGGTGAGTTCATACCCCTACATTTTCTAGTTTTCTTCAGTTTTTAGGGGGGGAATACAAGTTAAAACACCAAAACATATTCAAAACTCAACTTGACAGCTTACAACAGAAAAGTTGTGACCTGTTCACGAACTGTTTTACCAAACGTAAACTTAATATCTTTCAAAACTGTATAATATGCAAATAGTTCAGGTTTATACCTTTAAAATGACTACTTGCACATCTCCATATGATTTTTCTAATATTTATGGTGATTTTTACAAAACTGCCTATCATTTCAAAAACGAATTCGGACCAGTCTGTGATTATGAACACTTTCACATAAGTTAGAGACTTCTAAAAATCATAATAAAAATTATGAGTAAACTAGACACATTTTCTAAACTCTCAGAGTTTACGGAGTTAGTTTTCGACTTCGTATCATTTTTCTATGATGATTTCAAAACCGTGCAGAAAGGATAAAAACTAGTTACATAGTTTACCATATTAACAACACTTTGTAGTATGTTGAGCAAAGTGCATAACGATAAGTTTCTCAATGTTTGGATGCATTCTTGTTAGTTTATCATCATGAACAGAAATTGTTCACTCATGTTAAGGTTTTTCCTCCATTCATTTCGAACACATATAATAAACTACATTAAGTATAGTTTATGAATTTTCGATAAAAGCATACTACATGGAAAAGGTTTTACTCTCAAAACAAATGGGTTTTTCCTATACTACTTGATAAACTATAATAGTAATAGTTTATGGATTTATATCACAAATGTATTTTCATAAAATGTGATTTCACTTCCTCCACGGAAGAGGCTTTATACTCAAAACTATATGTAAACTAGTTAACGTAAGTTGTGAGACATTCTCCTTCGGGGTACTCTTAAGTACCACAGAAAATCCTGAATTAGTTATAACCAGAGTCTCTTGTAGGGAGAGCGTGATAATTGTGTATAGATCTATATTGGGATTGACAACCCACACCCATGCTGCTTGCATAAGTCCAATCGGCCGATCGGGGGTGACAAGTGTCATTTCGATTCCGACGCCTGAAGAACGTCGTAAGCAGGTTATTCTGTCGTAGTATGGTTATAACGACTCACGTAGGGAGTTAACAATCTTTCAAGTTTATTGGAAAAATTCTACTTTGAAAAGGGGTTTTACTTCTAAATTAAACGAGTTTATGCCGATTTAAACTTGCATGAATTACTCTAAGTATGGAAAAATACTTGTATATTCTCGGTCTTGACGCTTAAGGCTACATGACTTTTTATAAGGAAAATATTGGATTTTCTTTGGAAACACATTCCCATTATGAACATTATAAGCACAAAACACACACATATTCTCTGTCTTAACAATTAGGACTACATGAATTTTATAAGGAAAATATTGGATTTTCTTTGGAAACATATTTCTATCAAAACTACATTTCATCTAGAATTGTTAGACTTCAGCTATAATTGCTAAGTGTATATGCTAGAGTTATATAAGAATCTAGTCGCAATCGACCTAGAATTGGTGGGCCCGCCTTACTTCCTGTTCCTTGTTTGGTTGTGGACCTAGGGCAGACCCATTATATTCGACCGTTTATTTAACTTAAATTTTATATAACTTATATGCACTGGGTGATTATAGAAGGAATCTACAGGTCTTTCTAGGGTACATTATTGCATAGCATAAGAGAGTTCATTTCGCGTTTAATAAAGAAAATGTTGAATTTTATGAAATCATACTCTATCGCTTTTTTTTACAAGGAAAACGGCTTCTTTCTCAAATAAAACTATTATGAACTCACCAACTTAATTGTTGACGCTTTTTCAAACTACTTGTATTCTCAGGAATTCTGTGAAACAGGAAATCAACCGCTTTTGAGGATGAGACGTTAAATCGTCAAACATTTCATTTTTGTCATCATAAGTGTAATTGATTGGAAACATGTAAACACATACTATTGTATAACTTTTTCAATTATATTTATGATGGTTGTATTTACTTTGGACACTATTATACTCGTTGTTGTGATACTATACATGAAGTCCTCCACCCCCGGACGTTTCCGCCATCCTTGGTTTGGGGGTGTGACACCAGGGTTTAGGCACTACGTCTCATAGTCGCCAGGGTTTATACAACAGACACTACGTCGCATAGTCGCCAGGGTTTAGGCACTAAGTCTCATAGTCACCAGGGTCTAGGCACTAAGTCTCATAGTCGCCAATGTTTACTTATATCCTCTTTCATCCCTCCTCGTTCATCTACCCATGTTTTACCCAACATATTTGTAAATATAAAATACATATACATTTTAAATCATTTAAAACATGTATGAAATCGTTCATCCAACATAGATAACAAGTATACAGATAATATGCACACATAGCACGTAATTTATATAAAATACTTCATATCTATGTGTAAGATGAAAGTAATTATGCACTCACAACACGTAATTTATATTAAATACTTCATATCTATGTGTAAGATGAAAGGGACTACGCACTCACCTAATAAGGTGGTGACTCGGTACTCGGACAGCGCTTCGTTTACTTAAAACAACTTCTTTCGACAAAACCTAGTATCATTACCACTAGAGTTTAGTCTAAGGTTCAACAAGACTAATTAATAGTCTAGCTATTATTACTATTATATAAGCATTAAAAAATACTATTCACCTACTATGTACAGACAGGGGCTAGACACAAAACACCGGAGGGCAGGACCATTTTGGCATATAGCACTTCTGAAATCCAACAACCCTATGCGGCCCTTTAAACCAGATTCCCCGTACCGCGAGTAGTTAAAAAGATATTATAACGACACTTATATAAACCATAATAATAGCTCAAATAATTATTATAAGGTCCTAATAACATTACTATATTGAAACATAAGTTATACTAAAGATAGGGTAGGCGTAGCTCACTTACAACGGGTTTTTCTCAAAACCGGGCTCCACCGAAGCAGAGTTTCTGAGCTGAAGGCTCTTCTCTCGGGGCTTCGGGAGCCACGAGGCTTCCTTCAGGTGCTAGGTGGTTTACCTCGACTTTAGGGGGGATGGGGTTTGGGGCTTAGAGAGAGAAAGTAGAGAGAGAAAGTGAGTTTGAGAAGGTGTGAAGAATGAGGGAACCCGACACCTCTATTTATAGGCTGGAATCCTGCTCTACTCGTCGAGTAGGGGGTCCTACTCATTGAGTCCATGGCCAGGTGTCACCATCTGATGGCTTGCCTTGGGGAGAAAGCCTTGACCCATATTCAGCCACGTCACCCGATTTCGCACAACACCTTGCCGACTTCTAAACGGGGTTTAACTTTCGCATACGAGCTCCGTTTGTGACATTATGTATATCCACGCGTAGGTAAAAGAAATATCTACAACTTTCATTTAGACTCTGTCGGGTAATTTTCGACCGATCTTAAATTTAACAGTAGGAGGTGATTAGACTAGTAAATGACCGCGAAGAACTCGTAACTCCTTCATACGGACTCCGTTTTAGTCTGTCTTTTTATCGTTGATTTCCTATTAATGAGATATTCAACTCTCATTTAGGTTGCGTAGGTCAAAAACCGCTCGAATTAAAATTCGAGTTTCGGGTCGTGCACTGTTATGTCAAATCTTAGAAAATTCATAAGTTCCTCATACGAAGTCAAATTTGGGCGTTATTTTTTTTGTATGTTCTCGGTTTAACATATACTACAACTTTTGTTTAGATCACTAAGGCTAAAAAGTCCTCTATCGTAAATTCACTATTTACATATCCCGGTGCCGTGCCGGTTTTGCCGAAAAACTTCGACGGGCCATAACTTCTTCGTTATAACTCAGATTTCGGAGTGCTTTATATGTACGGAACCCTTGAGACATATTCTAAAACGTGGTTAAGATTATTTATTCTAAATAATTTGTTGTCGAAAAGTCATTTTCGACCCCTATTATCTCTAAATTGACTAGCCCGGATCTACGGGCGTTACATCTTCTGTCGGTCTCGAGATGCCTGGAGCCGTGCCTTGATCTCAACGATTTTCTCAGTTGTTTCCCGGATGATCTCGGGTCCTGTGAGAGTGTTGTTTGGTACCTGTCCTCTTGCCAGCTGGCTGTCTCCCACCTCAGCCCAACAGAGAGGTGATCTGCATTTTCAACCGTATAAGGCCTCGAAGGGAGCGACTTTAATGCTTGTGTGGTAGCTATTGTTGTACGAGAACTTGATTAGTGGCAAATGGGTATCCCATGCCTTGCCAAAGTCTAGCACACAAGCTCGGAGCATATCTTCTAGTGTTTGAATGGTTCGCTCACTTTGGCCGTCAGTCTGGGGGTGTTGGGCAGTGCTCATATCCAGCTGAGTCCCCAATGCCTTCTGGAGCGACTGCCCAAATTGAGAGGTGAATCTACTATTTCGGTCAGAGATAATAGATATCGGTACTCCATCTAGTCTCACCACCTCCTTTATGTAGATCCATGTTAGTCTCTCAATTTTATACATTTCTTTTATTGGTAGGAAATGGGCGGATTTAGTCAACCGATCGACAATCACCCAAATGGCATCCAGTCCGTAGGCCGACTTAGGCAATTTAGTTATAAAATCCATTGTTATTCACTCCCATTTCCACTCGGGTATTACTGGCTGTTGTAATAATCCCGATGGCTTCTGATATTCCACCTTAACCTTTGCGCAAGTTAGGTAGCAATCTCAGCTTTCATATTCGGCCACCAATAATGTTGTTTGATATCCAGGTACATTTTGTCGGACCCCGGGTGGACAGAGTATCGTGTCTTGTGTGCTTCATTCATGACTACGTCTCTGAAACCTCCAAATATTGGGATCCAGATCCGGTCCATAAGATAGTATGCTCTGTCCTCTCTGACTGTGGGATTGTTGTCCATCCCCCGCAAGGCTTCGTTTGCGACGTTCTCCGATTTTAAGGCTTCCAGTTGAGCCTCCTTGATTTGGGAAGACAAGTGGGAATGGATGGTCATCGTTAGTGTTCTTACCCGGCGGCCAGAGTATTCTTTTCGGCTTAGGGCATCGGCCACCACGTTAGCCTTGCACGGATGGTACTTGATCTCGCATTCATAGTGGTTTAGCAGCTCGACCCATCGTCGCTGCCTCATGTTTAGCTCTTTCTGGTTCAGGATACGCTGGAGGCTTTTGTGGTCCGTGAAAATGGTGCACTTCGTTCTGTAGAGGTAGTGCCTCCAAATTTTTAGAGCGAAGACCACATCTCCCAACTCGAGATCATGAGTAGTGTAGTTTACTTCATGGACCTTCAGTTGTCTGGATGCGTAAGCTATCAATTTCCCACGCTGCATAAGCACGCAGCCTAACCCTTGATTGGAAGCGTCGCAATACACTACGAAATCAGCCATTCCCTCTGGCAGAGACAACACTGGAGCACTATAGAGGGCTTGTTTCAGGGTTTGAAAAGCAACTTCTTGTTTTGCATTCGAATTGAAGGGTACACCTTTCTGGGTTAGAGTAGTGAGTGGCTTGACGATCTTGGAGAAATTTTGAATGAAGCTCCTGTAATATCCAGCAAGGCCCAAGAATTGCCTGATCTCCGTTGGTGTTCTCAGATTTTCCCATGTTGGATTAGATGTCTAAGCCCATAACTATTATTGGTATGTATTCGACCCGAGAGTAGCATGGTCCATTTGGGTTGCACTTCACCGAAACAATTTATATGGATAGTCTTTTGAGAATAGTATGTTTATGATTTATATTAATATATTATTATGGAATCATATTATTTAATTAGTATTCATCAAGAATTAATTTAGAATTAATTTAGTGATCAGAAAGGAACTAATTAAATACGGACTCTTATATATAGGATGGGCCAAGTTCATTTAGGTTGGGCTAAGCTTGCATGGATAGTCCATGGAGTTTTTAACCCGTGGATCCTATGGAAATGAAAGGTCATGGGTATTAGGGTTTACATGAATGTAACCCTAATCCTCCATACTATATAAAGAGGTCTTTGGCACATGAAATCGCACTAGTGTGTGTGTAAACAAGAGTGGGTCAATTTCTAGTGTGCTTACTAAGTTTTCCAAGGTGGTTTTGGTGATTTGTGATTCCACTTGAGGCTTCCACATTATTGGTGCTAAGCTCTTAAAGTTCAAGACTTAAAGCTCAATCAAAAGGTATGTCATCTAACTACGCTTTTGTAGTATAGTTGCTTCATATTATGCTAGTTAGGATAAAACCTTGGAATATTGAATATTTGCATGTATGATAGAGAAAACATAGATCCAAGGTTTATAGGGTTGCATGTACACCATAGGAGTGCTAGAATGCTCAAAACCCTTCAGTCCAGCCCTCAATAGCTTTGATCTTGGAAGGGTCCACATGTATCCTTCTTCACTGACTACGTGTCCCAAAAAGTCCACCCTGCGAATCCAGAACTCGCATTTGGAGAATTTTGCGTATAGCTTCTCAGCCCTTAAAGTTTCCAAGACATGTCGTAGATGGTGGCCATGTTCTTCTTTACTACGAGAATAAACGAGTATATCGTCGGTGAAGACAATTATAAAGTTGTCGAGGAACGGTCGGCAGACTCGGTTCATTAGGTCCATAAATGGTGCGGGTGCATTTGTCAGACCAAAGGGCATTACTATGAACTAGAAATGGCTGTAGCGAGTTTGGAAAGCTGTCTTGGGTATATCTTCTTCTCGGACCCACAGTTGGTGGTATCCGGATCGTAGATCTATCTTGGAAAAGTAGCTGGCTCCTTGAAGCTACTCAAATAGATCATCAATCCGAGGTAGGGGTATCGGTTCTAGATAGTAAGCTTGTTTAACTCCCGATAATGGATGCATATTCTGAAAGATCCGTCCTTCTTTTTCACAAACAAGACCGGAGCTCCCCATGGTGAGAAGCTCGGTCTTATGAATCCCTTGGCTAGCAGTTCGCTCAATTGGCTAGATAGCTCTTGCATTTCTGAAGGGGCCAATCTATACAACGACTTGGCAATCGACTTGGCTCCCGGTACTAGGTCAATTCGAAATTCGACATGTCGATCAGGGGGTATTCCCGAGAGGTCTTCCGGAAATACGTCAGGAAAGTCGCGCACCTCCGGAATATCCTTGATGTGCTTTTACTCTTTCTGTTTGTCCACTACGTGGGCTAGAAAGGCGTGGTTCTTTTTAAGCAAGCACTTTTGTGCCTTGATTCACGAGATAAGAAGAAGGTTTGCACCGGGTTTATCACCGTAGATAATTAGTGTTTCATTGGTGGGGAGGTGAAGTCGAACGACCTTCTCGTGGCACATAATACCGGACGGTGTGCCTTTTATGATTACAGTTAGTGCACTGTAGATCTCGGCATGCGCCACTATGGTGGAAACTGCATTTATCACATTTTGGTTGAGTCCTTGCGTAAGGCCTTGCAAGTGTTGGCGTGGTTGAGCCTGGTGCAGCTGGAGTTGGTGTGATCTGAGTAGTAGCAGCGTGGACTGCCACAGTTTTTTGCTCGATATTTCTTGATTCTGTCGCCCTTTTCTTTTGTTTCCCCGGTTGTTCTTGTTGTTGTCCTACTTCTTTGTTTCAGCGCCAGAAGTCTTTGCGCCTTTGTTATCCCCATGATCGTACAATTTCTACGCTAGGCGCTTAGCACTATCGAACGTTGAGGGGTTCGCATCAATCACATTCCCCTGGATTGGAGGTGTTAACCCCCAAATAAAGTGTTCGATCTTTTTTCCCTCAGAATTTATCATTTCTGGGCATAAAAGTGCCAGGTCATTGAACCTGGCAATGTAGGCTTCGATGTCAGAGTTTTGTACGGTAAGATTCCACAATTCGTGCTCAAGCTTTTGTACTTCACCTCGGGGACAGTACTCCTCCAAAATCATCGTTTTGAGATCTTCCCATGACATGGCATTTGCGACGGGGAGACACGAATGGCGATGAGTTTAAGAATCCCTTTGTTTCAAACGGTTACGGTGATTCAATTGTACTTATAATTGAACTGTATTATATCAAATATAAATGAAAATAGAGAACATAGCAGACCACAACATCACAAATAAAACACATAATCGTTTCATTAATGATAAATTCTTAGTATATAAATACATGAAAATTGACCTTTAATAGTCTATAGTACATAGAGAATGAAAATCTGCCAGCATAACGACTCTACGAGCAGTGTAATCACTTAATCGTAGGGTTGGTCCTACATACATAAAGTAAAGGAGAAAAGAGAGTCACATCAATATAGGGGTGAGTACGATGGGTCCTACTCACGCCGGGAGGTATCTGGTGGTGCCGACGACGAAGTAGAAGCGCCCTGGAGTCTGGCTAGCTGGCACTCGGTGACCCACATTATCGCCTCTAGTGTGACCTGTCGCTCCTGGTAGTCCTGCCCTATGTCCTGGGTCTGCCTCTCCGCACGTTCCACTGTGGCTTTCATCACGTCCATGTAATTGGCGGTCGTCTGGGCCTGATCACTAATATCCCTGGTCCGCCTGACCATCACCGTAAGGGCTCAGTCCGCTGGCTCTCCATGTCTGAGGTCGAAAAATCCTTGCTCCATGCCAAACGGCGGACGCAGCCCCTGGTGCCTGCTCCACCTCCATATATCGTGTGCCCACGGGGGCATAGGGCCATTGGGGCCCATCCGATGTGCGGGTACCCTAGCCATGTATGGTGGGTCGATGACCTCAGACTCTACGTCTGAGTCATCTCCGTCACTCTCCTCATTCTCCTCGATGTCTTCATCAAAATCCTCTTCCTCAAACTCCAACTCTTCTAGGTCCTCTTCTGGTTCTTCCTCGAGCCATCCCCCGTTCCCCTGATTTGGGGGAAAAGGATCAACCGGCTGGTGAAAGTCTGCCATAGTGTCTATACGAGAACATAAGTACAAAAGGAGATATAAGAAAGTACAATGAAGACTCCACATAATGCCAAAATACTCATATAGTATTTTTAATTGTTTATGTTCGGTTCCTTAAAACTTTTGGGTATTAGGTTGGCAAGCTTTTAGAATTGTTGTCCACCCCGATCACTCCCAAACACATGTTGGTCGTATTTTGAATAAATATAGTTGATCAGACTATATTTATCCCCAATACGATTACATAACTGCCTGGGTTTAACCGTGATGTCCAACTCTTCTAAAAACCTTTAATTATTTTATTATTTTCGTTATGAGTATTTGAGTCCCATCGTATTTATAGTTACATATCTTGTATGGTTAGATATACTAGTTCACTCTAAACAATGCTCTGATACCAATCTGTCACACCCCCGAACCGGGACGGAGGAAACGTCAGGGGTCGGGTGACTTTATCTTGTAATATCATAACAGTTGAATAGAAATGAGACCAGCAACCAAACATGATACATTCAGATACCAACATGTATTGTTCACAACTTTGTGTTTGTTCATGAAATTACATCACAAAAATAATACAATGTATGACATTTCAAAAATACAAAAATCCTCCAAAGATCCATAGCTGCAAACCTGCTTACTGAGTCCCTGAGAATACAAGTTGTTTTGAAAAGCGTCAACATAGAATGTTGTTGAGTTCATAAGCATGTTTGTATGAAAACTTTGTAATAGTTTCTAAACTTCCAGAAAATCCAATATTTTCTTGTAAAAAAAAGAGTTTGTGAGTCTCGTTTCAAATCATGTATAATTGCATGAGTATTCTTTGTTCACCTGGTTTGAAAATATATAGAGAGTGTTTCCCAGAAAATCCTATATTTTCTAGTTTACAAATGTTGTGGTCCTAAAACCCTAAGACCCGAGTAGTGAAGTTAGTTGCAAAATAGACGATCCATAGGCTTGTACTTTATAGAATGGGTAGAGTGTGTGTTTTGCGTAAATGTTAAAATAACATTGTTATTCTCTATGTGAGTCGTTACAACCATACTAATGTGACTAAAGCACCCGTCTTGACGTTCTTCATGCGTCAGTTTCTAAAGATAATTGTCACCCTAGACTGGCCTGTCTAGCTGGAGCGAACAGCTCAGGTGTGGGGGTGTCAACCCCGTATAGATCTATACACAATACCCCGCTCTCCCTCGAGGAAACTCTGGTTATAACTACAGGACTTATGATGTACACTAAGTAGGTACGATTGAAGTAGTGTCTCACAAGAGCCTTAACGGAAATACGTGAATATTGAATTTCATTATTTAACGTTATAAATAATGTTACTAGTGTATATTTTCGACTACAAATTGTAAGTGTCAAAAATAGTCAATTTTTACCATAAGTATCAAAAATAGTCCATTTTTACCGTAAGTGTCAAAAATAGTCCATTTTTACCATAAATGTCAAAAATAGCCTATTTTTACCAAAATTTTCGTAAAATACCAATTTTTACTAAAGGTGTCATAAATGGCCCTTTTTCACTAGTTTTTGAGATAAAATGCAATATCTCCAAAATGTTACCATTTTTAGTGTAAATTCTCATATTTTACCAACTTTCAAATCTTTTTACACCCACATATGTTTTAATATTTTTCCTTGACATTAAGGTGATTTTATCACACTTCAAAGATAACACATAAAACTTATAAACTACACAAGATAATTTGTTTCCAACATCTTGAGACTTGTACGAATCTCGAGTTTATGAACTTTTAGCATGAGATCACAAAATTTCACACACATAACATATGACACATGCACATGCAAGCAAATATCCATGGATTTTAAACAAGACTTTGACTTGTATTCTCCCCAAAGAAGGAAAAACTCGAAAACAAGGGGTATGAAGCTCGCCTTGGGGCTTTTCTGTTTTGAAGAGGAAAATTGAGGAGGTTTTCGGCCCTAGCTTGTTTCCTTGAGAAGATTTTTGAGTGAAAGGTGTTTCTAAGAGCATAAACACAAAAATGGAGTGGTAAGAGGAAATATTTTTAGTGTAAACTTGGAATAAAACCATAGAGTTTATCAAAAACTTACCAAGTTATGGAGCTTGAAGAAGACATTCTTGTAAACATACACACAAAACCCACAAAATTTAAAGAAAGAAATGAGAGGGTTTCTTGAGTGTTGAGAGAAAATGAGCAAAGACTTTGAGTTTGGAAATGAAAGGTGGAGAGGGGATGGGAGGGGGGTGAGAATTCGGCTGATCAAAGGAAGGGGGAGGAGTGATAGGGGTTGACTTCTATCTAGATTGATGTGAGTTTGCTTTGATACATGAAGGGTAAAGGCGTAGATATTTGCCATGCAATATTGAGGTGGCATGTATATATCATTTTTTTTATAAACAAACCCTAACGGGCCAAGTGGGGTTTCGACCCAAGGTTGGCCCAAGAAAGGTTTGTGGGCTTCGAACTTGTCTTGGTCCAAGGAGTTTTCGGCCCAATAATGTTCTAGGAAGGGTATTGGCCCAATTAACGGATTTTCGGCCCAATGAGATTTTACGAGGGAGCTTTCGGCCTTACAAGGCCCATTAAAGGGTTTTCGGCCCAAAATAATGCCTAATAGAGGTATTTGGCCCATTATGGTCTAAGTAGGATGTTCACGGCCCAATAAGGTTGAAATAAGGGTCTTACGACCCAACACAATGTTAAATTCAAGTTTTTGGCCCATTAGGGCCCAAAAGTGAGTATTCGGCCCAAAAGGACCAAGTTGAGAGGTTATTGGCCCAGTAGGGCCCAATAAGAAGGCCTTGGTCCATTAAGAGGTTTGGACCGAGAAAGCTTGGGTTAAGGCCCAAAGTTGAGTGGACATAGCTTATTGGGTTAGGTTTTGGGCTTACACGAGGAGGTTTCGACCCAAAATCACAATTTTTTTGGATGTATAAACTGATATAACATTGAAGTTTGCTTTATCCCAAATGTAGGGTTATAAGATTACACAAAGAAATTATCTTGCACAAGATAGAAATCTTAATCCTAATTTGCTGGTTGTGACACATTATCACCAAAAACATTTACTGGATTTAATCCAATTATTCCCAAATCAAAAATTAACTTTAAAATCCAAACAATTTCACAGGTTACAGAGTCTAAAGCTCTGTATTCAGACTTAGTGGAAGAACGAGAAACAATACTTTGTTTCTTGCTTTTCCATGATACAAGAGATCCTGCAAAGTAAATAAGATACCCTGTAACAGACCTTCTACTAAATAGACATTTAGCCAAATCAGCATCAACAAAACCCACAAAACTAAGAGAAACATTCTTAGTTATATGAACTCCTTTTCCTGGACAATCTTTTAAATATCTCAATAGTCTAAAGGCTATATTTAAATGTAACTTATAAGGCTTGTGCATATATTGACTTAAAATTTGAACTGCATATGAAATATCTGGACGAGTCATGGTCAAATAAATCAACTTACCAATTAATTTTTTAAACTCAGTAATATTTACCACATAATCAGAATTATCTAAATCACATTCCCTGTTAATAACAATATTAGGTTCTAAAGGTGTCTTAACAGGTTTATAAGCCATCATTCCAAACTTATGCAACAATTCCAAACAATATTTTCTTTGATTAAGACAAAATCCTTTTATCTGTTTTTATTACCTCAATTCCAAGAAAATACTTTAACTCTCCTAAATCTTTTATTAAAAATCACGACTAAAATATTCTTAACATTTTCCAATTCAACCTTGCAATTTCCAGTGATAATATCATCCACATAAACTAAAAGAATGAATATAATATGTTTCACTTATTTAACAAATAATTAGTAATCATTGATACTTTGTTTAAAGCCAAATGAGGAAAGTGAGCAACTTAATTTCTCATTCCACTTTCTGGGAGCTTGCTTAAGTCCATAAAGAGACTTAATTAATCTACAAACTCTGTTATCATTCTTAGAATGATATCCTTAAGGAAGTTTCATATAAACACTTTCAGATAAGTCACCATATAAAAAATCATTGTTTATATCAAGTTGATATAAGGGCCAAGAATGATGAATAGCCAAAGACAAACAAATTCTAACAGTAACAATTTTAGCAACAGGAGAGAAGGTCTCCTCATAATCTATCCCTTCTCTTTGGCTGTACCCTTTAGCAACCAACCTATCTTTATATCTTTCGATTTCTCCATTTGATTTATATTTAATTTTATAAATCCAACGACAACCAATAACTTATCTTCCCTTAGGAAGATTAGTGATTTCCCAAGTATTATTTCTATAAAGAGCTTCCATTTCCTCATTCATTTTTATCCAGTTTGGATCTAAAGCAGCTTCACTATAACTTTTAGGTTCAATTGTTTTATTAAGACTAGCAACAAAACAAAGATTTTCACTAATAAGAGTTGAGTAGTTAACATATCTTTTAATACCACATTTGTGTTTTCTTTCCACAACATAATCACTGAACCTAACTGGCATGTAAACATTATGTCTAGACCTAGTGACCCTAAAGGATCGACAAACAGAAGGATTAGTATCAATTAAATCATTTTCCTCAGTCAATGTAGACGAACTTGGAAACACCACACCAGAAGAAGGAACATGTGCCTCACGAGTCTGGTTACTGACATCAGAGGAACAAGTCTCATCCAAGTCCTGGTCTGCACTAGCACCATCCGGCTGATGGACACTTCTCAAAGTCTCTAAATCAATATTATCTAGAAGAGTACTAGAAGGCATTGACTAATCATAGGAAAAGAGATCAGTTAAGGGACATTAGATTTATCTGTCAAAGAGGAAGACTTTAACTTGAAAGGAAACACTGATTCATAAAACTTTATATCCCTGGAAACAACAACAAGATTTGAATCAAGACTCAACACTTTATATCCCTTTTTATCAAAAGAATAACCAAGAAATATCCACTTATCATCTCTTTCAGAAAACGTATCAGAATTATTCAATGTAGTTTAAAAACACAAACAACCAAAGACCATAAGTTTATCAAAAACAGGAGTATTATTATAAACAAGTTCGAAAGGAGAAGCCCCATTTAAAAAAGATGTAAGAGTTCTATTAATTAAAAACACAGAAGTTAAAATTGCTTCTCCCTAATATTTAAGAGGTAAACCTGATTGAAACATCAAGGACCTAGTGTCACACCCCCTAAACCAGACGGCGGAAACGTCTGGCGTGGAGGACTTCATTTGTAGTATCGCAACACATAAATTATAGTAATCAAAGTACAAACAACCACTGTATTTAAAAAGTATAAATATTTACATGTGTTTCATCATTATATATTGAAACCAAATAGTTATACAAAAGAAGAAGACAAGACATAAATAGCTCCATCTTCTCAAAAACATGGGGAGTACCTGTGTACTGGTTCCCTGAGAATACAAGTAATTTGAAAAGAGAGTATCAACATAAAGTTGAGTGAGTGCATAAGTATTTATGTTTGAAAGAATGTTTTCTGTTTCTTGAATATGTAAACTGGTCCAGAAAATCCTATATTTTCTGTTGTATATGAAAAGTAGTTTTAGTTACATAAAACTGTTCTATTTGTAAACCAATGTTCTGTATTTGTAATCTTTTTGTAAACTTGTATCTGAGAGTATGTCATATTTCATCAATTGTTATTGTAAACTGTAATGTAATACTGGAAACTGTATCTTGTAAACTAGTACTTTGAAAATGTACTTAGGTTTAGTTAATTATACACTAACGTATTGTTAATATCTTTTATATGAGTTATTATAACCATACTGACTAGATGGCTTGAACCAACGCTATGAATGCGCTGAAAACTGTTGATAACAATTGTCACTCACAGGCGTGTATGCCAGAGTATAGCTAGCAGTCCGAGTGTGGGGTTGTCAATCCCAATATAGATCTATACACACATTGTTTCGATCCCCGACTGGAGATTCTGGTTATAATGTCAGGACTTTACTATATTGTTTAAATGAATTAAACAACCTGTACCACTTGAATCATAAAAAGCATATGAACGTTACATGTATAATACTTATGAAAAACCCAATCGTTCTGAAATAAATGACTGACTGTATGTTCTTGAATTGGTATGCTTAACATGTATCTGAAAGATGTATACTCTTGATTAGTTTTGAATCAAACCTTTGTTCTTATAAAACAATGTACTTTAGTATACTTGAATAGTGAATTAATGTTATGTGAATCATAAATTTTACCTATTATAATTTATATGTACTTTCTGAACTGATACTTAGTATTCATGAATGCAACCTCTTGCTCAACATGTTACAAAGGGTAATTGAACTTAATGAACTAACTTTTATACTTGTATACATATACAAATATATATATATATATATATATATATATATATATATATATATATATATATATATATATATATATATATATATATATAAGTAAAAGTTAAATGACACTCGGTCAAATAACTGATGCTTATAATCCCACATCCAAACAAGGAAAAGGAACCAAAGTGGGTTATCAGTCCTAAGCCTTTTAAATCTTATTTATATAAATATATATATAATAGTATATTTTTGGGAGAAATTTAAGTTTATAAAAACATTTAAAAGAAGTTTGATATTCTGAAATTCATTTTGGTGACTTGATGTCATTTTGATACAATCATTGAAAACCATTTGATTTGATGATAACTGAAATTCATTTTGATTTGATGTCATTTTGATTTGATTTGAAATCCTTTTAAATCATTGAAATCATTGAAACCATTTGTTTATAACACAAAATCTTTGTGTTAGACTTGTATCCCCCCCTAAAACAGTAAAAACTATGAAAATATGGGGGTATTAACTCACCTGCAGTGAGTGATTCGGATGTAAGATCGGTGTAGGATACTAACTGTCAAGTGAAGTCTTGAACACAAATGGATCCTATTAAGCATATAATGATACATATATGGATATAACTAGTGTATATAAGAACTAATTATGATAGGAAACCACTTTAGGGACTAGGAAACACTTGAATTTAAGTGTTACAATCACATGTGATTGTATTAAAGGGGTTTATGGTCACTTAAGGGAGTTTACGGTCTTGATGTGTACGGCCCATGTAGTGTACGGCCATGATGTGTACGGCCATGGAGTGTACGGCCGTACACTCATTGAAGAAACATGCAAAAATGGGTGTTTATGGCCCTAACTAGCATCCATTAAGTGTTCATGGTCTTATGTTGAAACATGGGGTGCGTTTAAGGCCTATACATGCATTAAACAAGGGTTTACAGCCATATGAAGTGTGTACGGCCATACACCCTTGGTGTTCTTGCATTAGATGACGAATCATGGCTAGGAATCAAGTATTTCTCAAGCTTAACTAGCAGATAGAATGGATACTCACACTTTTGAAGGCTTCTAAGGAGTTCAAGGCTCAAGAACAAGTAGGTGTTGTTGGTGAAAGTGAAGAAGATTTGAAGATCTAATCAAAAGAGAAGTTTTCATGGATGAAAACATGGATCTTCACTAGATAAAGCCATGTATCAATAATTCAATGGAAGGAATACTTACATCTTTGAAGATCAAGGTGTAAAACTTGATGATAGTTGAGAGAGAATCGGATTTGCTTGAGGTGAAAGTGTGAGAAATGAGAAAGAATGAAGGGAGAACATATATATATATATATATATATATATATATATATATATATATATATATATATATATATATATATATATATATATATATATATATATATGTTTGGGTTCACGGCCACCTTGGGTGTACGACCGTACACCCATGTGTACGGTTGTACACTCATGTGTACGGTCGTGCACATGTGTACGGACGTACACTCCTCTAAATGGAGTGTTTGGCCCGAATACAATACGATGAACTTATGTTAACTCATCCCTAAATCCAAACCTTTAATGTACTAGGCTTAGAACACTCAAAAAGACTCTGAACAATACTAAAAGATAGCAGCAACGAGTCTGAATGTGATTGAATTTGAAAGACTGTACAAGATAGAAATTTTGGGTTGTCACATTATCCCCCCGTTAGAGAGAATTTCGTTCCGAAATTAGAGTTTAAGCAATTAAGCAATTACAAATAATTAAGCAAAAAGATGAGGATATTTCAGTTTCATTTGATCCTCGCGCTCCCAAGTGAATTCAGGTCCCCGCTTGGCATTCCAGCAAACCTTCACTATAGGAATATGGCTTTGCTTAGTTTGCTTGACCTCTCGGTCCATGATCTCTACTGGCTCTTCCACGAAGTTGAGGCTCTCTTCGATCTCGATTTCGTTGAGGTATTTGGAGTTTGTAAGCTACTGGACCGATTCTAGGAAGAATCTCGAATGGTCCTATGTACCTTGGATTCAGCTTGTCACGCTTTCCAAAGCGTATCATGGCTTTCTAGGGTGAGAACTTCAACATGACGTGATCACCAACCTGGAATTCCAAAGGTTTTCTTCTTTTGTCAGTGTAGCTTTTCTGTCTATCTCTGGAAGCCTTAAGTCGCTCCCGGATTTGTATGATTTTCTCTGTGGTTTCGCGAATGATTTCTGGACCAGTGAGAGTACTATCAGGAACTTGGCTTCTAGCTAGCTGCGTGTCACCCACTTCAGCCCAACACAGAGGTGATCTGCACTTGCGGCCATAGAGAGCTTCGAAAGGAGCAGCCTTTATGCTAGTGTGATAACTATTGTTGTAAGAGAATTCGACAAGAGGTAAATGAGTATCCCATGCCTTTCCAAAGTCTATCACGCAAGCTCGCAACATATCTTCTAGTGTTTGAATTGTTCTCTCACTTTGTCTGTCAGTTTGTGGATGGTAGGCTGTACTCATCTCTAGCCTAGATCCCAAAGATTTTTGTAGAGACTGCCAGAAACGAGAAGTGAATCTACTATCTCGGTCAGAAATAATAGATATTGGCACACCATGCAGTCTAATGATTTCCTTGAGGCAAGTTCCTGTTAGCTTCTCCATCTTGCCGGTCTCTTTGATTGGTAAGAAGTGTGCGGATTTGGTTATTCTATCGACGATTACCCAAATAGTATCATAACCACCCGATGTCTTGGGTAACTTGGTTATGAAATCCATTGTAATCTGCTCCCACTTCCATTCAGGGATTTCAGGTTGTTGCAATAAACCTGAAGGTTTCTGGTATTCTACCTTGACTTTGGCACAAGCAAGGCACTTGCCCACAAAGGTAGCATGCCCTTTTCTGGCAGTTACAACACTGCATTTCCTGACTGTATGCCCTTTTCTATTGCAGTTACAACACTGCATTTCCCGATAATTTCCATTATGGTGATAATTGCACTTGTTGCACTTGGGGAGGTTACCAGCATAAGGCTTAGCTGGTGCAGGGTTAGCAGGAACAACAGCAGGTACAGTAGCAGCATTGACCGCAACTAGTTGTTGCTTCTTTGAGGATTCCTGTGAAAACTTGCCCTTCCTCTTGTCCTGACCCTTCTTGTTGTTGTTGTTGTTGTTGTTGTTGTTGTTGTTGTTGTTGTTATTATTATTATTGTTGTTGTTTCCCTTCGGTTGTTCTGGTACAACAACCACGGAGTTTTGACCGGCTCCGTGGTCGATAAGAGATTGTGCCAGCTCTTTGGCACTGTCAAAAGTAACAGGCATTGAAGCTAAAACACTTGACTGAATTTGGGGCGATAGACCCCAAATATATCTCTCAATCTTTTTGCTCTCCAGAGCAACCATATCCGGACAAAGAATTGCCAGATCACAGAATCTACTAGTATAGGTTGATATGTCAGAACCAACCATTATAAGACCCCAGAGCTCCTGCTCAAGTTTCTGAACTTCCCCTCGCGGACAATATTCCCGCATTAGCATGGCTTTGAAGTTCTCCCAGCTTATCGAGTTAGCCACTACCAGAGTCAGTGACTTAACATGGCCATTCCACCACGTTAAAGCTCTATTCGAAAAGGTACAAGCAACGAATTTGACTTTGCTGCTCTCTGGACAGGAGAAGATTTTGAAAATTGCTTCTGTCTTCTCTATCCACTGTCTTAATGCTATAACTCCTCCAGTCCCATTAAAGGTCCTGGGTTTGACATTCGAAAAATCTTTATAAGTGCACTCTCACGAATGCCCATGACTCTCGCCATGGTTAGAAGGATGTGCACCAGCTCCCGACCCACTAGCACCAGGAGTATTGATATGAGACATGGCAGCCGCTACAGCCGTCGTGACCGCCGCTTGGAACATAGCAGCGTCGAACTGAGGAGGTGGTGGCGGGGGTGGCGTCGGTGCTTCATTAACATTGTTACGTCTTGGATTTCTAAGAGGAGGCATCTTTCTCTATAAAAGTTGAAAGATACAAAGATGGTAATATATCAAGAGTGAATATGAATTTTGATATCACTGAACTAAAACATTTAGTTCAACATGAATCTTGTAATGAATTGGAAATAGAAGTCTACGACAAGTACGACTTGTAACAGAATGATATGAAATTGAATGGTTATTTTTCAAAGAATATGAAAATGCATGTCGATTAAATTGGCATATGGAATACATAAAGTCTGAAAAAATTGACCCTAAATAGGTCTACAATATACCAAATTCTTGGAAAAAACATCGACATCATATGGACCTTTCGAAAATGAAATTTTCGCGGTCTTACTGAAAAACATGAAAAATAACGCTAGAACATATCTGTAAACTTAAACTATGACCAAAAGAGTGAACAAAGAATGAGTAGAGCATCACCTACTGGTGACGGGTATCTCTTGGACGAAACCTCAACTCAGCCAGTTGACGCTCCACAGCAAGTAGACGTCTTTCATATATTGTCAGACGTGCTCGGAGCTCTATGACTTCAGCTTGAGTTACAGCTAACTCTTGCAGTAAGGCTTCATTGTCTCTCATTGCTCTGTCACGAGCATCTTTAATACGATGAATGCGGACTGTATTAACTCCTGCATTGGCATCAACTTCCATGATTCGGTTGATGGCTGTCCTACCCTGTATTTCATTTCGAGCAACCCTGCGGACCAGAATTGGCAGGACTCTGTCTCCTGAGCCTCCTTTTCGCTCAGGTTATAGAAGCTTCTGTCTCCGTTGTATGGCATAGGTTGACCCTGCTCTTGACTCGATGTTTCCAAGCTTTCCGCCCACAAAGGAGTCGGGCCTTGAAATGCTGGACGAGGGTTAGGATTTTGGGCAACTGGTGGTGGATTATAGGCTTCTGATTCGGAATCATTGTCTTCAAGAAAATTTTCTGCAAAATCATCATCTAAGGGAATTTCGTGATTTTCTTCTAGCTCTGCATCTTGTCCTTGACCGGGGAAGTACGGGTCTCCGGGTAAGTGAAATCCAACCATTGTTATCTAAGCGAGAATAGGGATAAGAGATATAGAATATAGTTAGTAACGATTGATTAAGGATACAAGTTTCTACGAGAGAGACCTACAGTTAACAAGTAATGTATTTTGTATGACTTGTTCTAGGTATTACTATAACTATAAAGTGTATACTAATTATATATAACTTGAGTATAATCGACCTTCGATTAAATGACCCGACTTTAAATCAATAACCAAACAAGGAACAAGAAATGAAGCTAGATCACATATTCTAAGTCTATATAACTTTAATTATATATAACTGTAATATACCCTTAATATTTATAGTTCTACCCTTAATTGTTCTATTGTTTTCACATGTTTGTTTTTAGTATATAGTGCCTAAAATACCCCTATAGTATTTTAATCTTTTATGTTCTGTTCTAGAGTTCTTCTGAATATATGTATGGTTGGTAAATTTTAGACATGTCGCAACACCACTATCACTCCCAAACATATGTTGGTCATATCTAAAATCAATATAGTTGATCAGGCTATATTAATCCCATATATGATTACATAACTGCCCAGGTTTGACTGTAATGTTCAACATCCAAATACTTTTAAGTTCTTATGACTGTGATACTGTACTTGTAGGTATGAGTGTTAGTATACTTCTTGTAAAAATACTAAAAATTTTTAAAAGTATACTTGTAGTCATAGCTCTTAGCCCCAAATGTATTTATAGTTTGTATATCTTTTATGGATTGATATACTGAGTTTACTATAAACAATGCTCTGATACCAATCTGTCAAACCCCCAAACCAGACGGCGGAAATGTCCGGGGGTGGAGGACTTCATTTGTAGTATCACAACACATGCAGTATAGTAATAAAAGTATAAACAACCACTGTATTTAAAAACTATAAATATTTACATGTGTTTCATCATTTTATTCTGAAACCAAATAGTTATACAAAAGAAGAAGACAAGACATAAATAGCTCCATCTTCTCAAAAGCACGGGGAGTACCTGTCTACTGGTTCCCTGAGAATACAAGTAATTTGAAAAGAGAGTATCAACATAAAGTTGAGTGAGTGCATAAGTATTTATGTTTGAAAGAATGTTTTCTGTTTCTTGAATATGTAAATTGTTCCAGAAAATCCTATATTTTCTGCTGTATATGAAAAGTAGTTTTAGTTACATAAAACTGTTCTATTTGTAAACCAATGTTCTGTATTTGTAATCCTTTTGTAAACTTGTATCTGAGAGTATGTCTGATTTCATCAATTGTTATTGTAAATTGTAATGTAATACTAGAAACTGTATCTTGTAAACTAGTACTTTGAAAATGTACTTAGGTTTAATTAATTATACACTAACGTATTGTTAATATCTTTTATATGAGTTATTATAACCATACTGACTAGATGGCCTGACCCAACGCCATGAATGCGCTGAAAACTGTTGATAACAATTGTCACTCACAGGCGTGTATGCCAGAGTGTAGCTAGCAGTCCGAGTGTGGGGTTGTCAATCCCAATATAGATCTATACACACATTGTTTCGATCCCCGACTGGAGATTCTGGTTATAATGTCAGGACTTTAGTATATTGTTTAAATGAATTAAACAACCTGTACCACTTGAATCATAAAAAGCAGATGAACGTTACATGTATAATACTTATGAAAAACCCAATCGTTCTGAAATAAATGACTGACTGTATGTTCTTGAATTGGTATGCTTAACATGTATCTGAAAGATGTATACTCTTGATTAGTTTTGAATCAAACCTTTGTTCTTATAAAACAATGTACTTTAGTATATTTGAATAGTGAATTAATGTTATGTGAATCATAAATTTTACCTATTATAATTTATATGTACTTTCTGAACTGATACTTAGTATTCATGAATGCAACCTCTTGCTCAACATGTTACAAAGGGTAATTGAACTTAATGAACTAACTTTTATACTTGTATACATATACAAATATATATATATAAGTAAAATTTAAATGACACTCGGTCAAATAACTGATGCTTATAATCCCACATCCAAACAAGGAAAAGGAACCAAAGTGGGTTATCAGTCCTACGCCTTTTAAATCTTATTTATATAAATATATATATATATATATATATATATATATATATATATATATATATATATATATATAATAGTATATTTTTGGGAGAAATTTAAGTTTATAAAAACATTTAAAAGAAGTTTGATATTCTGAAATTCATTTTGGTGACTTGATGTCATTTTGATACAATCATTGAAAACCATTTGATTTGATGATAACTGAAATCCATTTTGATAAGATATTTGAAACCATTTGTTTATAACACAAAATCTTTGTGTTAGACTTGTATTCCCCCCCCCCCTTAAAGCAGTAAAAACTATGAAAATACGGGGGTATGAACTCACCTGCAGTGAGTGATTCAGATGTAAGATCGGTGTAGGATAGTAAGTGTCAAGTGAAGTCTTGAACACAAACGGATCCTATTAAGCATATAATGATACATATATGGATATAATTAGTGTATATAACAACTAATTATGATAGGAAACCACTTTAGGGACTAGCAAACAATTGAATTTAAGTGTTACAATCACATGTGATTGCATTAAAGGGGTTTATGGTCACTTAAGGGAGTGTACGGTCTTGATGTGTACGACCATGATGTGTACGGCCATGGAGTGTACGGCCGTACACTCATTGAAGAAACATGCAAAAATGGGTGTTTATGGCCCTAACTAGCATCCATTAAGTGTTCATGGTCTTATGTTGAAACATGGGATGAGTTTGAGGCCTATACATGCGTTAAACAAGGGTTTACGGCCATATGAAGTGTGTACGGTCGTACACCCCTGGTGTTCTTGCATTAGATGATGAATCATGGCTAGGAATCAAGTATTTCTCAAGCTTAACTAGCAGATAGAAGAGATACTCACACTTTTGAAGGCTTCTAAGGAGTTTAAGGCTCAAGAACAAGTAGGTGTTCTTGGTGTTCTTGGTGAAAGTGAAGAAGATTTGAAGATCTAATCAAAAGAGATGTTTTCATGGATGAAAACATAGATCTTCACTAGATAAAGCCATGTATCAACAATTCAATGGAAGGAATACTTACATCTTTGAAGATCAAGGTGTAAAACCTGATGATAGTTGAGAGAGAATCGGATTTTCTTGAGGTGAAAGTGTGAGAAATGAGAAAGAATGAAGTGAAAACATATATATATATATATATATATATATATATATATATATATATATATATATATATATATATATATATATATATATGTTTGGGTTCACGGCCACCTTGGGTGTACGGCCGTACACCCATGTGTACGGTTGTACACTCATGTGTACATTCGTGCACATGTGTACGACCGTACACTCCTCTAAATGGAGTGTTTGGCCCGAATGTAATACGATGAACTTAAGTTAACTCATCCCTAAACCCAAACCTTGAATGTACTAGGCTTAGAACAGTCAAACAGACTCTGAACAATGCTAAAAGATAGCAGAAACGAGTCTGACTGTGATTGAATTTGAAAGACTGTACAAGATAGAAATTTCGGGTTGTCACACATAGAAACATTCAAAATATGTCTATATTTCCTTTCCAAAACTCCATTTTGTTGTGGAGTATGAACACAAGATGTCTGATTCAAAATACCTTTTGATTCCATTAATTATCTCATTTTATAATTCAAAAACTCAGTTCCATTATCTGACCTAACATTTTTTATTTTAACTCAAAACTGATTAAGTAAAATATTAAAGAAAACAAGAACACAACCATAAACTTCATCTTTTGATTTTAACAGATAAACCCATGTTTCTCTAGTGTAATCATCAACAATGGTCAAAAAATATCTAAATCCTTCTGTGGTTGTCACTCTATAAGGTCCCCAAACATCTTGATGAACTAACTCACCAAGTTTGGTTGTAAGTTGTTGATTAACAGGAAAATATTCTTTTGTTTGTTTAGCTTTATGACATATATCACAAGGTGGAAGAACTTCATTACTAAAGTTAAGTTTGGCTTTTAAAGAACTTAAAGCTTGATCATAGGGATGACCAAGTTTGTTATGCAAAGTTAATTCGGATACACAGCAAATAGAAGTAGAATTATTCACATTATAAGAATTACCTGAAGGTACACTATTTATGTAATAGAGACCTCCAGATTCTCTACCATTCCCACCATCTCCTTTGATTGTAAACCCTGAATTTTGCAACTATGTTCATTAAACACAACCTCACAATTACTGTCGTTACAGACTTTGTGAACAGACAACATGTTGACATTGAAGTCAGGAACAAAAAAAACATCAAACAAAGTTCAAGAATTAGATAAATTCATATTGCCAATTTTCTCAATCTTAGCTGAAGTACCATTAGGATGGCTAAGAAGAAGATCAAGCTTTGACACATCCATAGTGTCATGAAGAAGGGACTCAGAAGCAATCATATGTTGATTAGCTCCTGTGTCAACAATCCATTTTTGAAAATTAATAGATGAATTAAAGACTTGAAACAAGTAAGTACTTGCCATATTAGAACTAGGAGATGCTTCCTCATTAACTTTCCCATCACCAATAAGTTGTAAAAATTTGATGTATTGTTCCTTAGTGAGCTGATGCAACTCAGAGTCTCCAACAGAATCAGAGAGATTCCAAGTAATTGTACTTCTTGAGGTAGTAGTAGAAGAATTGATAGAAAAATTCTTATTAAAAGTATTATGATTATTAGACTCATTCCTTGGCTTGAAGTCCTTAGGATAACCAATTAGTTTGTAACACTTTTCTATGGTATGACCCTTAATTCCACAATTCTTACACTGAACAAATTGATTTTTATTTCTATTAAAATTATTAGAACTTGATATGTTATTAAATCTACTATTAAAGGCAGTAGGCTGAGACTTAGACAAGGACTGAATAGAGTGAAGAGAAGACAAAGAACCATTTCTTTGAAGAGATTCTTCCCTTCAAATAATAGAGAAGGCAGTTTTTACATTAGGTGAAGGTTCCATTAGTAAAATATGACTCTTGACTTGATTATGTAACGACGTAAATTTTAAAACAATTTTTTTTTCATTTGTCAAACATAATAAAACTCATTTAATATTCTCAGAATCTCATGTATCAATGTCATCACAAAAACATATCCCCAGAATCTCAACACATAATCTTCTGCCAGTGTGTACAAATCATGCCAGCGCATTCCCGCGATTTGCTGATGAGAACCTGAAACACATAACGCATAACATAGTAAGCACGAAGCTTAGTGAGTTCCCCAAAATACCACATACAGCACATAAGCCACTCGAGGCTATAACTCGGTATGACCCTCCGGTCAATGTGTCTCAGCGGGACCCTCCAGTCCCGTAGCTCGTTGGACCCTCCGGTCCGGTCTAGCTCGTTGGACCCTCCGGTCCGGTCTACTGGATTATCATAAGAGCAGAGACCTCATTTCCACACTCGATACCCATCATAAACAATAAGAGCCACCGCTCCGATATAATGCTCTTGACCGTCTGTTGCTGCAGCTAACACATGCCCTACAATGCTCAAATAGGGTGTATCCTGGTCCCTGACCATCTCAGTCCCCACTGACAACCTGCTCATGCTATATCCTTACCTCGCGGCAGACATACTGCCCAGATACTCCGATGAAAGATCGTAACCAAAACTACCCCACAGGGCTCACCCCCAACCTCGGAAACCGAAAATCTCAATACATTTCCTGTTTCCCACTGGAACAGAAATAGCAGCGCTCAGGTCACAGAAAATGACATCTCCACTATCGTCCGGTCGCTCAGCCCAGACCGTATTCTCCCATGACGCACCATCCCTACTCATCCCTGAGTCTTGCAACTCCAACTGGCATCTCACCAAAAATCCCTCGGAGCTAACTCGATTCCCCTTTCAAGGGATGCTCCACTAAAACTCGTTCATCATGGCCCTCTGGCCCCATACTCTTTCACATCCGATCTTAGTCTAACCAATCATAACGGAATAACTGGTAGAACCAGTAACACTAACCGCCACGGGTCATGGTACTCGATCCATGTGGCCACCTCTCGATCTGCTATGAATCATGGTACCCGAACCATGTTTTCTCTTCTCAATTCGCTACAATCATGGTACTCGAACCATGTCCTCTCTTCTCAATCCGTTACGAATCATGGTACTCGAACCAGGTTCTCTCTTCTTAGTCTGCTATGACTCATGGTACTCGAACCATGACATCACCTCTCGATCTGCTACAAATCATGGTACTCGAACCATGAAATCACCTCGCGATCTGCTACAAATCATGGTACTCGAACCATGAAATCACCTCTCGATATGCTACTTAAAACCTCCGGAATGTTCCCTGTATTGAGTATGGATCCTCTGCTTTCAGTAGTACGGGCCCATAATACCTGCCACATCTACCCATACTTTTTACACGGACCATCCCCGAGTTCCTAAGGAGCTGCTCAACCTTCTTGATCACCAATCTCGTCACGCGTGTTCGCTCCTTTGCGAAATGCTCTACTCTGTCAGCGTACTCATCTGACTAGGTTCACCTTTCCTAGGATCTTCCTAGATTCTCACACTTCTCAGCCATCAGCTGCTGAAGAACTCCTTATGATGCCAGCCATCTACCTCCTGAATATCGTCATATTCACTTAGTAGGTGACTCCCATCATCAAGTGTTCCACAAAGCACGAAGCAAGCAGCATTCGGGCATCGAATAATCTCTACCAACATGTAAAACCACTCTAGGATATTATTCACTTGCTCTCCTCACACTCAAAGGATATCACCGAACTCAAGCAACTTCACCCCACGCGGGCGTTTGATTACTCTCTCAGTAGACTCCTCAAATGCTCATCTAGGTATCTCTCCTAGATTACTCCTCTACTCAGATCCCTCTCTAAAATGATTCCTGCTGGATACTCATACTCAGCACATACTCGAAGGCACATCACATATAATAGCAACTCCTAGGCTAAGGTATCACAAATCAGGCCACTCTAGTCCTAAGATATGAAATACATAGCCTATCTCTAGCATGCATAGCATATCACATAATATTTCATAACACATAATGTAAGGGTATTTTGGGAAATCACCGTTCGGGCGCTGGCTGATCGTACACACTGCTCCGTTCTGATTTTTTCAAAAATCTGTTACTCTTTTTAGAAAAATTGTTTCTTTTATGAAAATTTCCTCAAATCCTCAGTTTGAGTTCAGATACGCCCGAAGGTGCATCCGAATCCCTCAAACCAAGGCTCTGATGCCAACTTGTAACGACGTAAATTTTAAAACATTTTTTTTCATTTGTCAAACATAATAAAACTCATTTAATATTCTCAGAATCTCATGTATCAATGTCATCACAAAAACATATCCCCAGAATCTCAACACATAATCTTCTGCCAGTGTGTACAAATCATGCTGGCGCCTTCCCGCGATTCCTGATGAGAACCTGAAACACATAACGCATAACACAGTAAGCACGAAGCTTAGTGAGTTCCCCAAAATACCACATACAGCACATAAGCCACTCGAGGTTATAACTCGGTATGACCCTCCGGTCAATGTGTCTCAGCGGGACCCTCCAGTCCCGTAGCTCGTTGGACCCTTCGGTCCGGTCTAGCTCGTTGGACCCTCCGGTCCGGTCTAAATCGTTAGACCCTCCGGTCCGGTCTGATCGAGGACCCTCTGGCCTTATAAATCGTTGGACCCTCTGGTCCGGTCTATATAACACAGAGCATACATATAACACAAACACATAAATCTCAAACATACACATACTCATAAGACCCTCCGGTCTGCACATAGATACCACTCTAGGTAATGTATAGTGAGAAGACACACCTTGGGTTATCTCGGAAAGTCTCGAACTCGAATCTCTGATCTAGCCTCCGCCTAGTCACATAAAGTAATTATCTCTAATTAATACGGCTCTCAAAGGCTAGACTAGTCCCTCCCTATATTCTCTCAGAAGGGGAAAAGACCATTTTACCCCTCCAATGGTCTAATGTCCAACTGTTGACCCAACCCTAAAAGTCAACCCCAGTCAACGGTCCAACTTTGACCAGACTCGTCGAGTGCACTAGGGTGACTCGGCGAGTCCATGCGCGTCCTCTGAATCCTCCTAAGGCCTCACTCGACTCGTCGAGTTAACCTTTCACTCGACGGGTTACCTCCGATCACGAATCGCGGGGCAACCCGATCCGACTCGTCGAGTCCTCTCATGGACTCGGAGAGTTTCTTCCATGAAAATGATCAAACGACCTTCTGAGGTCAGATCTGTTTCTCTAACTTATAGATCTGGCCTCCTAGCACCCAAAAGTCACGTAAAGGTCCGATCTTGATGTCCATGCATGGCATATTTCGCTCAATATGCCATTTAGACTCCATTAAAGCTTCCTAACCTCCAAATCCCATGGTTGCACAACAATGGCTTTCTACTTTCTGACTTTCTGAACCTTACAAGGTCCAGATCTATGCTACTAGCTCACAAGAGGGGTTTGATGCAATCAAAACCCCACCAAGAAGATAATACAAGCCCTAATCCTCAAAAGGAAGATCTACACAATTAGGGAAGAAAAGGGGTCCGAATTGATACCTCCAACTGATGCTCCTAGGTTGTAAATCACGGATCTAAAACCTCCTCTGGCCCCTTTAGCTTGAAACCTCCTTCTTCCTTGCAAACCCTCCACCAAGAAGCTCAAAATGGCTCTCTCTCTTGCCCAAAAAACTAAGGACTCGTTTAGGGTTCTCTCTTCTGAAAGGTAGCCGCAATAGGAGGCCTTAAGAGCCTTTAAATAGGCCCTGGCCCGAGAGAATTAGGGTTTCTGTCAACAGCGCTGACTCGGCGAGTCATCTCTCCGACTCGTCGAGTCCATTCATTAACCACGTCACCAAGTCGCGACCCTACTCGACGAGTTGAGGCACCGACTCGTCGAGTCCCTCCAAAGTCCTTGAATTAAATACTCAAAACAATATACCTGGTAAACTGGATGTTACAGATTATAGGATTCATCAAGTACAAATAAAAACTGAATAAGTTTTATGAGATTAGAATGATCTTTGAGTTTAATGGAAGCCTCACAAGTACACTCAGTTAAACTAGTAAAACCATCATATTCTTTCCATAAAGAATCAAGTTTATTAAAGTAATCTGACAAAGAGATTCCATTTTGTTTAAGAGAATTGACCTGTTCATGTATATTGAACGCCACAGAACCATCTGACTTATTATATGTTTCAAAAAGATTTTTCCAAATATCCTTAGCTACCTCAGAATAAGCTTGACTCTGATATGTAGAATCAGAAATAAAAGACAAAAGCCAAGAACAAACAAGAGCATTAGCCCTATCCTATTTAGACTTTTTTGACTCATCACCATCCTTCTTTTTTAAAGAACCATCAACAAATCCAATTTTATTTCTAACCTTAAGAGCCCTAGATATAGAGCTTCTCCACAATCGAATGTTTTCATTACCAGTTAATTTTGTGGTGACAATAGAAGTGATAGCATTATTAGATGGGTGAATGTAGAGAGGATAATCAAAATTAATTGGATCATCCTTTCCACTTCCACCAGGTGAAACAACATGATCACCAGCCATAGAAAAAAATAGCAAGATAGTAGACAAGAATCAATAAGAGAACATACAACTGTACTGATCTATCGTCCATATGGTCACCATGTATGTTGGGCCTAAGACAACCAATATAGAGCCAAAGAAACACAACAATAAAGCAATGTAAACAAAAAAATAATTGGTGTACACAAGACACTAGGATCTCGCAGAAAGAACAATATCAATAAGAATTAAAGAACGAAAGGAACAAGAAAATCCTCAGAAAACTAATGGGAGAATACGATGAAGAGTCGAATTTCTTCGTCTGTTACCTACTAGGGTTTATCAGTGACCAAATCCGACCCCCCGAGATTTATTTCAGACTAAGAGATTGATTGAATGTGTCGCAGTCAACGAGACTCCAAAAACGAACCACCACAATCAAGCCAACAATATCCTGCAAGATCATAAACAAACTCACAGTACTAGGATCTTAAAAAACATAGATTTTCAATTCAATCTAAAGGTATAGTATCGGAAACCCTAGATTGAAAAGAATAATAAAAGAAATCATAGTTTATGTAGCAAACCTAGGGATTCAGAAACGAAACCCAAGATCGAACAACAACTATGACGATCTAAGAAAAAACAAGCAAATAAGAGAAGAATTTAGAGAATACCTTTCTGAAATCGACGATCGGATGAAGAACCACAAACGAGCGTCTAAAACGAAGAATCAGAGCTTGAAAGCTCTGATGCCATCTTAAAAACGTAAACGACACAAGATTTTCCCAACATCATCATTTCATTCATTATGAAACAGATGGTTTACATATACATATTACAACTGAAAATCTCACTACAACAATCACTCACACTCAAACATATAACGAGACCAAGAGTAGACTATAAGAACAAGTTCTTAATCTTGAAACCCTAAGTATAGTAATCAGAGGGAAGAGACGATTAAGATGAATGACTGAATGACAAAAAATATCTACTGCTTCACCCTTAAATACGTCGGGTAGAACCAAATAACTGTATACCCACGGAGCACCCAGAAACCCGCATGCAAACCCGAAACAATCCTGAATAACTTATAATTTAAGCCACACAAAACAACACATTTACACAATATACCCAATGCATGGATTGATTTCAGTTTGTAATTATAAGAGTATATTTTTCAACAAAGAAAAGAAACCATAAGAGAAAAATCAAGGTGAGTTTGATGAAATCTTAGATTAATACATTGTAAACCTATTACTACTCCTAAGATCGATGAATATTGAGCAGTAAGATCTCAAATGAATCTAGAGATAGTGGAAGCACATAAGATAAAGTTACAGATAAGGAAGAGACCTAACCTGAAACGATATGATGATGGTTGGATTAGACATGGAAATCAATAGGTTAAAAACAGTTGTCTAGAGAGTTCAAGATGAAGGACCTAGGGACTATCAAACAAATTTTGGACATGAGCATAGCCAAAGACAAGGTGTTAGTGCTTTGAAGCTTTCTTAACCAAATTACATAAATAAAGTTCTATAGAAGTTCATCATGGCAATGCAAATGACAATATTAAGTCTCTCAAATAAACAGTCTCCAAGTACATAAGAAGACAAAAGAAGAAACATGTAAAGTTCCTTACAAATCAGCAATTGATAGCATGATTTATGCAATGAGTGCAGTAGACCAAAAATTGATCATGTAGTTGGAGTTGTGAGCCGGTTTATGTCTAATGCGTGAAGAGGGCATTGGAAATGAGTGAAGTGGTTGTTATGAATCTTGAAAGGTACTACCAAGGATGGCTTATGTTTAAGAAGAAAACAGCTAGTATTGGATGGTTTTCTTGATGCTAATTTGGAGGGTTGTATTGATTTGGGAAAGAACATAACACGTTATGTGCTCACATTTAGAGGTATGCCAGCCGGTTGGATATACATGTTACAAAAGAGTACTACTCTTTCAAACACAGATACAATGTACATGGGTATTTCAGAAGCAAGAAATAAACTTATGTGGTTGAAGAACTTCCTATTAGAACTAATTAGGATGCAACGAAAGATTGTTTACTGCATTGTGAGAATTAGAGTGCAATACTGTGTTCTTGTTTTTTGGTTTCATTATTACTCTTGTATATAAAATTGTTTATCAAGTTGATGAAGACTTGAAGTGATTAACCCCAAGAGATATAACTTTAAAATATGTTTGATATCATAAAAAAACAGTTTTAAATAGTTTTTAAAACTAATTTGAGGGAAAATGTCGGTTACTACCTTTATAAAAAGTTATATGGTGCCTCCAACCAGGACGCAGGGAATGCAATAAAAGCTGGGGCACACAAGGGCTTGGTATAACATTAAATAGTGTGTTGCCCTTTCGCTATATCAAGCATCAACTGACAATGTGATGGGGACATTTGCGACTGATGGATTTAATTTACAAACCTTCCAAATTCAAACATTGGAAAGGGATAATGACTTAAAAGGGTAACATATTATTCGATTTGTACACATTTGGTCACTGAGTTTTTTTTTCGTTCACATTTACCCCTTAAACTTGTTAAACTGTACACATTCAGTCCTTATGACCTGTTACTCCAGGTTAGCCGGGAAAAATGACTTGATAGGGTAATATATTTTTCATTTTGTACACATTTAGTCCTTAATATTTTTGTACATATTTAGTTCTTAACATTTTTTTTGTTTCAAAATAAGTCCTTTTTGTACTCATTCAGTACTTATGAATGATTTCTTTAGGTTTTTTTCACGGCATCTTATGTGACAATCATTGATGAGGTGCTTGGGGTTGTTGATGCTTATGTCCAATGCGATCTCGACTGCTTGGTTGCGTAAGTCTTGTGGTTTGGCTTAGGTCTTGTATTTTGAACATCGTAACTTCTTAATACGATATCAGATTTTAAGGATCTTCATCCACGTGTTCATTTTTTGAGTCTACTACAACTTTCATTAAGATTACTCCCGTTAAAATGTAATATATTTTTACTAACGATTTTATAAAAAAAACATACATACATGCATTCATAAAAAAACGTATGGACAGGGGAAGACGCAGTAATACATAGTAGGTGTTGCCGAGATGAAATAGGTGTTGCCGATACATGAAAAATATGTATAAACGTAAAAAATAAAGCGAAAAATTTTCCACTGCGAACAGAAAAAACAGGTGTTGTCGGTGCAACACCGGGACCATACTAAATCCGCCACCGCGTATGGATATAAAGATCGTAAGTAAAAATATATTATTTTTTAATGGGAGTAATCTAAATGAAAGTTGTAGTAGACTAAAATACGAACGCATTGATATAAAGATCGTTAAAATCCGAGATCATATGAAGAAGTTATGACGTTCAAAACACATGACCTAAGCAAGCAAGTAGTCGAGATCGCGATGGATATAAGCATCAAAAGCCCCATACACCTCATTAACGAATGTCCCACGTAAGATTTCGTGAGAAAAAACTAAAAAATCATTCATAAGTACCGAATGAGTAAAAAAAAAAAATGACTTATTTTGAAAAAAAAAAAAAGGACTAAATGTGTACAAAAATATTAAGGACTAAATGTGTACAAAGTGAGAAATATATTACCCTATTAAGTCATTTTTACCGGGTAACCTGGAGTAGCCGGTCATAAGGACTGAATGTATACAGTTTAACAAGTTGAAGGGGTAAATGTGGACGAAAAAAAAAAACTCAGTGACCAAATGTGTACAAATCGAAAAATATATTTACCCTTTTAAGTCATTATCCCCATTGGAAATTTTATTTGGCATACACTCTTATAAGAGACTTTGAATAATAATTCAATATTTAAAATATCATTTTATAAGATAAAGTGAACATTTTGTTACACATAGTTTTGTGTATCAAATATATATACAAAGTACATCTAAGAGTGAGAATAAGTGACTTTCAACATCGCCTTCTCATGCAATTGTTTATATAGCTTCTTTTTATTCTCAATCTCAAGTACTGGTATTAACATTTTCTATGAATACCATAAAGAAGAATGACGAAGAAAACCCAGATGCTCATCAAAAAGGGTGGCTGAATCTAAGCCTAGCACCATATGTAGGAGAATCTTGTTCAAACTCAAGACGCACAACCTCGGTGAAGGTATATACATGCAGCTTTTGCAAGAGAAAGTTCTACAGCTCACAAGCATTAGGAGGTCATCAAAATGCGCACAGAAGAGAGAGAGATGCAGCTAAAAGAGACCATTCCCCAAAGACGGTGAATGCGTTTGATCAGTCACTCAAGGTGCATTCCTTTGGTCAAAAACTAGCAGCAGATGGAGAAACAACTTTCGCATGGTTTTCTGACAATGGAGCTCGATATGGAGTTGCTTGGGAACCCCCGTATGCTGGGGAGGAAGAAGGAAACATGACGTGGCCTGGAAGTTTTTATTTGATTAATCCACAACTAGCTTCTCGGGAATCTGATCTATATAGGCTTGACTTGGATCTCAAGCTGTAACTGGCAGCATATACCTTTCAATAAGTTAAGATTGCATCAGTTTGGAATGAGGTGAGGCAGAATTTCAAAAAGGCCCTTCTATGTAATTTCCTAATGCCTTAAAAACCTATATATATATATATATATATATATATATATATATATATATATATATATATATATATATATATATATATATATATATATATATATATATATATATATATAGCGGCTGCCTCTCTCCCGCTTGCTTTCTAGGTATATATATTTGTGTTTGTATATCAATATATGTGTATAGTTATGTATCATGAATGTAGTTCGTAGCTATTGAGAACGATTCCATATGCAATGACGATCGTCAATTATATAAGAAGGGCATTGATTTACCAAGGTCTTGCGTCCTACACCAAGTACAAATGTACAATAATGTTGGTTGTTACGTGGTAGTTCAAAGAGTAATATTCTCAAGGCAAGGGAATTACAAGAACTTCTACTACAAACATAAAGTAGTAATTATATTTTACACCGACAGTGGATAACAAAGACTCAAAGAGGGCAAACTTTAAATGATTTTCAGCCGTCGAATAAAATTTTTATTTTATAAATATATATGGCAAAATCCGAAAAAAAAATAAAATAAAATAAGACAGAAGATATTAAAGCTATTTGAGACAAAAACCGAACAAATGATTTATTTGAACAGTTAAAACGTACATATTAATTTTATCTTTTAATTTTGGTTATTGTCATGTGAAATAGGTCTCTATAAAAAAAATAAAAAAGTAAATTACATTTTGGTTGATTTGGTTGGTCTCAATTACTTTTAGTCCAACTTTATTTATTTATTTATTTTAATTATTTTTTATGTATAAAACTACAAGATTGGTCCTAGTGGTATTTAAAACTTTTTGAATGTGTTTAGATTTTTTTTCACTTGCATAGAAAGTCCAAAATCAAAGTTTTTCTGTGTTTTTTGTTCCTGAACAACTTGAAAAGACTATTTTACATTTTTCATTTTTTTTTTGTTTTTTAAATCAATATTAATACATTTTCAGTTTATATATATATACTAGTCGTTTATCCGCGCTAAGCGACGGGTGCGAATAGTTTTATTCGGCAATTAGTTTCTTTCGGAAATTAGTTGTATTCGAAAACATGTTATATTTCAAGGAACACAAAACACACACACACACACACACACACACACACACACACACACACACACACACACACACATATATATATATATATATATATATATATATATATATATATATATCAATTTTTCGGCAACAAATAGTTTCCTTTCGTCAAATAGTTTCTTTTGGCGATTATATTCGTTTCAACGATTCGTTTCTATACGAAAATATGTCATTTTCAAAAGAGCATGCAAGGTATTGGAATTCAATTGCATCCCACAAAGGTCGGACACACTGTTTTGGTATGATGCTGGTAATCCTGAATTGCGTATCACACATTTCTTCCTGGGTTGCTCACAGTGATATCCAAAAATAATGACGTAAGTTGTTCTATAACATTAAAAAAAACATCTCATTCATCTTCGAATTTACATAATAAAGTCATTCTTTCATGAAGATGAAGAAAGAGTAAAGTCCAATTAAGAGCATGCACCATGATTTTGTTTGATGTTGTCATTTTCTACCACACTCTTACTTGCATTTACCTTCTTTTTGTCCCTAACACCACCAAAAAAACAAAAGATTACAAGCTGTCATAATGATCCATGGATTTTATAGATGTTTTACACTCTTGTTGTCCTTTTCTACCACACTATCACCAGGATTTTATTTGATTTATACTTTTATTTATAACATTTTATAACTGAATAGTTTTTTGAAGAAAAGTGTTGTAATAGGAAGTGTGCACTGAAGCAAACAAAAAAATTGAAGTGAAGTTCATCAAATAAGAAAAATTCAAGAGGTGTGGTAGTAATACCGACTATGCAATCTATGTGTTCAGTGAAATCCTGAATAAAATGCAGAAACTAATACATCATACATTAAATTGCTTGAAATAAAAATAAATCAAGAAAGTCAAATTTTCATGAAAAAGATTGTAAACAATTTGCATAATCAGCTTCAAATAAGCATCAAAATGAACAACTAAAATTTTTGAACAAAAATCACGTTTTTCATCAAAATGGCAAACCCAGTAGTTATGGTCATTAAAGAATTTCATTTTTTGGCTTCTGTTAATGAAGATGAATACCCACATAAAAAATATATTCAACATTTAAACAATAAACCTTTCAGATTTATACACACAGTTTCATACATATACAAATGAAAACCAGAATCCATACATACACAAAAATAACCACACACACAAACACAAACTTCAATCCATTCAAGGGCAGTAAATTGGGACTGAGATCTGCAACCATGCCTATTCCCCTCTTCAATACTGCCTGACAACAAAAAATAACATAAAAATATCATCAGATGCAAAATGAATAAATAGAATAACAAATAAAATTATGTAAAGAGGATTTGGTCGTGAGATAATAAGAAAGGAAATTGAAATTAGTACCTGTAAAAGTCCTAAACTTCACAGTCAAAATAAAAAAAATAAAATTCAAGAAAATCTTACCTTGATATGCATATGATTTAACAAAAATAAATAAATAAATAAATAACCAGATAAGGGCTGGACCTGGAGGCAGTTGCAGCGGTGGTGTGTAGGGTGATTAGAGTGAGGATGAAGGAGGAGGATGGTGAAGAAGGTGATGGATTTCAGGACCATCGACTCCTCGGTGGTGATGGCGGTGGACATAGTGATTAGTAGGATGTAGATCATGGTGGTTGTTGCAGAAGACTTTGACAGTGGCAGTGAGTGGTGGTAGTGGAGGCTGAGTTTTGGGAGCGTATTTTAGGGTTTATTGAAGACGGGTGGTTGGGAGAGGGTGAGAATGAGAGAGAGATAGAGTGACTTAACCTTTCCCATATAGCTTGTTCTTTGTACAATTTTAGTAGCACCACTAGGAAGCTGTAAATACAAAGAAAGCACAAAAAGATGCAAAATACCTAGCCAAAATAAGATCCCAACTTTAGAACACTACCAAGGTAACTAAACCAACTTGAAGAGTAACAAACACGATACCAAAGGGTCAAAACACAGTGAATATTAAACCAATGGAACAGAAAGTTAGGCATTAAGATCAGGATAATTAGGAACACCAAAATGATCTTGAAAGCTAATTATTTAGCCAATTAGCCACACATGCCCAGAAGTTGTTAGAAAGAAAATACATAGACAACCATCCGCTAATCAAAGTAAGAACGAAGCACTTTTTAATACAAAATAGAAATTGACAATTAGCAATACTCTAACAAAATTCTCTCTTAAACATTACAATAAAATAAATTTAACTTCTTGGCAGCTTAGCCATCTAAAACTGACTATATTAACGAAAATTTGACATCTAATGCATATTGTTATTGTGCTTTTTATATCAGGTAAGCATACTAACCTCACTTCTTAGGTCTTGCTTTATGAATCTCCAGAAAACACCATTCCTTAACTCTATAAAAAAAAGCATAAATTGGCTTTGTATAGTTAGGATTCAGCTATTTTTCACCAACATACCTTATGAAGATTGAAGATTGTCTCAGCAACATGGACACAAAGTGAAGCTATATGACCTATTTATTGACCCCTCATTCACAAACATGAAAAGGGTATTAAAAGAAATTAAAAGGAAAGGATAAATCTTGAGAAATGCAGTCAAACAGAACCCTATTTAAATGGGTTTTATATTTTTTTTTCTTTCTTGAAAATTGGAAGGTTTATCATGAAGCGCCGTTTTGAATTGAAATACGAACACAATCACATATGATCAAAATAAGCTCTCAAATTACAAATTACCTGGTAATATGCTGCAAAAGCGACCATGAAGTATATTAGCAATAAAATCAATTGAAAACCCATAGATAAGGACGAATCAAGCATTAATAATGAAAAAAACTACATTGACATCACTGCCACCACCAATATGTCTCCATTTTCCTTCTTTTGTTTAAAAAAAATCATCAATCTCTATCCCTACCCACTGCCGTCGTCGAAATACCTTTCACCGTCGGATAACAGCAGGTGGAATCTTCTTACGGTGGCATCATGGAATCGAGAGGCCACAAAAGAAAATTTTAATCGAGGAAGAAATCGAAAGCAATTGGGTATTAAGGAAACGGAAAAGCAATTGCCCCTCTGGCTCGGTTCTAGTGCCGATGAAAAACAAAATTGGAAAATTAAAACAAACAACTAACAACCAGAAAATGAAAACAAAATCAAATGAAACACTTCAACTCACCAGTTGCAAATGCATCTAATGATGACTGACGGTGGACACCGATTCTTGGTTGCAGTGCTCTTCCGATTTACAGATGAATCAAATGTGCATTCATAACAGATGCAGTTTACAAATGAACAAAGAAATGTCCTGTAAAAAAGTCAACTTCAGAAAAGAGTAGGAAGAACCTGAGTTCGGAAAATAATCAATTTTCGGAAAGCAAAACACATACTTGTGGAGTGGCGACTTCAGGCGGCACAGGAGACCAACGATGAGGCGAAGGTGGACTTCGGCTTTTTCTTCTAGTTTCAGTCCAACTTCTTCGTGGAACAGCTCACATAGCAACACAACGATGTCGGAATCTTGGTGACCGGTGAAGGAGATGACAGCGAGGGTCAAAGCAAAAGCAGGTAAACGAGAGGTCAGGGGAAGGAGATGCACCACTTTCTGAGAATCGACAAAAACCTACAAATCACAACATCAAACACAAATGTTTCCACAAATTCGAACCCAAAAGTTTAAAGCACTAAAACCATTAAAAATCGAGAGCTTATTAACATTCCAAAACCATGGTGGGGTGGGGTTTCGTTGCTGGGGAAATCAAAGAGTTTATAGAGTCGAAATCAAAGGAATGAAATTTTACCTGATGAAATCAAAGGGTTAATCTATGTTGCTTGGAGAGAGAGAGAGAGAGAGAGAGAGAGAGAGAGAGAGAGAGAGAGAGAGAGATAAGCATGGCACAATTATGGTTGAGAGGCATCAGGATATCGGAAAACATATCGATGCGAAAAGTTCAACAGAATATGCCCAAATTTTAGGAATCAAAAGAATCGGTCACCCCAGATCTTAGGATTCCAAAGAATGGGTCATAGGGGTTGTGACATATAGCTAGAAGAGGAGCCGATTATGAATTTCAAAATTCGAAAACCACTATTTTTAGCAAAAAATTAGGGGATATAAAACTTATTATGCATAAATGATAGTACTCGAAGCATCGTAATTTGAACGTCTTAAATCTATTTTTAGAAATAGTAAGATTTATATAATAAGATAGTAAGATATATATATATATATATATATATATATATATATATATATATATATATATATATATATATATATATATATATATATATATATATATATATATATATATATATACCCACCCATCCCCCACCGGTAACCTATCCTCCCTCTTTTTTTTACTCTCTCTCTCTCTCTCACACACACACACACACACACACACACCATCGCCATTGTTGTCTCTATCCCTTTCTTTGCACTTCAACCTACAAAACTCACCTCCATTCCATATGTGTGAGGATGAGAGACCATTTAAATTGAAACCAAATTCAAACTAACAAAAAAAACCTGGAATCATGTTCATCATGTTCTTCAAAACCACTAATCAAATATATAAAAAAAATTAATTAATAAAAAAAAACACTTCACGTGTAGATACACATACATGCAACTCAAAAAAGAAAAGAAAAAAAAACAGAAAAAAAACTGCAACTCTAAAAAAACAAAACCTACCCTCCCCTGAAAAAAACAAAACTCACCCTCCCCTGAATCTCTCTTATGTAAACTAAAGAAATATAACAATCTTCATCTTCACTAAATAACCAGAAATTACAAAAATAAATACATCAACATCCATTTTATAACCATGAACAGTAACACGAATGAAAAATCATACATTCAAAAACTCCATTCGACTAATCTGCATTATTTTCCCATTTCAAAACTTACAAGAATCGATAAACAAATCCCCATTCATTAATACAAAGAATTTCAGATAAAATTTTAGGCATTTATAGCTCTTACATAGCTGATGCCAAAAAAGTCGAAACAAATTTATTGGGAAAATCTTAAAATCGATCCATTTGCATATTCAGATGAAGAAGAAGAAGATGCGTTGTTGAAGAGGATTTCAAGACCCATAACTACAGCACAAATGAAAATCGTACCATGTTTCTCTCTTATACATGAATCAAGACCTATCTATCTCCAAGAGACCAATCGGGATGAAGATCAAAAACCAAGAAGTGATTGTAAGGCGAGCACCTGGCTAAACTCTTATTCTTTGATCAGACGAATACCAATAGTGGGGTTCTTGATGAGATGCGATTCTAGCTGAGTTTTCATCCCTATCGGTTCCAATTCTTTGAAGATGAACATGCTTCTCAAATGGTGTAACAACCCGATACTTTCCGAGTCAACAAAAGTCAAATCGTATAAATAAAATTCGAGTCTTTATTTATTTCGTTAAGTTCGTAAAGATTAGAAAATACTTTAGATTATAAAAATAAGTTTATATAAGTTTTCGGAATCAAAAACACTCGAAGAACCAAGATTTTTCCCTTGAAACTGCAAACCTCGTGACAGCAAACTGTTTGCCGCCGAAAACCTTTGGACCGAAAACAGATTTTGGCCGAAAACCCTCTTTGCGGCCGAAAACCCAACCGGATATATTTGTTTCATCCGAAAACTTATTCATTTTCTCACTTTTTCACTCGAAAACACTCCCAATTCTCTCTCAAGTATCATCCAAGAACATTCATATCTTTAAGAACAATCCTTTGAATCTTCATATTTTTCACCAAGAACACCAAGAACAGCCTTCAAATCTTCAAGTGATCGAAAATAGCTCAGGACCGCAAACTGTTTTCGGCCAAGAACCCCTAGAACCGAAAACCCATCAACACTTGTGCAATTTTCGGTAATTACCCTCAATACAAAACAAGTGTTTTCTAACACTTTAATTAATGTTTTCACTAATTTAAATACAATTATGTGTTTAAATATTATTAGGATACCGTTAGTTCTGCATATGCCAACTCGAGGGTCATCTCTACAGTAGGCTGTCCAGTTACGAGCACATACTAAAAGTGTGTTCATACCCCTACATTTTACTGTTTTCAATGTTTTTAAGGGGGGGGGGGGGATACAAGTAAAACACAAGGATTTCTGTGTTTTTTTTAGGCAAACGATTTCAAACAGTTCTAAAAACTTTGCAATTGATTCAAACAAAGATTTCACTACATTTTACAAATATATTCATATATTTTAACCCTTTTTGTACCACGTCGAGCATAAGGGTGTTTTCCTTCATACAACTGAACTGAAAAAGTTTTCAGTATAATACAGATCATACATTAAACTATAATTGGCATAGTTTTGGAACACTACACTACATTTACGAAGTACAATACACGAAACAAGAACATACATACAAACTATAATAGGTATAGTTTGCGATACAATACACTATTTTAACAGTTCAGAAACAACTTGTAAACTATGGTAGATATAGTTTATGGAACACTACACTATATTCCTGATACAAGGATGCATTACTAAATATTTATTTAAGTATAATTATTTTACTTTACAAAGTACAATACTACAAGGTTATACTTACATTTTCAAGTACAAGAGAACATTACAACACTACACGTAAACTAGTTAATATAGGGTTGTGAGGCACTACTTCAATTGTACGCATCAGGGTACGAAACTAAATCCTATACAATATAACCAGAGTCTCCTGGAGGGAGAGCGTGAGATTTGTGTACAAATCTATACGGGACTGACAATCCCACACCTGAACTGGTAGCTACAGTTAGGCCGGCAGGCCTGGGGTGACAAATGTCATAACATTTCCGATGCCTGAAGAACGTCGTAGAGGTCACTAGGTCATATCAAGAATGGTTATACGAAACTCACAATAGTATAAACTAAAACATTTGTTTACGGGATTTCATTTCTTCAAACGGTTATATTTTAAATAATAAAACTACACTATATTACAACCGGAGGATTCCAGGGGTTTCAAACAAACGATTTTATTTTAATTAATGAAACTACAGTACACTACTATACATTACTACTGGTGGTATCCAGGGATTCATACACATGTTTTCATACAGTACACTATTATACATTACAACTGGTAGTAACCAAGCATACATACAAGGGTTTTCATACAAGGATATCATAACAAACACTACTATGTTATACAAAACAAACGTACATTTTGGTCTTAAGGCCTAAGACTACTTTTCACTACTAAAGAAAATATTGGTTTTTCTTGAGGAACACATACGAGCATTTTCAAAGATCAATGTCAAGTTTCCATTACAAAAAACATATTTTTATGAACTCACCAACTTAAATGTTGATACATTTTCAAAACCACTTGTATTCTCAGGGAACCGGTAGACAGGTACACCCGCAGGTTTTGAGAAGACGGAGCTTTTAGAATCACGTCTTTTTATACTTTTGTTATACATTTTTAATGTCATACAAAGTATGTATTGAACAGATGTAAATACTATATTCAATCAATGTAATGGTTGTGTTTGCTTTGATTACTACTATGCAATTGTTGTGATACTATACATAACGTCCTCCGCCTCCGAACGTTTCCGCCGTTCCGGTTAGGGGGTTTGACAGATTGGTATCAGAGCATTGTTTATAGTGAACTATGTATATCAAACCTTACAGGATGTACAACTATAAACACTATGGGGCCGAAGCGCTCTGAACTAAAAGTATACTTTTAAAATCTAAGTATTTTATAGGAAGTATACAAGTATACCTACATACCAGAAACAATATCACAAGAAGAACAAAACAAAAATATTTAGATGTTGTGCACTACGGTTAAACCTGGACAGTCATGTAATCATATCTGGGATAAATATAGCGTGATCAACTATATTTATTTAAGATACGACCAACATGTGTTTGGGAGTGATAGTGGTGTTGCAACAAGTCTAAAACTTACCAAACTCTATATAAAGGAAATACTAGAACCTAACATACAGTTAAAATACTATAGGAGTATTTTATAGCACTACAATACTAGAGCCAAACACGTGAAAACAAAGAACTCTTACTAATAGATATATAATTGCTAAGTGTATACATCTAAGTTATATATAAGTAAGATTTCATAGACTCAGAATAGGCGGTTTAATATTACTTCCTGTTCGTTGTTTGGTTGTGGACTTAGAGTAGGATCACTTAGTCGAAGGTCTATTTGATTTTAGTTATATATAGTTTGTGTACACTATGTTATTATAGGGAGGATCAAACACGAACCACACTATACAAATTCATTCCCAGTGTTAATTTCATGGCGATTGTTTACTTGTATTAGTAGACTTACATTGTAAATCGCTTAATAGAACCCCTATAGAGGACTCATTGTTACATTCTCTTTAATCATTATAGAGAAAGATGCCTCCAGAGAAGTCCAACAGGAAGAAAAGCAACACCTCGACAAACCCACCACTGCCACCATTACCCCAATTTGACCCTGTTGTCTTCCAAGCAGCAGTGACCGCCGCTGTGGCCGCCGCCATATCGCAGATCAATAACAGCTGCACTAGCAGATCGGGTAGTGATACCAATCCTCTTAACCTCGGGGGTAGCCCAGGACACCCGAAAGAGTGTTCCTACAAGGATTTCACAACCGCGAAACCCAAATCCTTCGATGGCACTGGATGTGTCATTGCCTTAACTCGTTGGTTCGAAAAGACCGAATCAATCTTTGAGATCTGTGCGTGCCCCGAGTCGAACAAAGTAAAATTTGCAGCATGCACCTTCACTGATAGAGCTCTAACTTAGTGGAACAGCCAAGTTAATCCCATATCTCTTCCGGTAGCCAATGATATGAGTTGGGACGATTTGAAGGAGTTAATGTTGTTTGAATACTACCCGAGGGGCGAGATGCAGAAACTGGAGCAAGAGCTCTGGAACCTGAAGATGAAGGGTTCCGACATCGCCACTTACACTGCAAGGTTTAGTGACCTGGCTCTACTTTGTCCCGGGATGGTCACCCCGGAGTGCAAGAAAGCGGCAAGGTACATTTGGGGACTAACTCCCCTAACTCAAGGGAATGTTTTGGCCGCTAAACCACTTACCTTCGACAGTACGAAGTGACTGGCACAGACACTGATAGATCATGAAGATAGCCAAGACTTCGTGACGGTCATCCCAGAACAGCCCAAAGAGGGTGGCAACAAGAAAAATTATGGAACAAGCGGAAAGGCCAACCTCCATAGGAACCCTCCAAGAAATATCAAATAGTGGCAGTCCATGCTGCTACCGTTCCTGCTGCCGCTCCCACTACTCAAACACCTCCCAGTCGATACGCTGGGAATCTGCCGAGGTGTAACAAATGCAATTTCCATCATATCGGGCCTTACCGTGAGATGCGGTGGAATAATTGCAACAAAAAGGGGCACACAACTCGTTTCTGCAAGACACCAGCACAACCAACCAACCAAACCCCCGGAGATGGAGTAGGCCAAGCCTGCTATGGATGTGGTGAAACCGGGCACTACAAGAGGGATTTCTCGAAGGCAAGAAGTGCTGGCAACACCGGAAGAGTGATGACAATGGGTCAGGAGGAAGCAGTAGCGGATCCTACCGTAGTCACAGGTACGTTCCTACTCGATAACTCTTATGCATGCATTCTCTTTGATAGTGGTGCAAAAAGGAGTTTCGTTAGCCATAAATTCAAACACCTACTCAAACAAAAACCACAATCACTAAACGAAACATTCACTGTCGAGATGGATAACGGGAAGAAAGAGAGCACTAACGACATATTCGTAGGCTGTACCCTTACTCTAAACGACCACTCTTTGTCCATTGACCTTATGCCAGTCTCCATAAAAAGCTTTGATGTCATCATCGAAATAGATTGGTTGAGCCCCAATCGTGCTGATATTCTTTGTTACGAAAAGGCCATTCGCCTTAATCTGCCAAATGGCGAAGCCCTTGTTATCTATGGCGACAAACTCAGTTCAAACATTTGCATCATATCTAGCATCAAAGCCCAAAAATACCTGTGAAAAGAGTGTCACACATTCTTAGCTCATGTAGTTAAAAAAAAAATAAGAAGTTAAAGACCTCGATAGCATCCCCGAAGTCTGTAACTTTCCTGATATCTTCCCCGAAGATCTTCCAGGAGTTCCTCCTGAACGCCAAGTCGAGTTCCGAATCGACTTAATCTCTGGAGCTACCCCCGTAGCCAAATCCTCGTATCGTCTAGCTCCAGCGGAGATGCAGTAATTATCCAGCCAACTAAACAAACTGCTCAGTAAGGGATTTATTAGACCAAGCTTCTCACCCTGGGGAGCACCGGTCTTGTTCGTGATAAAGAAGGATGGATCTTTCCGAATAGGCATAGATTATCGCGAACTGAACAAGCTTACTATTAAAAACCGATACACTCTCTCGCGTATAGATGACCTCTTCGATCAACTCCAAGGAGCCAGATACTTTTCAAAGATAGACATGAGATCGACATATCACCAATTACGAGTCCGTGAGAATGATGTTCCAAAAACAGCATTCTGAACTCGTTATCGTCACTACGAGTTTGTAGTACTGCCCTTTGGTCTAACCAATGCACCCGCAATATTCATGGATCTAATGAATCGGATGTGCCAACCCTTCCTAGAAAAATTCCTGATAATATTCATAGATGATATACTCATCTATTCACGAAGCGAGGAAGAACATAGTCAGCACTTGAGACAAGTTCTAGAAACTTTACGGACGGAAAAGCTTTACGCTAAATTCTCAAAGTGCGAGTTTTGGTTTAGGAAAGTAAATTTACTTGGTCACGTGGTCAGCGAAAAAGGCATACACGTGGACCCTTCCAAAATTAAGGCAATCGAGAATTGGTCAGCACCGAGCACGCCCACAGAAATCCGTCAATTCTTAGGTCTTGTTGGCTACTTTCGCAGATTTATACAAAATTTCTCCAGAATTGCTAAACCACTTACTACCTTGAGTCAGAAGGGTGTAACCTTTAGTTAGGGAGAACAACAAGACACTGCGTTCCAGACTCTGAAGCAAGCCCTGTGCAACACACCTATCTTATCTCTTCCAGAAGGGACATATCACTTCGTAGTTTACTGGGATGCAACCAATCAGGGGCTAGGCTGTGTGCTTATGCAACGAGGAAAAGTTATTGCTTATGCCTCGAGACAGCTAGATACATAAGAAGTCAACTACACTACTCACGATCTTGAGTTGGGAGCAGTGGTCTTTGCACTAAAAATATGGAGGCTTTACCTTTATGGTATCAAGTGCACTATCTTCACTGACCACAAAAGCCTTCATCATATCGTTAACAAGAAAGAACTTAACATGAGACAACTACGATGGGTAGAGCTACTCAATGATTACGAATGTGAAATTCGCTATCATACCGATAAGGCCAATGTGGTAGCGGATGCCCTTAGTCGAAAGGAGTACTCTGATCGTCGGGTGAAGGCACTAACCACGACAATCCATTCACATCTGTCCACACAAATCAAGGAGGCTCAGCTAGAAGGCTTGAAGCCAGATAATGTGGCAAATAAAGCCTTCATAGGAATGGAGAAGAACTTAGAAATCAAGGGTGACGGAGTTCGTTACTTCATGAATCGGATCTGGACACCGAAGTATGGGAGCAGATTACGATGGACTTCATAACCAAGCTACCCAAGACTACGGGTGGTCATGACACCATTTGGGTAATCATTGATAGATTAACCAAATCTGCCCACTTCCTGCCAATCAAGGAAACATACAAGGTGGAGAAGCTGACCCGAACTTAAATCCGAGAGAGAGTACGACTGCACGGTGTGCCCATATCTATTATCTTGAATAGAGATAATAGATTGACCTCGAGATTTTGGCACACTTCAGAAGGCTCTTGGAACTAAGTTGTACATGAGCACAACTTACCATCCTCAAACTGACGGGCAGAGTGAGAGAACCATTCAAACCCTAGAGGACATACTGAGAGCATGTGTTATTGACTTTGGTAAAGCATGGGACACCCATTTTCCACTGGTCGAGTTTTCATATAACAACAGCTATCACTCTAGCATCAAGGCTGCTCCATTCGAAGCCCTCTACGGCCGTAAGTGCAGATCCCCTCTATGCTGGGTTGAGGTGAGTGACATGCAGCTAGCTAAAGGGCAAGTTCCTGATAGCACTCTCACTGGCCCGGAAATCATTCTAGAAACCACATAAAAGATTGTACAAATCCGAGAACGGTTGAAAGCCTCAAGGGATAGAAAAACGAGTTACGAAGACAAGAGACGAAACCCTTGGAATTCCAGGTTGGTGACCGCGTTTTGTTGAAGGTCTCACCCTGGATGGGCATGATACGCTTCAGAAAGCGTGGGAAGCTAAATCCAAGGTACATTGGGCCGTTTGATATCCTCGCTAGAATTGGCCCCGTATCTTACAAACTCCGTCTACCGCAAGAACTTAACAACGTACACTCCGTATTCCATGTGTCAAACTTAAAGAAGTATCTATCCGATGAGACTCTTGTGATCCTACTCCATGAAATCACGATAAACGAGAGCCTTAACTTCGTGGAAGAACCAGTACAAATCATGGATAGGGAAGTCAAACGAACGAAACAAAGTCGTATACCAACAGTGAAGGTTCGTTGGAGTGCCAAGCGGGGACCTGAATTCACTTGGGAGTGAGAGGATCAAATGAAACAAAAGTATCCACATCTTGTTCCCTAGTCCATAGTCTACTCTCTATATAAAGAATTTCGGGACAAAATTCCCTCTAACGGGGGGGGGGGGGGGGAGGGGGATAATGTAACAACCCGTTACTTTCCGAGTAAACAAAAGTCAAATTCGATAAATAAAATTCGAGTCTTTATTTATTTCGTTAAGTTCATAAAGATTAGAAAATAATTTAGATTATATAAATAAGTTTATATAAGTTTTCGGAATCAAAACACTCGAAGAACCAAGATGTTTCCCTCGTAACCGCAAACCTCATGACGACAAACTGTTTGCAGCCGAAAACCTTCGGACCGAAAACAGATTTCGCCGAAAACCCTCTTTGCGGCCGAAAACCCAACCATATATATTTGTTTCATCCGAAAACATAGTCATTTTCTCACTTTTTCACTCGAAAACATTCGCAATTCTCTCTCAAGTATCATCCAAGAACATTCATATCTTCAAGAACAATCCTTTGAATCTTTATATTTTTCACCAAGAACACCAAGAACACCAAGAACAACCTTCAAATCTTCAAGTGACCGAAAACAGCTCAGGACTGCAAACCGATTTCGGCCGAGAACCCCTAGAACCGAAAATCCATCAACACCTGTGCAATTTTCGGTAATTACCCTCAACACAAAACAGGTGTTTTCTAACACTTTAATTAATGGTTTCGCTAATTTAAATACAATTATGTGTTTAAATATTATTTGGATACTGTTAGTTCTGTGTATGCCAACTCGAGGGTCATCTCTACAGTCCGTTGTCCAGTTACGAGCACATACTAAAAGTGAGTTCATACCCCTGCATTTTACTGTTTTCAATGTATTTAAGGGGGGGGGGGGGGGTGAGGGGAATACAAGTAAAACACAAGGATTTATGTGTTTTTTTTTATGAAAACGATTTGAAACAGTTCCAAAACCTTTGCAATTGATTCAAACAAAGATTTCACTACATTTTACAAATATATTCACATATTTTAACCGTTTTTTGTACCATGTCGAGCATAAGGGTGTTTTCCTTCATACAACTAAACTGAAAAAGTTTTCAGTATAATACAGATCATACATTAAACTATAATTGACATAGTTTTGGAACACTACACTACATTTACGAAGTACAATACACGAAACAAGAACATACATACAAACTATAATAGGTATAGTTTGGGATACAATACACTATTTTAACAGTTCAGAAACAACTTGTAAACTATGGTAGATATATTTTATGGAACACTACACTATATTCCTGATACAAGGATGCATTACTAAATAATTATTTTACTTTACAAAGTACAGTACTACAAGGTTATACATACATTTTCAAGTACAAGAGAACATTACAACACTACACGTAAACTAGGTAATACTGGGTTGCGAGGCACTACTTCAATTATACCCATCAGGTTACGGAACTAAATCCTATACAATATAACCAGAGTCTCCTGGTGGGAGAGCGTGAGATTTGTTTATAGATCTATACGGGACTGACAATCCCAGACCTGAACTGCTAGCTACAGTTAGGACGTCATGTCTGGGGTGACAAATGTCATAACCTTTCCGACGCCTGAAGAACGTCGTAGAGGTCACTAGGTCATATCAAGCATGGTTATTCGAAACTCACAACAATATAAACTAAAACATTTGTTTACGGGATTTCATTTCTTTGAACGATTTTAATTTAAAAAATAAAACTACACTACATTACAACTAGAGGATTCCAGGGGTTTCAAACAAACGTTTTTATTTTAGTTAATGAAACTACACTACACTACTATACATTACTACTCTTGATATCTAGGGATTCATACACAGGTTTACATACAATACACTATTATACATTACAACTGGTAGTACCCAAGCATACATACAAAGGTTTTCGTACAAGGATATCATAACAAAAATCATATGCTATACACAACAAACATACATTTTGGTCTTAAGGCCTAAGACTACTTTTCACTACTAAATAAAATATTGGATTTTCTTGAGGAACACATACGAGCATTTTTAAAGATCAATGACAAGTTTCCATTACAAAAACATACTTATGAACTCACCAACTTAAATGTTGATACACTTTCAAAACCACTTGTATTCTCAGGGAACCGGTAGACAGGTACACCCGCATGTTTTGAGTAGACGGAGCTTTTAGAGTCACATATTTTATACATTTGTTATACATTTTTGATGTCATACAAATTATGTATTGAACATACGTAAATACTATATTCAATCAATGTAATGGTTGTGTTTTCTTTGATTACTATTATGCAATTGTTGTGATATTGTGCATGACGTCCTCCGCCCCCGAACGTTTCCGCCGTTCCGGTTTGGGGGTGTGACAAATGGTTTTCATTTCCACATAGCAAGTATCGATTTTCAGCAAAATTCAATTTTCAACAACCAATATCAATTACAATAGATTATGTATCCTTAGCAAGCAATCGATAGTAATGAACGATCGATTTTCAGGAATCAATCGATTCTAATATGAAATTTGTTCATGAAAGAATAATAATCAAACGATGGGAAATAATCAATCGATTCTTTGCAGCTAAATCGATTCATACTAGAGATTAAAGAGAGAGAAGTAGAGAGAGAGAAAGAGAGAGATAGATAGATAGATAGATAGAGAGAGAGAGAGAGAGAGAGAGAGAGAGAAAGTGGGGGGAGAACGGTGGGTAGGGTGGGGGATAATTTTTTCTTTTTTCTTTAATTGTTAATTAAAATAGTATTAGACTAGTTATAAAAAATACAAAAACAAAATAAAATGACATAATCGTCTTTTCAAGTTTTTTTGGACCAAAATCACAGAGATATTTTGATTTTGGACCTTCCATGCAAGTGGGAAAGTTTTTAGACCTCATCCAAAGTTTTTGAATAACATAGGGACCAATCTTGCACTTTTGTCTTTTTTGATGTGACTGGCTTTTTTTTAAAAAAGTTGTAGGGTGGTCTTTAAGACCAACTCTGTCTTAGATTTATCGTTAAAGACCACCATTCTCCTAACGTCTTAGTGTTATTATATATCTAATTATGCCTCTTATTGACACAATTACTCCCTGATCTACATTATATTCTTTTAAGAAAAAAACCCCATTCATCTTCCAATCGAGACAAGAAAAATACAGGTAGGAATCTATCTGTGTTTCATTCAAAATGTAATAATTACATAAAAACTAAAAAAAATAATCAAACATTCAAGATGTTTCAAACCAACATGTGGCATATTTGAGGCTCATCAAGTGAGGTGGATGCTCAAGTCGTTTATAGTAAGTTTCACACATCACTCTTTGAGATAAATTACTCGAAACAAAGGGTCTTTTTACCTTTTTTTGGCAATTTATTTACATAGCATGTGCCAAATCTTTTTACAATGAAAATCAATGAAGTTTTTTTTCTGCAAAACACTTGGAAGAAGGTACATTGGTGAAAATGTAACAAACATTTTCTATGTTGACATTGAGGAGTTCTCTATACATGAACTCAATGTCATGATGCAAAGAAATAAGATATGCTAAATGCAACACCATATATTTCAATACCGTAAATTAGTATAAATAAGGACATTGGTTGCGCTAATGTCATGTCCAATGGTTTATATGTACATTTAATTTCACAAAATCATTTTACATCAAAGTAAGTTGGGTGTTACAACAAACACATCACTATAACAAACATTTGAAGTATGCCAAAATGGTACTAACAAAAACAAATTGTCTAATGTTTGCTAATTTTAATTCTAATTCTCTACTATTGTCCCAAAAATGTCAACCGCCTTCTAAAGGTTACCTACTTATATTTATTTTATATCTGTTGGACACATGTAAACAAACATCCATGATACAACAATGTCTAGTGAGTATATGGAGTAAACAATACAAAATTATAACAATATTCATCAAGTTCCCAACTAAAGAAGTTCAAAAACAAATACCAAGTAAGTAACCATTTTATGTGCCAAATATGCAAGTAGGGAGGTCATACCCTTAATTTCAAAGTATAGAAAGTTCCTACCTTTAAGAACACACTCTAGGGATTTCATACCCTTAGAGGGATTTCATGTACCCGTACTATAATTATTGGGATTGCATATGCTTATCAACAACTAAGAGATTCTTACAATATCCCAAACTATGGGGATCTCGTACCCATGTATTAATGCATGAACACAAATCAAACTATATATATATATATATATATATATATATATATATATATATATTATTCAAGAAATATTACAATTATACGTGCCATGTTTACAAAGTATTATTCTTAATTACAACATATAAATAAGAAGTTCATACCCCTCATCACCAATCTTGGGGAGTTCATACCCCTAGCACCACCTCATGGGGAGTTCATAACCCTAGGATCCAATTAGATCTCTAATGTGGACTACTCATATTGAGATATGCCATTACTTCGCTAAGGGAGGTACCATTCCAGTAGTGCCTTACAATGTCTAGAAAATTCTAATCCATAACCCTATTCCGTTGAGGAGTTCATACCCCTTGGCACTAATCTTGTGGGGGTTTATACTTATAACACCACTTCATTCGTACAAACAAGAAGTTAAGCAATAAATTACTCAAAGCATTCGCGTAAAAACAACGAACAAGAAACGTGTTCAAAATGTTAGGAAAAACTTGAAAGGTTTTGATCATACTATCTAAGAACATATAGCAGCGGAAGCATATAACAATTTTCTAGTCAAATGTTCAACTAAACCTATAAGGATCTTACCGTTCCTATTATTATTTACAACTCTAAGAAGGTAAATATTACATACCTATTTATTGGCTAAAGATGTTCTTGATTGTGATCTTGTTCTTGCCACTTTTATTATATGCCAAGGATCCAAACCAGTATTCGTATAATGGAATCGCACCTAAGAACACCAACTGATAAATACGAAAAACCCTAATAGGGTTTATTTTAGTCAAGAGGGAGTAGGGGGAGGAAATTTAGAGCAAGGGAAGGAGCATCTAGGTTTTGATCCATAACTCCCTATTTACAGGCTCCTATGTTTCTTAATACCAAAGCAACTTCCTTTTTGCGGAATTTGCCTCTTGGACTACTTCTATTAATTAAACCTTTTGATTAATCAACATCACATCGTAACAATTAATTAACGTCTAATTAGTTACAAATGATCTTCTAATTAATTTAACATAAGATGAAAATTAATAAACTAATTTCTCCTATTTTTTTGTATTTAATTGGTCAATTGGGTTAAAAGCGTAACCCAAAAAGACCCTGTTATTCTTAGAAATATTACCAATAGTTATGACTTTGACAATATTTCCAACAGTTTGTTCACTTGGACAAGTCATCAACTATATGAGGTCTAATACTTTCAAATAATCAGAAGACAGAGCTTTTGTTATCTATCTTGAAAAATAAGACTCGTATTTGTCATAAGACTTATGGTCAAATGAATTACAAAATCCTATCTAACTGAAAATTTGGTAATGCACTTCTCATTGACATGTCGAAGAAGATGATTCCATAATAATACATATCATTCAAATATTCGAATAAGCTTTGAACTTTTGTTCCTATACTAGTTTCATAAATTTCATGACTTTCTCTTAAAAATATCTTAAAGTGTTCCACATTTAAATAAGTTATAACAATCTCATGAACATTTCATAAACAATTTAAATCATAAGACCATAGAATGAATATTTGGGGGAGAATAAGTTGTGTTTGATCCTAAGAATAGTAACAAGGGTTCAATATCGATGATCAAATTTTCTTCTCTATTTTTTAATCTTCTTACTTCCTGTTAGTCAGTGTACATTCTTGCAAATGTCAATACTTTAGCCTTAGTAAAATACTACAAGATTAGAAGTTATATTCCATTGGTATTATGAATTCATATATTTGACTGTAGACTAAACATTTGGGGGAATGAGTTGTCTTTTGAATCCAAGGATAGTAGCAAGCGCTCGTTATCCATGATCGAGTTATCTTCTCCATGTTTCAGTCTTTTACTTCCCTTCATATATATTGGGCATGTATGCATTCTTGTTCCTTTTCTTGTTATGGAAACAAATATCCTATCCGAATATGTCTCAGAATAAGCCTTCCTTTTTTCATTGGAATTTACATCAGAATTATGTGTACCACCTCTAACATCCTTTTACTTGTGGGTAATTGGATTTCAACTTCTTGACAATTCCACCCATGATAGCAAATATGGAAGCATTTGAAGTTGGAGTTTCTATGATTGGACATGTTAGTTAACAAAAGCCCTCAACATGCCATGCAATTCCTTTATGTACATTTCAAGGTTGTTCATATCAAAATCAGAGTGAAATGATTATATGTGCATGTCAACTATTTGGTGATGATATCCATAATCAACTCCAAACTTTTGAAATATTATTTTAATTTAATATGTCAGTATACTATGTAAACTTGGTATATTCTATTTTCGACAATTTAAAACACAATGTTTAGAGGAATGTCATGAAGAGCTTTATATAAGGCATGAGCATTCTTTTCATTCATGAGAATTACTCTCAATTTACAAATTTAGTCAAGATTAATCAGCCTTATCACCTTATCCTTTTCGAGGTTTTATAGTAGGTAGGGAACACTATTTTTCAATTTCCATAAATATGGAATTTCCTATATCATTGAGATTTATTAACTATGGTCAATTGCATGTTAATCACATTTATGCTCATCCTAGTCCATGATAAGGATGTCATGGATCATGGATTAGATGGTGGATCAACCATGCAAAAGTGCTTGATTCCCGACTCAATATATAATTGAGTGTCACGAGTACCACATCTTTTTCAACTATATCCTCAAATTGACATGTCAACAAACCACACACACACCGTCAACTGGTTATAAAGCAAATGCATATTTTTAATGGGTAGCATGTGATTCACGTTTTATTACTATTTAAAAAGGGGAATTTGTTTTAATAGCTTAATTTAATACTTTTAACTTAAAGCATTATCCTATCAAACACTTTCGACAACTCCATTCAAAATTCAAAAAGGTAATAAGGATAGTAAGAAATGAGTTTTTAAAAACTGACCTCATTAGTTATCAAGGAGACCTCCTTAAACGTTTCTTATAATATTAGAGTGTTGGTAAGACTCACAGTCTATTTTAACATGTGGGGAAGCAATCATATATATATATATATATATATATATATATATATATATATATATATATATATATATATATATATATATATATATATATATATGGAAAAGGGAATACGTGGTTGTTAGGTACCTAATATAGGTGTAGAACCCCTAAAGCCACATCGTTTTTTAAGATAAAATGTGTGGCCTCACGTTTTGGTCGTAGCCCTAATTCCTATCTATTCCATCTTTCGAGTTCCATTTTTTTGCGATCATAGGCTATTGTATATGAGTATATCGCAGCCTCCTTAATAGATTTGGAGTTTTAAAGTTTTTGTTGTCTCCATCTTGTAGGTACGACTAACATCCACCTTCTCCTCTAATCAATCTTTGGACTTTTAGTCTTCGTAAACTAATTGTTTTATTCTTTTCCTCTTGATACCGACTTCAATATATAAAAACGTTTACAATTTGGGTGTTGTTGTTCTTAAGAAATATTTTTGATTTTCTATGCTCTGTTTGTGACCATGTCACAGTTAAAAATTAAATAGGAGCGTGTTTTTAATACCTAACATATCTATACACATGGTCTACAACACCTTTATCTTGCATGTAAGCATGTTATAAACAAGTTTCTTACCAATGATTGCAACATTGCATCTTCCTTCATCATATTTATCCTCTAAAACATGAGTAAATTCTAGTATCTTCTACTTTATTATATATTCAATTTACCTCCACTGAATTGAAAGATCATAAGTTTCGTTTCCTAGAAGAGTTACGTAGAAATAGGAAAAATACCTATTATTTATAAAAATTAACATGATTAATAAGAAAATTTAGAAATATTAAATATCATCAGATGCAAAATCTATCGTTTGATAAGATGATAAATGATACAACTATTGTTGTGTAATAAGTAAAGTTTCCTAACTACAATTTATCATACATTTAGCTACCATATTTTGAAATCTTCTTTTACTTCCTATAAATAACTTGACTTCGTTTATGCAGCAAGGTGAGCTTTAATCTTTCATTATGTTTGTACAAAGTATACATGTTGAATAGCATATTCAAACACATGGATGTTTTCTTGATACAAGACATACCTAACATTATTAATCGGGAAAATCAAGCAACAGATGGGCCTTCCGAGACATACAACATTAAAGATATTGGCATAAATGATGTCGATAAAGGTCTTGAATATGATGAATCTGAAGTTAATGATGCAAATATCATGGGAAAGGTTTTCAATACCCGTCATAATTTGTATTCATATTATAACTGGTATGCCTTTTTACATGGATTTAGCATACAGATTCATTGATATTATAAGAATAAGATAACAAAAGGAGGTTTATCGTAAGATGTATGTATGCAACAAATAAGGTTTTAAAAGAGTGAAGGGTGATAGGAATGTAAAGAAATGTCGTAGAGATTTACCGAACGGATGCCAAGCAATGCTTTAGATTTCAAAAAGGAAAGATGGAAAATTGTTTGTGGATATTTTTAATGATACACACAATCATGAGGTTAACGTTACACCAACGAAAGTATTGAAACATCATGCCTATGGAAAGTTCCATTGGTCAGTTGAACGTAAATCTATTGTGGTGGAGCCTGGTCAGTCGGGGTTGAAGCCTTCTCAAATTAAAAAGGCTTTCAATGAAATGAAACCTTCAAATGAAGTTCATGTTACTTCCAAGCAATGTATTGGCATATTATCCAAGCAACGAAGGAAAAACAGAGCTATGCAGATGGGACTCCTAGAAATTTTTTTTGGTGGATATGTATGAAGATGGGACTCCTAGAAATATTTTTTGGGCAGACGGAAGACCAAGGGATGCACATACTAAATTTGGAGAAGTTTTCGTGTTTGATGCGACATACATGATGTAGTTCGTATGAATCGAGTGTTAGAATGAAATCAGAATATGAAATGAATCAAGAACACAGAATGTAAATATAATATGTTTGGCTATTTATTACTTCTAAAAGAGTACATGATATGAAATACTAAAGTGTTCTTACAGTCCACAAAAAAGTTACTCTAACACATATACTTACCCCTATTTATAGGAGTTAACAGAAGCACAAAAAAATACATAAGGGCTAAGATGCTTAATCTTCGAACTCGGAAATGCCATTATGAAATACATACAACGAATACATGAAAACAAACTTTCATACTAAACATGACAAAAGATGCTTTGACATCTCACAATATATTTCAAACTCTACATTCTTGCCCTTTGTGAGAAGTATCGAATCCTATGTCATTAGCGTCTTCGTTGCTTGATGTAGTACTCTTCAAATCTCCGTGTACCATATGATCGTCTTTCAAACGTCATACTTATCACCAACTGAATTCCTTTTGCAGTTACTAAGACGAACAAGAAGACTCATGTATCGAGAATTTGTATACATCTCCACATCTTCAACTTTGAACAAAAACTTTGTCATCTTTTGATTTTTGTTCTTCCCAACAAATAGAACTCCAAGAGGCTTAACATCAATCTCCACATCTTCAAAATTCTTGAGACTTCCTGGACCTTGCAACATTGATTGAGGAACTGTCACTTGTTTACCCATTGCCAAAGCAAGCTCCACATCAGCAAAAGCTAGAAAATCATAGTAGTTGTCTGTGAACAGCTTGATATGAGAAAAACCTATCAACAAATCTTCTTTTCTATTCACGTGAAGTCTCGACACATCAACACTACTCAAGATCTTCGCAACACAGATGAGATCATTGAGATTTATCAAAAGAAAATATGCCACTGATAAGTCACATGCAACGTTGTTATCCCGAACCATATGATAACGAAAGTTCTGTAACAACCCTTCGAACAACACATCCTTGGAAACACCCAAAACTTTAACAATTTTGACTAAGGACCAGACTTCCTCCTCTTTCTCTCCAAGAACTGCATGAAATCTCATCTTTATCTTCTTGTATTCTTCCTTGTCATCAAACTTATCCACCAATTGATGTTGCGATGAGATAAACATCGTTTGATTGATGGGAAAATCCAATTGATTGAAATCTGTATTTTCGATCTCAAAGCTCTTCTTAGGAACCTTTTCAAAATCATACATATTACCAAGAGAAACAATCTCTTCAATTGTCTCATAACAGTATTGCTTGGTTGGATCTCCTTTATTAAGACCTGGTGGATCACCTTGTCTTTGTCTCATGATACTGTTAATCTGTCTTTATTTTTCTATCTCTTTCTCTAAAGCTTTCTTCTTTTCTTCTTCCGAAAGATTGACCATAATACCCTTACCTTTATTCTCTATTTCTTCCTTTGATGGTGGTGTCTTTGAACTCGAACCCTCGTCCGTAGAACCAAAGACTATGCCTTTGGTTAATGGCTTCGAAGTAATTGTGGTTGAAGTTGTTGACATAGAAGTAGGAAGTGATGTTGGAACTTGTGTGCTTATTACCTTCCCAACAACTTTTCCTTGATCAAGATCTTTTGATGAGAGAACCGCCTTTCTCCCCCTTGCACCCCTGTTTTAACAGGTGGGGCATCTGTTGGCATCAGATTCACAAGCTTTATAAGAAGAGAAAGTTTGGCTTTCAGATTGAACTCCAAAGAAGAAAACATTTGTGATAAATACTCCTGAGAAACCGAAGATTTGGGAGAAGTATCAAACTTCGAAATCGACTCCTTTAAGTTTGCTAGAACTTCTTCCATCGTTGTATACACTTGTGAATCCTTGGTCGAGAATGAAGTGAAGTTTTCAACAAGTTTGCGGATAGCCTCAGTAACAACATCAAGTTTGTTATCAAGAGACAAATAACTCTTTTCAAGATTAGTCACCTCCTTCGACATTTCAGACATGAGGGAGTGCACCTTCAAAGTTACAGATTCTTGAACTTTTCATGACCTCTTCGACAAAAAGAATATGTCGTTCTTTGGCGACATTACAAACTTCTTTAACTTCATATTGAAAATTCTCAACATGACGTTTCAAACGATCTTTGTGCTTCGTTTAAATTTGTTCCATAGCAACCTTCAATCTATGCTCTTGAGATTTCAACAACAAATCAACCTCAATCCTAGACACCATATTGCGACTCCCAGTATCAGACTGAATCTGAAAAAAAGGATTCAGTTTGTGATTCAAGATTTTGAAATGCTTTCCTGACATCAGTATATGATCAGGAATGTTCTCCTCCTCTGGGTTGAACTGAATGTCAGCAAACATTACCATTACATCATCTTCATCTTGATCAACATCTAGAATTGATTTTTCACCATCGGTTGATTGAGAAGGGAAAAGGGAAGTAATAGGTTGATTCATGATATTGTTGTAAGTAGGTGAAATTGTGGAAGCAAGTAACGAAATGGGAGTAGGTGTATGAAATGGTGGTAAGGAAGTAGAAGTGTCGATGAGTTTAGTTTCGATTGTGGATGAGAGAATAAGAGAAATAGGAACTGATTAAGTTGCAACAAAAGTGTTACGTTGGGCTTCGAAATTCGACATCCCATCACCCATGTTGACATTTGTGTCCATATTAGATATGTTCATAGGGATGCCTGAAGTTCGAACCTCCTCCGAAACGGATTCAGCCATCAAAACTTCGGGTCGTATGACTTTGTTCTGCTCAGGGATGGAAATAGTTGAAGGATCACCCAAAGTAGTGGTTCTGTCTGTATTAGATGCGTTCATTGTGAATAGGAGATTGATAACTATCATCTTCGAAGTCAGTCTCCTGAACAACCTCATCTAAAGAATCTTCTAATTGCTTCGCCTTCTCCTTGATATTTTTCTCCATTTCCTTGGCTTTGCGTTTCTTCGAGGCGGGTGAAATAGGAGCTGGAACCTCTCGAATTAACACACCCTTTCGATTGAGCTGAGGTTTGCGAATTTTCTTGAATTTCGAAACAAAATTCTCCTTTGGTGGAGAAACAGACTTCTCAGGAACTTCTTCCACAATGGGACTTTCTAGTAAATGACGAGTTATATGTGCTGGCTTCTTCGTTCTTTTAAGAACTCCTATTTTCCAAGGAAAAAATTCATTTTCAGGACCTTTATCAACTTTGGAAATAGAATCTAGAACAGTCTTCATAACCTCCTTCTCAACTGTCTCAGGAACTAACTTAGGTTGTGCAACCTTCCTGGATTTCTTTGAACTTGTACCACATTTTAAAGTACCTTCACTTCCTTTGGGTAATAAAACCCCAACCTGTTCATTAGGGTTGATTATTGACAGATAAGTAACAAGAATGGTATTACTTGGATCCACCTTTTGAAGCATTGCTTCAGGAATGTGTGCCATACACGGAAACAACTCATGATCATCTTCAAATGTTTTAGGATGTTGATAGATTGTGAACTCTAATTTTGGAACATCAGATGGAACAAGAATACCTTCTTTCTCATACACCTCTTGCAAAATCAAACTCCAATATCGAGCGCAAGAAACACGATTAGCAACATTGGTGTGAGAAATACGAGTTCCGAACTCCTCCCATAATTGTTTAACATAATCCATGTTTAAATCATAGTATAATCCAACAATCAAGGCATATAGTTGTAATTTGGCTTTGTCAAGAACAACACTTCGACCTGTGAGACAACAGAGAAAAATCCCAAACATAAAATTTCAGATACATGGAAAAAATGACTTCTTGAACTGACTAATTCCAGTAAGTGGGTGTTGATGACCCATCTCATTGAACACATTTATGACCTGGTCATTCATCACCTCATAAAATGGTCCAGTGTTTGGAAGTTTCATGATCTGTGCAAAGTGTTTCTTCGTGAGCTTGTACTTCTTCTCGTTCGTAAGCTGAAACGTTACAACTTTGGAGGTTTTATTGAAGACAACAGTAGAACCGACCAAGGATATCCAAGTCATGAGCACTGAAAAGGAAGAAGTCATGATCGTTGAGAGCACGGAGTGATTAAGATCAATGATCAACATTTGTAACTCCTCAGGGTACTTGGAAACGACTAGTTGAACTCGATAATTGGAACTCTGAATCTTCAACATAGGTTGAGAGGTGGCTTCGTCAGTAGTTTGGGATGGAACAACATGAGCAGGGTTTTGGAGATTGGTGTGTAGAGATAAGTGTAAGGAAATAAGATTTTGGGGAAATTATGCAACCAGGATACGTAAAGTTTTGATTGGAAACCCCCAAATTCATTTTATACCTAGTACACAATTTGAATTTGAACTGGCCATCAATGAATATCTGCCACGTGTATCCTGGGAAAGTGGTTCAGTTGCCGTAAAAGTCGCCACGTCTGAAAAGTAATGAGCACTTTTTTCCTGAAAAACCGTGAAGTATCCAAACCGTCACATCAATCAAACTTTTTGTTTGCCCCAAGAGGATAAGAACCGTCAGTGGACCTTCGTTTCGAGGTAAGGCTCATTCGCTTTTGGGTGAAAAATGAAATTATAGCCAAACTTTTGAAATCTAGGTTTGAGTTGGTAGTACCCAAGACCTTGAGGATTTCTTGTGAAAATGTGTGCCAAAGAAATAGTGGGAACTAAGATAAAAAAATGTGCGAAGAGTGACAACAAATAAACATTCGATGTAAAAGTTGACTGATCCCAGACTAAGATCACTTCATTCAATATCAACAAAGATATTGAACGGCTTGTGTGGTATCCTGTGAAATACAATCGAATACTCATAAAGGAGTATCGAAGGGCTTCTTTTATTTAGACTTCGAAGGTAGGCTCAATTTTGGTCATAATCACAACTTAAGATAAGTGTGAATTCAATGATCAAAATAAATGTATGACTAGTGTAGTCAAGGACAAGTGAAGTGTGAATAAATTAAAGTGACGAAGGATCAAGAGATATTCAGAATGAAATCATATTCCATATAAAAATGAAAGACTGGACCTTGTTGGGTAAAAATGTCTTGGGAAAAGAACATTTTGTCAAGATCACACAAAACAAATGGAATGCGATTTTGAATATCGAAGGAAGGTACTGAAATAAATGTTTCGTGAAAATCTTGAACTTAAAGTTCACCATCAATTTCGTTATAAGTTGGGAATATTGGATGTTACCATCATCACAGACTCATGAATCAAGATCATTAACTCAGACTTGTGCAGTATCTACTGATGGGTTTAGACCATAAGAACATCCTATGTGCTCATACAAACCCTAATGCTTGGATCTAGGTTTCTCTATTGTACATGCATTCATCCAAGACTATAAACCCTAGATCTAGCATGTGATAATCAATATTAACATATGAATTAGGGTTTAGATCATACCTTGATTGTTATGTAGCAATAACAATCTCAAATCCTTCTTGTAATGACTTTAGAAAGCTTAGAGTCACAAATGTCACTCCTCTAATGGTTCACAAACACCAAGAGCAAGAGGATGAAGAAGAGAAGAGAAGGAGGCTACCAAAAACGTGTGGAAACCCTAATCAACAAGTTCACCACGTTTTTGAGCCATAAGGGTCCTTTAAATAGAGAAGCTATTAGGGTTATCAAACAAGGAAACCCTAATTTGGATGCTTAAGCCCTAAGCAACCCATGGACTCCTTCCTTAAACGCCTAGGACGATTTCTAATGGGTTTCCCCATAGAATTCGTCCACCCCTTTAATATGTAGTCCATTAGCTCAATATTCAACTATCATACAATTGACAGTTCTAGTCCCTTAAGTTTAATTAATCTCTTTTAGCCACAAAATTAATTATCAATTAATTCTTGACTAATATTAATTAAACAATATGATTTCTCCTTTAATATATTATATTAATAAATCATAATTAATCCCTTCTCTCCATAGTTCATCCTATCAAGTTGCTTTGGTGAAGGCAACCCAAAAGGACCATGCACCATCGGGTCAAGTACATACCAAAATAGTTATGGACTTAGACACTAATCCAACAGTCTCCCACTTGGATAAGTCTAATAACTATTCCGCGTATGACTTCAGATCCTGATCTGCAATCGTAGCTTTCAAAAACCGCTGTCAACTCTGATCCTATCAGAAACGCGTCCTTTAGATAAGGGATCATATATTCCTCCATTCTAGATATCGTATAGACTGAGACATGGATTTAAATCATTCTCTATGTCTATGTGTTGTTTCCCGATTTCCGATTTATGACGACTGACAACAGACTACAATTGAACACATCAAATTAGTCCCGGCTTGGCCAAGCGCTTAGTTGTCATCACTAAATCATCGAGGGGCCCACATATATCGCTTTCATCCTACTTTGGATAAAAGGGACGGATAAAATTTGATTCAATGCTTGCTTGCACTCACTTACCGAATCACACACAACAATATGTTTTATGACACCAAGTTACTGGTGCGTTTACATATTATCAATGTGTAATCGACTCACAAGATACAACTCACACATCTCGGTTTCAAGAATATAAGATATTATCGTCTCACCAATCACTCGTGATAAAATCCATGAAGTGATCCAAGTGAGCGTGGGTTTAATCCAATGCTCAAATCATATTTATAAGCACTCATGAACGTTGCAGCAAACATTTGCTTATGTCTAATACACTTTAGACAATCTACAAACCAATTCATGACAGTCTTCATTCATACCTACTTCCAACATATGAACGACTGTGGACCATTCGAATAATTTGATTATTCTGAAATAATTTAATTATTCAGGAAGTCAAAACATGCAAAGTGAAACACAAGAATAATACTAATCCCATATGGCCCCAAACTCTGGGTATAAATAAAACACCTTTTATTTATCACCATATCGATTACTCATTATTTGTTGTTTCGGGTAATCAACTTCTTACTTGAATTATTACTACACTTGTCCCATGCTCTCAGAATGCACACAATGTTTACCTACGGTCCTTACTTTGTGAAATAGATCAAATGAACACATTTCCAATCATACTCATTTCACAACTCCCAATCCTTATCATAAGTATAAGAATATGAAATTCTTGTTACTTATGCTAAATTCTAACATTTTATGCAATGATTCTTTCGGAAAGTTATAGCTCAAAATCATCAAGACTTGGCCAATCTCTATCAGAAACAATTCTATAGATATGATGTCTCTCACTCAAGGTACATTCCTTTGAACATCTTTCTTGCATAAAAGTTTCTAGTCTAGATACAGATTCTCAATATCCAACTCCCAATATGGAAACATTTCCATATTTGGCATATGACAATTCATTCTTGATAGAATCTTATCTATTCATAATAATGTCATCCAATGCCATACTTCCAACTACTCACAAGCGATCAATCATCAACGAGCTTTGGATCATCCTTTGATAGTTGTTTAATTATTTTAGTCAAAACCGATTCTAGTCCTTTTTCTCTCTAAATGCGCTAGACATTTTGAAAATTTTAGAATGGTCAAATATTATAGCACTTGCAATCGATCCTATACCCGAAGCATATGGAACACGATGCATAATGTCTTACATACAGATATGATGCTTTATCCATCTTCTGCCATAATATTTTATGTGTCTCGTTCTTACAATTCGAACTATGAAGAGGGATGCCGTAATCATAATCGAAATTTTAAGAACACACTATGTATCCTTTGACTAAATTTATTAAAATTTCTCAATCTAAGCTTTAGATTTTGAAACGAAGTACAATATTCTCTCCCTTAATTATAGCAAAACAACTATTCAACCCTTACGACTTTGCAAAGTATGACTCTTGTTTTCTGTAATTAATATTGCTAACTTGCAATACTTGCCTTAATAATCATACAAGCACAACATTTATGCTCCCACAATCATGATGATTATTATCGTATAAGCATAACACTTATGCTCCCACTAGCTTTGACATGTTTTAGAAAACAACTGAACTTCCAGAAAACAATACTTATTGAATTTCTGAAGTTCATATTTCTAATACCTAATGCTTTGATAATCCTTTATCAAAGCTTCTTAAACTTATACACCTTTGCCTTAGATAGCTCATATGTATGTCTAAACAATCCAGATTAATTGCCAAATCTCACAATCGAATTATGGAAAGGGATGCCGTAACCATAATCGAATTCGAGAATACAATTTCACAATCACTATCTTCTTAAAATCTCTCTTAGTGAAAGCATTTCCTCACAGTCATTTTCATGAAGGAGGGAATCTTATGACACTTAGATTTTAGTGGTGTATGTGTTCCTATCCATGCGAATTTGTCAAAACTAAAGTTTGCGACAAATCCAAACTCATATGGACTGAACTTTCTCAATCTTGATTTCTTGCCTTATGGTAACACGAGTGCCCACCATGTCTTCCAAGTAGTTAAGCAGCTCATCCTTACATATCAATGTACTTTCCATCGATCAAGGTGTTTTGTCTTTATGCATTCAAATGAGAACTCATAGAACTCACATACATAATTAACTCAATTGGAATGGCACAGAAACAAAATAATGTCAACACGATAGGTCATAAACCTCAAGTCGTGTGCTAGTGATGATTGATAAGGTTTATTCTTGATTAGTTCTTGAACTTTTCAAGATCATTAAGACTCCCACTGACTCCTTGACATATAAGATTCTTTTGTCAATAAACATTTCTCGACAAACAAATATTCAAGAGTTAGTGTAGTTTTTATCAAGACAAAACACTTCACTAAATTGGCCCTAGTTGGTCTTTGTCTTATCCAAGACATCACAACTTTCCAATTATGCAAGAATAAGAAAACCTTTTCAAATTTCACATTTGATGAATGTTATAAACCTTCTTAAGACTTGTCAGTCAATTCACAATCTTAACTCTAAGACTTGGTTTTGGAACGAAGTATGATTGACTTCTTGATTTAACCATTTCTTCAATTCTTGATTCCTCTTCTCAGACATACAATTGCACTAAGACTCACTTAGAGGATCAATTGAGATATGGTTCTTAATCATTAAGACCTATCATAAAACATAATAAAAGGTACTCTCCCTTCTTCTTAGAATAGAGAAACTTTTACCTTTTTGCCTACATAATTCTTCTTATTCGTTCTGCTATTTATTGAAACTCTTTCAATCAATTGAGAATTACACTTAATCTCATAAGTATAATCATATTTACTTAACCTTAGTAAATCATGACGAATATCTTTGTTACTCTTGTGGTGGACTTGATCAACACACAACCTTGTGTACTCGATCTCCTAGTCCCTCACTTGACACTTTGTCAATGAATTAGTCTAATTTCCAAATATGCATGCAACCAAGTTGTATGATTCCAAGTTTCTGTCCAATTGAAACTTGGGCGATGAGAAACTTTCCCTATTTGGTAAATTCTTGACCTTTCCACAAATAACATAATTAAGAATCAAAACCATTATTGCTAATAATAGAAACTTACATCAATTTTTCATACACGCCATTGCAAGGATAAATAAATAATATAAAATCAAAATTTATATTATTGCGGAAAAATTTGTCCTTACAATGCAATTCAACTGAAAAACTATGTTGTTAAATATTCCTAAGCAATCTATTCTAACTCCAAGTAGTAGCTTAAGATTCTAATCTTCAAGTAATGCGATCGAAATCCATTTCTTCACGATTAGATTCCGCTCACTTCTTCCCTTAAGATTCATCTCTTTTCTTCGATCCTACAAGACATCGAAATGTAATCTTATCACATTATGTATTAAGAATCTAGAATAGGAACTTAAAAGAGTTAGTTAATGGATTTTACCTAAAGTAGAGCCATACGTTTTGACTCTCCCATCTCTTAGATCTCTTAGGTAAATAGGACAGCTTCGTCTCCAATGCCCCTTCTCTTGGCAATAAAAGCAAATTGACTCTTTTGGAACAACACACGGAACTACTTCTGACTTTGCCTTTCTTTTATGATCAAACTTTTCGATCATGGCATGCCTTTCGTTGCCATTGTCTATATCCATAGAGGTCTGGAAGGCAGATCCACCAATCAACTTTGCTTTTCTAGTGCGCCAAATCATTGCTGATTCAGCAGCAATAAGCATATAGGTGAGATCGATGAGGGTTACGTCGTGGTTGATCATATAGTACTCTCTTATGAACTTACTATATGAGTCATGAAGTGACTGAAGAACCCAGTCAACAGCCAGCTCCTCACAGACAACAGACCCCAACATTCTTAACTTATCAATGTACGACTTCATCTCTAGGACGTGTGCACACACTGACTTTCCTTCTTCATGTTTACTTGCCAAAAGGGCTTGAGTGAGTTTGAACTTTTCAACCTTTTGAACTTGTGGGTTAGGGAGAACAATAGGAGGAGGTGGAGGAAGTGAAGCATCATCTCGTGTTCCTCGATCGAATCGTGGAATATCATCTTCATGTGAAAAGCCTTTTCCACGGGATTTGGGAAGACCATAGTTGTCATACTTTGACATCTACAAAACGGGAGAAAAATTCAAGTTAGTTGATTGATTGAGTCCTTAATAAATCACCCAAATGAGATATTAAGGCTAGGACCCGACACAATACTCTACAACTTGGGAGAGGGATGCCGTAACCCAAATTGCAGAACATTTGAAGGTAAGTGAATGACGATTCACTAATTTCCACCATGAAAAACGAAAAAGAAATTTAAGTTTTAAATCTATTGAAAATTCCTAGATCTTTTGAGATTCATTGAACATTTCAATGGCATGTTTAAATCTCGATATGCCCCTCGATTTGTGATTGGGATGCCGAGGATCACAAAACAGGGTGTGAATAACCATGCAAACTTACATGGTGCCCCCAATGTTACAGTCACCTATTCGATGTGCCGGTTAACCACACACGCTCCACCGAACTATGACAAACAATGAGTCACCCTTTGCTACCTTTGCTTAGTACCATTTAGTGTGCCGGTTAGCCACACACGCTCCACTAATGTCTTCGCAAGGGCACAAAGTGTAATTTCATGGAATTGCATCAATTCACTTTTGCCTAAAGTAACTAAGATTGGAAATTTTGTAAAAGCATTTAGTTACTTTTGTACTTCATTATACTTATAATGGAAGGTTTCTGTCCTATCCTACCCGTTCGGCTAACGACCCTCCACTAGTCAAGAGTGCGGTGGGTAAGAGTGGATACCCATTCAATCACCATTTTATAGGCAATTTCCTTAAACACCCCTCATATACCAGCTTCGTGAATGAGGCCTACTAACGGTAAGACTGACTGTTTACTCATACATATATAATACTAGACTTTTAATGTTATATATAGTATAGGGTGTATTTTATACTTTTTAAAATACTTGGTGGTCAAATTTAATAATTACACTTTTAATTTAATTAAATTGTAAGCCAAAACTTTTATGGATTTATTAAATCTCTCTTAATTATACACTTTAATTAATTAATAAAACCATAAGGGTGTGAATTGAACTTTTCAAAACAATACTAGGGTTTTAGAATTTAACATTTCTAAATTAAACTTTTAATCAACTTTTAAATTCCAAAACTTGAGGGCAAGTTTTGAAACATTTCAAAACATTAGGGTTTAGAATTTAAATATTTCAAATCAAACCTTTTAATCAAAATTTAAATTCCAAAACTTGAGGGCAAGTATTTGAAACATTTCAAAAACACAAGGATCAAATAGCAAATAATTTAAATTAAACAATTAGTTTAATGATTATCTAAATTTGACCTAATTTCAATTTCTTGCAAGATAAGTTACCCAATTAATACAAATAATTAATCTTTAATCATATAAGGAAGTTACTATCTAATCAATTGGTAATTATCTTTTGTTTAATCAAGGATATTCTCAAATATAAGATAAAATTCGAATATTAAAGATCCAAAACAATTAAGGCAAGTATCCTCAAGCAAAACAGCAAGAAATCCCGAATTTCCCTCTTTCTGACGCTCGGACTCGCCGAGTTCCTCCATGGACTTGCCGAGTTGGAGCAACTCGCCGAGTCCACATTGGAACTCGCCGAGTTCATCAGTCAGGGAGCCAAAAAATCGATTTTGAAGCTTGAACAAATAACCAAGGCATCAATACAATAGAAACCAATCAAGGCTCTGATACCACTGATGGGTTTAGACCATAAGAACATCCTATGTGCTCATACAAACCCTAATGCTTGGATCTAGGTTTCTCTATTATACATGCATTCATCCAAGACTATAAACCCTAGATCTAGCATGTGATAATCAATATTAACATATGAATTAGGGTTTAGATCATACCTTGATTGTTATGTAGCAATAACAATCTCAAATCCTTCTTGTAATGACTTTAGAAAGCTTAGAGTCACAAATGTCACTCCTCTAATGGTTCACAAACACCAAGAGCAAGAGGATGAAGAAGAGAAGAGAAGGAGGCTACCAAAAACGTGTGGAAACCCTAATCAACAAGTTCACCACGTTTTTGAGCCATAAGGGTCCTTTAAATAGAGAGGCTATTAGGGTTATCAAACAAGGAAACCCTAATTTGGATGCTTAAGCCCTAAGCAACCCTTGGACTCCTTCCTTAAAGGCCTAGGACGATTTCTAATGAGTTTCCCCATAGAATTCGTCCACCCCTTTAATATGTAGTCCATTAGCTCAATATTCAACTATCATACAATTGACAGTTCTAGTCCCTTAAGTTTAATTAATCTCTTTTAGCCACAAAATTAATTATCAATTAATTCTTGACTAATATTAATTAAACAATATGATTTCTCCTTTAATATATTATATTAATAAATCATAATTAATCCTTTCTCTCCATAGTTCATCCTATCAAGTTGCTTTGGTGAAGGCAACCCAAAAGGACCATGCACCATCGGGTCAAGTACATACCAAAATAGTTATGGACTTAGACACTAATCCAACATCTACATTCTGATTGGTTTCTACCAGAGATGTCGAAGATACGCAAGTGATGTGTGTGAATCGTGAAGAACTATGTTGGTGAAAGAGATTGGTTAAGAAACATAGTGTACCTCTGCGAATGATATTGACATAACAGAAATCTATTAACTCAAAATGAGAAGAGAAAGGTAGCTCGTCGACTAATGCGAATATAGCCTGATTGGGAAGGAAACCTCTTAGAGAGTGATCCATTAAGGCTTTGAAACACATTGAGTCTATGAGGCTTAGGTCAACATACAACATCATGCTTCTAGGGACACCTAACTAGTGCAAATATTTGAAATAATACATGTCCTACAGTCACGAAGCAATAGCCACCATAATATGTTGATTGAAAACTACACAGAAAATCATTAAACACACAAAACAACACAAAAAAATATTTTTGGATTTTTGTTTTTTAAATAAAAAAGACAAAAATAAAAAAATCTTTTTGGAATTTTTTTTGAAATTTAAAGACGACAAGAAAAAAAATATTTTTGGGAGTTTTGAGATATTTGAAAATAAAAGACAAAAGAAATAAAATCTTTTTGGTATTTTTGATTTATAAAAACAATATGAAAAACAATAAAATGTTACCAGACTTTCTAAGTGAAAAGTATTGATGTCCAGACATAGTATTTCGAAACAACAAGTCTTCTCAGACAACGAAGTATGATCTGAATCATTCACGACATGTCGAAAACAAAGGGGTCGAACGTTGAACAGTGAATAGTAACTTCTGAATCCTTCAGCGGTGTTTCGACTCCTCGTTCTTTCACGATGAAGAAAAGATTGGAATAGCAGTTGCATCAAGCATTCCTAATCCAGACAAGATCCTTAGAAAAGATTTCTCATCCGAAGGCTTTCTAAAAATGTCAGCAAGTTGATCCGTTGTCTTTACATAGTGAAACTCTATATTTCCATCCTCGACATGATCCTTGATGAAATAATAATGAAGTGCTATATGTTTGGTCTTCGAATGTTGCACCGGATTATGGCAGATGTGTATTGCACTTTGTGAATCGCAATATAATGGTATCTTTTTCATGTTCATTTCATAATCACGAAGTTGACTTTGTATCCATAGGACTTGAGAAGTGCAAGCTGTAGCAGCAACATATTCTGCTTCTGCTGTAGAAATCGAAACACAGGTTTGTTTCTTCGATTTCCAGCTAATAAGCTTCATGTGCAATAGTTGACATCCACCAGTACTGCACTTTCTGTGGAGTTGACACCCACCAAGATCTGCATCGGAAAACGCCTGAATGAAGAAACCTGTCTTCGAAGGGTACCATAAACCCAATGACACTGTCCCTTTGAGATATCAAAAGATATTCTTGACAGCTGTTAGATGGGGTTCCCTGGGATTCGACTTATACCTAGCACAATTTCAAACATTCAACATAATGTCTGGTCTACTGGCAGTTAAGTATAGTAATGAACCGATCATGCACCTGTACAACGTAATATCAACAACAAGCTCATCCAACAAAGGACCTAAGTGTGTGCCAACTGCCATTGGTACTCTTAATTTCAAATTATTCGTCATTCCAAACTTCTCAAGTAGATTACGTGAGTACTTCTATTGTTTGATGGAAATTCCATCCTTAATTTGACGAATATTCAGACCCAGAAAATTATTTATGTTACCCATCATGGTCATCTTGAACTAACTTTTCATCATAATCTCAAACTCATTAGACAAAAAGGGATCATTAGAACCGAAAATAATATCATATGCATAAATTTGAACAAACATGATATGATTCCTAACTTTCTTTCGAAAGAGAGTGGGATCAACTGATCCTTGTTTAAGTTTCGAGAGTTTTAAGAAATTGGTAAGAGTTGCATACCAGGCTCGTCATGCTTGTTTTAATCTATAAACAACTTTATCGAGAATATAACAATGATTAGGGAATTTATCATTTACAAAACCTAGTGGTTGCTTAACATACACAACTTTTTCCAATACGTCACTCAGAAAAGTGCACTTGACATCCATTTGATAGATATCTGTCACAACTGTAATTTTTTCTAGAACAAACCAGGTCTAAAACTTCAACCATGTACCACTAGATTCACAATGTAATTTGATGCAATAGAAATATGACTTTCATGAATCATACTCGTATGGGTTTTATTTTAGTATGAGAGGTGATAACCCATGTTAGTTTAAGTTATAATAAGCTAATACAAGTTAACCAAAACATTAAGAAGTAAAATGGGTCAACAAAAGTCAAATGAATTAAATGATTTTAGTAAACTCGATTTTACACATTTCATTCTTGAGTTTGAAGTCACATATGGACGAAAACACCTTCATGGACTCACATAGGACCGTGAAGCATGGATTGAAACCCATTATGGCCAAAAACCCAAACCAAGTGGACCGTAAACCCATCTTTTGGGTCCATTAAGACAGAAATCTCCCTTTTAAGGGTGATTTGGGTGATTTCGGTCATATTGGCCGTAAACACCTTCATGGTTGGGAGTAAATTCTTCTTTTGGGAGTAAACACTTGCAACTTGACAGTAAACTCCTTAAATATCTTGCTATATTATCCTAATTCAACTTCCCAAGTGATTTGATTCAGTTACCAATGAAAACATCACCTCCTTATATTTACTTCCTACTTAAGATACTTAAATAGAAATCAACCTTCACTTTTCACACATTCAGAAAACGTAAACTCTCATTTCTCTCTCAAATATCAAAATTTTCCCTTCAACATTTAAGATTCAAGCAAACTCTAGGAGATCATTTTGCTTCCATATATCTATAAGTTTTGGTAAGTTTTCTATAGAATTCATGTGTTTTCACAACCATATTATGATTATTATTAAATATTCACTCATTTCTCTCTCAAACCAGAAAATATCTGAAGTTTTATGAACTCACCAACTTAAATGTTGACACTTTTTCAAACAACTTGTATTCTCAGGAAAACGGTAAAACTGGTAACCACAACTTTTGAGGATGGGGCGCTAAGGCGTCAAACAAGTCTTTTTATCATTATATTGTAATTGGCTTTTGAAACATGTAACTTTTACAATGATGTAACTTTTCCAATTATATATATGATGGCCATGCTTGCTTTCTTTACTATTATTCAACTGTTATGATACAGTACATGAAATTCATCCACCCCCGGACGTTTACGCCATCCTGGTTTGGGGGTGTGACAACATCGAAGTCCTTGTATGCTGCATAAGAAAGAAATATTCAAACAACTTCGAGTCTTGCGAGAGGGGCAAAGGTTTTATCATAGTCAATACCTTGTTGTTGTGAATATCCCTTAACAACCAACCTTGATTTGTTTCGAACAATATTACCCTCTGTTTCTTTTTTATTCTTAAAAATCCATTTTAAACCGATTACTGACACATCATCAGGTTTTGGAACCAGACGATAAACCTTATTTCTTTCGAATTTAGCTAATTCGGATTGCATTGCAACAATCCAGTCAGTATCATCCAATGCAACCTTAACTGTTTTCGGTTCCATTTTCAATATAAAGACGTTAAACATACAAAATTCTTGATTTGCATTAAGTACCCCATTTTTAGCACGTAGTTGAGCCCTTGTCAAAACTCCAGCTTGAGGATCACCAAGAACTTGTTCTTTAGGATTATTTCTTGTCCATCTGTCCAGTGGTGGATATGCATGATCAAAATCGAGAGGCTCATCTTCGAACATTTCATCAGTTTCATACCCTTCTCCTGCATTGGACACATTATCATACACATCATGAAAAACATTAGATTGTACATTTGAAAGATTAGATATAAATCCATTTTGCTCCCCTTCAACAACTGGATTAGTATTGTGATGCTCCCCCTCGACAATTAGATTCAAATTATGATGCTCCCCCTCGCCATCAGTATTCGAATGTTCATGCTACCCCTCAACATTAGACTCATTATCATGATTCGTTGATATCGAATTCAAGTGCTCCCCCTCCACTTGATCACCTTGCAACACTGTATGATTTTCGACATGTATTGGAGAGTTTGTCGTAGAATTTTAATCAGCATCTTCCTGAATTAATGTCGAACGATCAGTATGTTTTGATGCTTCAGGAATCTGATTGTCATCAACATCAACTTATGCATCTATTGCCCTATCAGGAACACCAAACATTAAGTAATAATCTAAATCGAAAGATTTTATAATGGCAGACTCATCATTGGTTTGTATGATGAAAGGCTTCTATTCAAAAGCCTTTTCGAAACGTTTGACATAGTAATCATCGAAAGTTAGATTGAAAGTTTCTTCAATCTTCCTTGTTCGCTTATTCAACACCCTATATGCGACTGAGTTGGTCGAATATCCCAAAAATATCCCTTCATCAGCTTTGGACTGAAATTTCGAAAGGTTATCTTTGAGATTCATGATAAAATATCTACAACCAAAAACATGGAAAAATTCCACATTTGGTTTTCGATTGTTAATGATTTCATATGGGGTGATATTAAAATGACGATGAATAAACGATCGGTTTTGTGTGAAACATGCCGTCGAAACTACTTCTGCCCATAGATATTGTGGTAGATTTGCATAGGTGAGCATTGTCCTCACTAGTTCGCATAGAGACCTGTTTCTGCTTTCGACAACACCATTTTGTTGAGGTGTGTAAGGAGATAAAAAATTATGCATAATCCCTAGATCAGCCGAAAATGAATCAAGAACGTGATTCTTGAATTCTGAGCCATTATCACTTTTGGTCTTTCTGACTTTCTTTCGCAAACTGGGTTCAATGTGCTTGATGAAAACGATCATTACTTGAGCAGTTTCTGACTTCTGAAGAAGAAAGTAAACCCAAGTAAACCTTGACAGTGTTGCTTCCCCTGTTTGCATGCTGTACATAATGAATCATTATCAAATTTTCAAACGGGTAAGCCTCGAACAAGATCATTTACCACCAATTTGTTCATATTTTTGAAACTCAGATGAGACAGTCTACGATACCACAGCCAACTCAAGTCATATGATGCCTTCGAAAGTAAGCAAATAGAGGGTACACCGGCGATTGGCTTGATGTTGAGAGTGAACATATCACCTTTCCTCTTAGGCTTGAGCAAAACCTCTTTGGTTTCTTTGTTCGAAATGATACTACCTTCCTCATCGAAGACCACTTGATTACCAGTGCCCACAAAAAGTTGTCAAACACTAACCAAGTTGTGCTTAAGACCTTCAACGTATGCCACTCGATTGAATGTGAACTTGCCATTTGTGACTTTCCCATAGCTTTTAACCATGCATTTCTGATTATTTCCAAATTTCACAATTCCAACATTTTTCAAACTTTGATAATCTTCTAGATTTTCCTTTCGAACTGTCCTGTGACGAGAGCAACCATTGTCAATGTACCAGTGTTCACTGTATTGCTCGTCACTTAATACCTGCGATCAATTAAAGAATTTAGGTCTTCAAAGCTCTTTGGGTCCTTGGCGATTAGAGACAAATGTATTATGAAATGAAGAACCTAACACCTGTGACAACCCGAAATTTCTATTATGTACAACCATTCAATTCAATAGAAGTCAGAACAGTTTCTGCTAACTTTCAAGCTTTTTGGAATAAGTTTGAGTGCTTTAAAGTTAGTGCTTCAGGAGATAACAGGAGAGAGGATGTCTTAGGGTTTATTATGCATCAATAAAGTTCCAAAAACTCCAAGAGTTTGGAGCTAACGGCCCAAATGGTATTAGGGCCGTAAACCCTAACTTTTTTTCACACTTCCAAGTCTAGAACCAATTCTCTCTCAAGTATCATCCAAAGTTCTTCAAAAATCTTCAAGAAAGTAAGTGTTTTCTTCCTTGTTTAGTTAATATCTACCCTAATATAGTGATCTTACATCATTTCATCCATGAAATCATTCCATTTGTGTAGATCTTCAAGTGTTCTTAGTTTCACCAAGAACACCAAGAACACACACTAGTGTTCTTGGACTTCTAGCACCTTTTCAAGCTTCTACATAGTAAGTACTCTTACCTTCACTTGTTATAAGACTTGTTACACTTCTAAAACATCGATAAATCACAAGGAAACACTAGATCAAAGGTGTTTACGGTCCAAGATGTTCTTGGACCGTAAACCCTAACAAAGGGGCCAAAGTGTGCCCTAGTCCCTTACCAAGCCTTGGAAACTAGTCTAGATCCCATCCTTGATGTGCTTAGGACTTAAAACATCAAAAAGACCATAAACCATATGGGTTTACGGCCGTAAACACATGGAGAAGTGGTCCATGGGCCGTAAACTCCATTTAGGAGTGAAATGATGCCACAAACACTTCCTAAGGCTTATACTTGAAGTAGGATGCTTCCTTATGCCTTGAAAAGCTTCAAAACACAAAATGGTAGAAGTGCCATGAGTTTACGGCCGTAAAATCATGGGTTTACGACCGTAAACTCCACAGGAGTTGGTCACAAAACCGTAAACTCCAATAGAGGGTCCCCTTGAACCCTAAACTCAATAGCCAAGTCCTACAATCCTTAGATGCAATCCTTAGGACTTATAACACTTAAATTAAGTGTTTTACATGTCTTAGGATGTCTTAACTTGGTTAATTACTTGTTTTATAACTAATTGGATACATATATGTGTCTTTATATGTTAACTAGGATCCTTGTGTGTGCTCAAGTCTTCACTTGACACTTAGCATCCTATATCAATCCGTTCATCCAAACCACTCACTACAGGTGAGTTCATACCCCTTAATTAACCTTTTAAATGTTTTTAAATGTTTTTATGGGGGGGGGATACAAGTTAAATTCTTATAGTCATTATATCAATCACATAAGATTAATGACTACCAAACAAGTGGATTTCTTACTTTTCAAACTGTTTTACAAACCCTTTTACATATCAAATACTTTTATCAAACTCTTTTACATGTCAATTCCTTTTAGTAAATCCTTTTCATGTCAATTACTTTTACTTAAACTCTTTTACACTTATATTCTGTTAAATGTGTATCTTTATAGATATAGTTATATAAGTAGGATTGAAAGGACTTAGGACTGATAACTCACCTTACCTCCTGTTCCTCGTTTGGTTGTGGACTTAGGGTATCGGTTATTTGTCCGAAGGTCGTTTGAATCCTAGTTATATATTATGTATATGTATATAGATATAAAAGTTCCTTCTTTCTATTCAAAACCTTTGGGTAGCAAAGGCATACATACATGTTTATACATTCAAGTCATATTACTAGTAAACTACGATAGGCGTAGTTTAGGAAGTTACTAATACTATTACTAGACCAATGAATCATACAATGAGTCAGTTCATACATGAGTCAATACTTGCTAGATAGAGAGAGAACACACAATACAGCTAGTACACACAATACATTACAATACTTTCTAGATAGAGAGAGAACACACAATACAGCTAGTACACACAATACATTACAATACTTGCTAGATAGAGAGAGAACACACAATACAGCTAGTACACACAGTACATTACAATACATGCTAGACAGAGAGAGAACACACAATACAACTAGTACACACAGTACATTACAATACAGGCTAGACAGAGAGAGAACACACAATACAGCTAGCACATACATATACTAGAACATGTTACAAATACTTTCGTACAAATACAGACACTAATATACTTATGATCTCACCAGCTTTAAAGCTGATACTCGGTTTCAAAATAACTTGTATTCTCAGGTCACTAGTAGACAGGTACCGGAGCCAGGTTTTGAGAAGATGGAGCTCGTTCAAGACTCATCTTTCATTTTGAATTATATTTTGGTGTCTATTAAATTTGGCAAGACATACTTGTATTAAAATTATATTATTAATGCAATGGATGATGTTGTTGCTTGTTTACTACTATTCATTGTTGTGATACTGTACATGACGTCCTCCACCCAGAACGTTTCCGCCGTTCTTGGTTTTGGGGTGTGATAGATTGGTATCATAGCATTGTTTATAGTGAATTGAGTATATCAACCCATAAAAGATATACAGACGATAAATACAATAGGGATTAAAATACTCTGATAAAGAGTTTATACTTTTAAATAATAAAATATTTAATTAAGTATACATGCCTGCATTCATACTAAAATCAGTGTCACTAGGACAAAACAAAAGTATTACGATTGTTGGGCAGCACAAGTAGACTTAGAGACATATAGTCAAAACTGGGAAGATATAGCCTGATCAACTATATTATCCGAGGATTGACTAGCATGTACCTAAGTGTGGTTGTGAGGTTGCAACAAGTCTAAAAACTTACCCACAATACCACAATGAGAACAATAGAACATAAACCTAAAATACTATAGGAGTATTTTGTGTGTTACTATAAACTACTTATGTGCTAGATTCTTATATCCCTTTTCTCGCGTAGATAACATGGCTGGATTCCATCCCCACGGCAACTTGTACTTCCCTAACCAAGGTAATGATGGAGGGTTTGAAGCAGAGCCAGAAAATGATCACCCAATCCCTATGGATGGTCACCAGGCTGAAGGCTTTGCAAATGGTTCTGACTCCGAGCCCGAAGTTGAGAACCTACCCCCGATGGCTCTTGTCCCAAATCCTAACCCTCGTCCGACTTTTCAAGGCCCGACGCCTCCGTGGGTGGAAAGCTTGGAAACATGGAGCCAAGGGCAAGATCAGCCCATGCCATTTAATGGAGACCGAAGCTTTTATGACCTGAGCGAAGGGGGCTCAGCAGACAGAGTCTTGCCAATCCTGGTCCGCAGAGTGGCCCGAAATGAGATTCAAGGCAGGACAGCTCTCCATCAAATCACGGAAGTTGTCACCAATGCGAGAATGCATACCCTCCGCACCATTCGTCTGGAAGATGCTCGTGACAGATCTAGAGTAGACCATGAGACCCTGCAGCAAGAGCTAGCTGAAACTCGAGCTGAAGTCATAGAGCTCCGAATATGCCAAAGGGTGTACGAAAGATACTTACTTGATATGGAGCGTCAGCTGGCTGAAATGAGGGTTCACCCAAGGGATAATCATCCCTAGTAGGAGATATTCTACCTTTCTCTCCCGGGTAGAAAGAATATTCTTCCTATCTATGCTCCAAGTAGCACTTTTCTATGTAACTAAATTTGTAATGTAAGGGCTTTCTAGTTAGGCCAGTATGCCGTCAAAACTTTTGTTACTTCGTATAAGATGTAAGACCTACTCCAAGGTCATTTTTCCCAAGCATATTACATCTTAAATATCAATGATTTTGAAAGTCGGCAAATTTTTATGCCAATCATTGTTCAAATACTTCCGTTTTGCTGTCATTAGTATTCTATCTGAAACGTACTCTAGTCAAATTATTGAGCTATGGTAATTTAGCTCAGAGATCACTTCAAATCCTTGTCAAAGGTTGGATAGCAATCGTCTTATAACCATTTTATTCTACTCGTTACTAGGACTGCATCATAGGGATGTAGGTCAAAACCCCCGAGAACTTACTCCTACTCTTTATATGAATAGTCGAAATGCATCTAGGTTCAACCATAATCACTCACAAACTCATTTTCCTTTCCATAACAGAATCATGTCGTCACCCAGAAATAGCAAGCCGAGCAACGAAACCCCTATCCTTCACATCGACGCCGCTACTTTCCAAGCCGCGGTATCAGCTATCGTGGCAGCTGTCCTTGCAAACCTCAGCGCTAACAACGCAAGCAAGGCTGACAAAGGGGTGGACGAATCCAATCGTTGTATCAATCCGGGAAACCAACAAATGATAACAGTCACAGACTTGCAAAGCAGTAAAACCGAGAAAAGAAAACGAAAGCGCCAAGCCCAAAAGGAGCGCAAGCGATCCCAAAGACTTGCCATACAACAGCAACAAGTGGCAACCCCTGCCATCCCAGTACCGATCAGACCATACGAGGGAAAGCTTCCAAAGTGTGACAAGTGTAGCTTTCATCATAATGGGGCTTGCCATGAAATGCAATGCTGCAATTGCCACAAAATAGGGCACCGTGCTCCTAACTGTGGAGCACCGGCACGACCCATCACTCCAGTCCCTGACATCGGAGTCAGCCAGGCTTGCTATGGTGGCGGTAAAATCGGACACCTTAAGAGGAATTGTTCGAAAAGGAGGAGCAGCGAAAGCAACCGTGTCCACATAACTCTGACCCGACACATCACTCCCACCACCAATGCAGGTGCAAGCCAGATATGTCACCTATGTGGTGAGATAGGACACCTCGAGGAGGATTGTCCAATAACAAAGAACTCTAGTGCATACGAGAAGATACTAAGGATCACAGCCGCAGGAGAGACTACTCCGGACCCACGTTGAAATACTAGGGCGTTTCGTAATAGTAGACTTATAAACTGTTAAAAACTAGTGCAACTCGAGTCTTATCTTTTTGGCGAGACCCCGTCAGTCAAGGGACTCTCGTGCTGTGTATACTTGCTTTTGTAGTATACCATGTTTGCAGCAGTAGTCTTATAGATAAATCTAAAATACTCAAACTCTGTAGAAGTTGCTCTGTGATGTTTTGAAACACTTTTATTATCCAGTCTAACGCCTTTTATTCCAAGTAGTCCAACATTAACGTTTAACTTGAGTAAATTCGATCCTCTCACTGCCAGTTTCATGCATAGATTCTTTTCTCCGAAATCGCCTTTCTAGCGAAGCCATCATTCCAGAACTCGGAGGTACTCATGCAGAGAGTACCTTATGTCTCGTATCCTTCCCGAAGACACTTCAGCAAAACTCCGCGGAGTACCACTCTACAGTACGTCAAGTTCAACCCGAAGACCCATACGGTTAATCTATCGCTGAAGAAGGTATACACAAGGGTGGTATATAATCAAGGTTCTACAGGCTTAGAATTGGTAATTCCGCTTCAACTTCTTTTCCTTGTTTGGATGTGGGCTTGAAGAAGAATTATTTATTCGACTGCCTTTTCAGTCTTAATTATATACGACTCGTATACACGAAACTGTGATTGATGAACCAAATATGACTTTTGATATGAACTTTAGGACGGAGACTGCCCAAGACTAAGAGTGATGGTACTGCCATGCGGATAAACTTAGAATCCAATCAAATACCCTTCTCACCGTTCGAGTTAATAGATCCAGATAGAACAGAAAACTCCCAGGATTACCTCCGCAACGTCAAGTCGAGTTCAGAATCGACTTAGTGCCAAGGGCTACCCTAGTAGCCAAATCGCCCTATCGCCTAAAACCTGCAGAGATGCAAGGACTATCCTGTAAACTTAACGAACTGCTCAGCAAGGGCTTTATAAGACCAAGCTTCTCACCGTGGGGAGCTCCAGTCTTATTCGTCAAGAGGACAGCCTTCCGAACTCGTTACGGACGCAACGGGTTTGTAGTAGTACCATTCAGATTGACTAATGCGCTCGAAGTATTCATGAAGTTAATGAATAGGGTATGCCATCCTTATTTGGATCAGTAGTCATCGTCTTCTTAGATGACACACTTATCTAATCTCGTAGTAAGGAAAAGCATAGTAAGTATCTACGTCAGGATCATATAAGATATATATAGGTCTTAAAAAGCTATACTGGTGTCCTATCATAAAAGCAGAGATACTACCTTCGTGAGTAAATGTCCTACTTGCGTCAAGGTCGAGGTCGAATACCAGAAACCCTCAGGACTACTACAACAGCCGGAGATACCGGAATGGAAGTGAGAGCGAATCACTATGGATTTCATAACCAAGTTGCCCAAGTCAACGGGAGGACTTGATACCATATGGGTCATCGTCGATAGATTGACCAAGTCCGCACACTTCCTGCCTACCAAAGAAACAGACAAGATGGAGAAGCTTACAAGAACTTAACTTACCGCGCGAGCTCAGTAACGTGCATTCTACTTTCCACGTCTCGAACTTGAAAAAGTGTCTGTCCGATGAGACTCTTGTAATCCCACTCGACGAGATCGAGATCAACGACAACCTCAACTCCGTGGAAGAACCTGTAGAGATCATGGACTGGGAGGTCAAGAAAACGAAACAAAGACGTATCCCGATAGTCAAGGTTTGCTGGAACGCCAAGCGAGGACCAAAATTCACTTGGGAGCGAGAGGATCAGATAAACTGAAATATCCTCGTCTTCTTACTTAGTTATTTGTAACTACTAATTTGTTTAAATTCTAATTTCGGGACGAAATTCCTTCTAACTGGGGGATGATGTGACAACCTGAAATTTCTATTATGTACAACCATTTAATTCAATAGAAGTCAGAACAGTTTCTGCTAACTTTCAAGCTTTTTGGAATAAGTTTGAGTGTTTTAAAGTTAGTGCTTCAGGAGATAACAGGAGAGAGGATGCCTTAGGGTTTATTGTGCATCAATAAAGTTCCAAAAACTCCAAGAGTTTGGAGTTTACGGACCAAATGGTATTAGGGCCGTAAACCCTAATGACTATATAAGTGACACTTAGTTTATTTTTAACTTTTTTTCACACTTCCAAGTCTAGAACCAATTCTCTCTTAAGTATCATCCAAAGTTCATCAAAAATCTTCAAGAAAGTAAGTGTTTTCTTCCTTGTTTAGTTGATATCTACCCTAATCTAGTGATCTTACATGATTTCATCCATGAAATCATTCCATTTGTGTAGATCTTCAAGTGTTCTTTGTTTCACCAAGAACACCAAGAACACACACTAGTGTTCTTGGACTTATAGCACCTTTTCAAGCTTCTACATAGTAAGTACTCTTACCTTCACTTGTTATAAGACTTGTTACACTTCTAAAACATCTAGAAATCACAAGGAAACAATAGATCAAAGGTGTTTACGGTCCAAGATGTTCTTGGACCGTAAACCCTAACAAAGGGGCGAAAGTGTGCCCTAGTCCCTTACTAAGCCTTGGAAACTAGTCTAGATCCCATCCTTGATGTGCTTAGGACTTAAAACATCAAAAAGACCATAAACCATATGGGTTTACGGCCGTAAACACATGGAAAAGTGGTCCATGGGCCGTAAACTCCATTTAGGAGTGAAATGATGCCACAAACACTTCCTAAGGCTTATACTTGAAGTAGGATGATTCCTTATGCCTTGAAAAGCTTCAAAACACAAAATGGTATAAGTGCCATGAGTTTACGGCCGTAAACTCATGGGTTTACGACCGTAAACTCCAAAGGAGTTGGTCACAAAACCGTAAACTCCAATAGAGGGTCCCCTTGAACCCTAAACTCAATACCCAAGTCCTACAACCCTTAGATGCAATCCTTAGGACTTATAACACTTAAATCAAGTGTTTTACATGTCTTAGGATGTCTTAACTTGGTTAATTACTTGTTTTATAACTAATTGGATACATATATGTGTCTTTATATGTTAACTAGGATCCTTGTGTGTGCTCAAGTCTTCACTTGACACTTAGCATCCTATATCAATCCGTTCATCCAAACCACTCACTACAGGTGAGTTCATACCCCTTAATTAACCTTTTAAATGTTTTTAAATGTTTTTATGGGGGGGATACAAGTTAAATTCTTATAGTCATTATATCAATCACATAAGATTAATGACTACCAAACAAGTGGATTTCTTACTTTTCAAACTGTTTTACAAACCCTTTTACATATCAAATACTTTTATCAAACTCTTTTACATGTCAATTCCTTTTAGTAAATCCTTTTCATGTCAATTACTTTTACTTAAACTCTTTTACACTTATATTCTGTTAAATGTGTATCTTTATAGATATAGTTATATAAGTAGGATTGAAAGGACTTAGGACTGATAACTCACCTTACCTCCTGTTCCTCGTTTGGTTGTGGACTTAGGGTATCGGTTATTTGTCCGAAGGTCGTTTGAATCCTAGTTATATATTATGTATATGTATATAGATATAAAAGTTCCTTCTTTCTATTCAAAACCTTTGGGTAGCAAAGGCATACATACATGTTTATTTATTTGAAGTCATATTACTAGTAAACTACGATAGGCGTAGTTTAGGAAGTTACTAATACTATTACTAGACCAATGAATCATACAATGAGTCAGTTCATACATGAGTCAATACTTGCTAGATAGAGAGAGAACACACAATACAGCTAGTACACACAATACATTACAATACTTTCTAGATAGAGAGAGAACACACAATACAGCTAGTACACACAATACATTACAATACTTGCTAGATAGAGAGAGAACACACAATACAGCTAGTACACACAGTACATTACAATACATGCTAGACAGAGAGAGAACACACAATACAACTAGTACACACAGTACATTACAATACAGGCTAGACAGAGAGAGAACACACAATACAGCTAGCACATACATATACTAGAACATTATTACATTTATGTGAGCCACGTAACGGGGCATGACACTACCTGTCATGACCGTTTTGTATCCAAAATCTCCTTAAGTGGGTATCATATGAGTTTGTGTATAGATCTATACTGGATTGACTATCCTACACCTTGCTGCTCGTTACAGTGGGACTTGCAAGTCGACGGGTGCCAAACGTCATTTCTTACGACGTCTTACATCGTCGTTTTTCTTTGAGTCGGTGGCTGGGTACAGGACGATCACATGGTACTTTAAATAATAATTGGTTTAAGGTAGTTAGTACAGCAGTAGTTACTTAATACAACACTACAGTACTATTTCATTTTCCCATTACATTCACTTTGTGAACATTCACACAATGCACTGTAATGTAAAAATTATATTTTGGTTAATGATAGTCAGATTTGGGAAAATACATACTCTTACAAGAGACACACACACAGACACTAGATGCCTTGGTAGAAGGCTACTTTTAGTAGGAAACATAGGGTTTTCTAGGAGAGTTCAAAACGTCTTACAAAACATCTTACAAAACATCTTACAAATACTTTCGTACAAATACAGACACTAATATACTTATGATCTCACTAGCTTTAAAGCTGATACTCGCTTTCAAAATAACTTGTATTCTCAGGTCACTAGTAGACAGGTACCGGAGCCAGGTTTTGAGAAGATGGAGCTCGTTCAAGACTCATCTTTCATTTTGAATTATATTTTGGTGTCTATTAAATTTGGCAAGACATACTTGTATTAAAATTATATTATTAATGCAATGGACGATGTTGTTGCTTGTTTACTACTATTCATTGTTGTGATACTGTACTTGACGTCCTCCGCCCCAGAACGTTTCTGCCGTTCTTGGTTTTGGGGTGTGACAACACACAATTTCGAACTTTGGATTTCAGACTATCGATTACGTCAACTTCTACTGACTTAGGTATCGAAATGAAAACATTCATTGGTTTTGGTGTTACACTGACTTTCCCTTTTTTATTAGCAGTTCGTTTTACCTCAACTTTTTCTTTGGGAACAGCTTTCCATTTTCAAACAGAAGGATTTGAATCCAATGATGAAGAACTCTTAGTTTGTGACTCTTTCAAGTATCTTTCGTAGGAATACCTTATTTCCTCTTGTGAAAACTTCCCTGATTGGTATGACGTTCCTTTTCCTTCAAGACAATGATTGATATTCTTCAAGTCAGCTTTCCCTTTTACAAATGAAGCTTTGACTTGTTGCTTCAAATCAGGATAGGGAAAGCGAGTTAGTTTTGGTTTAAATGAATCGTTTCTCTTTTCTTTAACATCCAGTTTTACGAAATCTCTTTTTGGAGATGATGGTTTTACATGGATTTGAAAACGGTTTTGAAAAAGTTTGTTATAACCGATAGATGTTCGATTATAAGCTTGTTGGCCATTCGAAAATTGTCTTAGATTGTGAAATTGATGGAAATTTCTTTGTTCATTTTGTTGAAAACCATTTCTACGAAAATTGTGTTGTGAAAACCTTGCAGTTTGACGATTAGGAACAAAATTCCTTTGCTGTTGGTTTTGAGCAAAATTCTCATTTCTTGCTTTTTGAACACTCGGTTTTTAATTGGTTTTGGAACTTTTGTATGACTTTTTGAAAAAGTACTTTGTTTTTGAACGGGTTTGTTCTTAGTAAAAGACTTATTTTGTGAAAAAGTCTGAACTTGTTCAGTAGTGTTCTGATCAGACAATTTTTGTGCCAAATCTTTTGGTTTCTTAAAAGACATTTTATTTTTCCAATATACATTTTTTCGAGCTTTTGACATTGAAATTCCTTCTTCTTTTGAAACCTTTTGAATTTGTTCATTGAAAATTTGTTCTTTTGTCTTTTTATTTTGAGAAACTGGTTCATTTGATTGTTTGTCATCATTTTCTTTTTCTATCTTAACTTCCCAAGTTCTTTTTGGTTTTTGCCTTTGAAAAGTGGATGAGTTTTTGCTAAGAGTATTTTCAGTCGTGCTTTGGTTTGAGAAAAACCCTTTTTTCGAAACTTCTTTGTTATCTTCAACAACAATTTTGTTGATTTCAGGATTCACTTTGTCTCCATTTCCTATAGTAACAAACACCTAATTGGGACACACCACATTATTGGTGCATTTGAAATTTGGATAAACAACTGAGTTCGATTCAAGATAATGAAGACCTTTTTCCTTCATCACTTTTTAGAATTTATCTGTTTCATCATAAACTTGATCGACAACAACTCTAGGAATAGTTGTTTCAATTGGAATATCTTCTTCATCATTATTACTATCAGTTTGACTATCTTCGACAATCACACGGTCATAGTCATGAACTTTTGATGTTGAGGGTTGGTCAGTGTTAACCTTTTCCAATGAATCAGTACAAATTTCTTTACCCTTAGCAATTGAAGTGACATTAATGATAAATAATTGAGAACAATCAACAACCTCTTCCTCCTCAATTTCACTTATATTGTCAGAATCATCTTCGATATCAGTAAAATTTGTTGAGAGTCAGATGTCGAATTTTCAGTCCTTTTCAAAAAAATTATTTGTTCGGTTTTGGTCAAGGTCTCATTCACAATATGTACCAGATCATTAGCATCCAAGCATTCATCTATATGAACAATACCATATGCATATGAATCATTTGGGACTTTATCAAATTTAGAAATCTTTTTCTCAGAATCATAGGATGTCGAATCTATTTTCTCCCTTTCGAATACCAAGAAGGGCAATAGCTTACTATGTAATTCCTTACTAATGTCAGAGGAATTATGTAAATATGTTAGTTTAGCATACAATCTTTTAGCTGTATTACAGTAGATGTTATGTTGTTTCATCAAAATACAATTATTTGGTCTAAGATAATCCCTATCAATAGTAACATTTTTCAATTGCAACTCAAGATTTCTATTCTACTCCTCTTCGACTCCAATCATTTCTGTGTTTCTATCAATAAGGATTTCGATTTTTCAGAATCACTACTAACAGAAATAAGCAAGTCATTAACATACGTAATAGTGTCATCGAAATCAGATAAGACAATATCATATGAACGAAAAGGAATATAAAAGGATTCTAGAAGAGAACATACCTTCGAAGTCATTGGAGACTTGTGGGCTCCAGTAGAAACAAAATGTTTCCCAGTTAATTTCTCCGCATCCTGACTTCCCTCTTCATATTTTGCATATATTACTCAATGTGTGGGTGTCACACCCCCAAACCAGGATGACGGAAACGTCCGGGGGTGGATGACTTTCATGTATTGTGTCATCGCAGTTGGATAATAGTAAACAAAGCAAACATGACCATCATATATATAATTGGGATAGTTACATCATTGTAAAGATTACAAGTTTCAAAAGCCAATTACAATATAATGACAAAAAACTTGTTTGGCGCTTTAGCGTCCCATCCTCAAAAGCTGGTGGTTACCTGTTTTACTGGTTTCCTGAGAATACAAGCTATTTGAAAAAGTGTCAACAATTAAGTTGGTGAGTTCATAAGAGTTTATATGAAAATAGTAAGCCTTTCCATGAAAAGTTATTGTGTTTGTTTCCAGAAAATCTGATATTTTCAAATAATGAAATGTAAGTTGTTCACTTGTAGAATATGGGTATTTGTTCCAGAAAATCCTATATTTTCCGTAGAAATGCGTTGTAGTCTTAAAAGTTCCCATACCAAAATGTACGAGTGTTTTCCGTACTTAAAGTAGTAATAAGTAGTTTTATTCATTTATAAAACGATTTGAAGGAAAGTGTTTTCGTGTAAAGTGTACGTATAGTCGTTTCCCATGTGAGTTTTCATAACCGTGCTTTTAAGATGCAGTTCCTGCCTCATCGTTCTTCAGGCGCCGAGTTATTTATGACATTTGTCACCCATAACTTGCCGGTCTGACAGTTGCTAGAAGTCAGGGTGTGGGATCATCAGTCTCGTATAGATCTATACACAAGTATCACACTCTCGTATCGGAGATTCCGGTTATAAATACAGGAGTTTATGTGTACCTCAGTTTGGTATTATGCAGACAACCTCTCACAAATTCACTCAACGAGTGTACGTGTTTTTGAAATAAAAACGGTTGTAACTGACGTTATCCCATATTTCCAGGAAAACGTTGAAAGTGTCGTAAAACAACGATATAAGTATTTTATATCGTTTTTATCCTTTTCTCAACGGGTTACAAAGGGGTAAAGTTTCGTAAACTATATTTGTAAAGTTTCGATAAAATGGACGTTTCGTATTTGATATATATATATATATATATATATATATATATATATATATATATATATATATATATATATATATATATATATATATATATATATATATATATATATATATATATATATATATATATATGTAAAAAATAATGTAATGATTATCAAAATGTGTTTCGTGAAATCACACGCGATTGATTAGTAAAACCATTTCGTGTTTTTAACACTTTTCGTAAAATAGTATAGCAACGTATTTAAAATGTTCGCGTTATAACCAAAATATTATTGTGTGTTACTTGTATTCCCCCCCTTAAAAACATAGAAAAATTCTTTGAAAATGTAGGGGTATGAACTCACCTTAAATGTAGTCATGGTTAGATAACGAGATAAACACGGTGACTTCGAGCTCGAACACGGGAAGCTAATCGTATCCTAATTGTTTGAACACATTTTAATGTGTGAATATATGAAGTAGAACTGAATGTAATACATGAACACTATATATTATAGGAACTTACGATGAACTTACAATAACTGCTTGAAGATAATAAGGTTCGAGTAAACGTTGCTGTTTAGTTTTTGGAAAGAATTGAGGTTGGATTTTTTCAGAGAGAATTGAGATCAATTGTTACTATAAATGGGTTTGGGGAAGCCTACACTCGTGTGTGTGTGTATATATATATATATATATATATATATATATATATATATATATATATATATATATATATATATATATATATATATATATATGAAGGGATGAGATAAGATTATGAGATGACATTTACCTTGGTAAGTGCACTTATCACCTTGGGAAGATAAATTCGACCAATCAAGTCGCACCACTTGGCCACTTTATGGATGTTTTACGGCGAAATGGAGGAGTTTACTATCAAGTTGAGGGTGTTTGCGGCCAAAGGGATGTGTTTGCTGCCAACTATGACCGAAATCCCACATGTACACTCACAATTGAGTGATTTCGGTCATGATGGTTGGGTTTTCGGCCATAATGGATCTTTACTAGAGGGTTTTCGGTCCTATGTGTTACCATGAAGTGTTTTCGGTCATATAAATGTGTTATGATGTTGTTTTCGGTCCTATGTGACCGAAAACTCAAGGATATGGGGCCTAGAAGTCGAAATCATTAAAACAGTGTCATTCCTTTATCTCTTGTTGACCACTTTGACCCCTTAAGTTTTGTTAGTTTGTATTTACTTAGTTCCTCAAGGATTCTCAATATGTAAATATGTATATATAACTCATATAAACATGGATTTCAATTTATATTAACATATATACATATGTCCTCAAGGCTAAGGGTGATTTTACGTGACAAGATTACAATGTGTTATTCACCTATACATAATACATCTTTTGACTTGGTTTGGCTCTAAGTTTTCCAGTTGTCATATTATCCCCCCGAAATTAAGAATTTGCGTGGGACTTCAAGCATTAGGAAAAAGATCTGGATATTTCTGTTTCATTTGGTATTTCCCTTCCCAAATGAATTCGGGTCCTTGTTTGACATTCCAGCGGACCTTCACTATCGGTATCCCGCTTTGTTTTGTTCGCTTGACCCTCTATCCATGATTTCTACTGGCTCTTCGATAAAGTTGACGCTTTCATTTATGTCGATCTCGTCGAGTGGGATAACAAGAGTCTCGTCAGATAGACATTTCTTCAGATTTGATACGTGGAAGGTGTGGTGTATGTTATTAAGTTCTTGTGGTAGTCGGAGTTCATAGGCTACCGCACCAATCCTTGCAAGGATCTTAAATGGTCTGATGTATCTTGGATTCAGTTTCCCACGCTTTACAAAGCTTATCATCCCTTTACAAGGTGAGACTTTTAATAGAACGTGGTCAGCCACATGGAATTCCAAAGATTTGCGTCTTAAATCTGCATAGCTCTTCTGTCGATCTCTGGATTCTTTTAGCCGTTCAGAGATTTGAACGATCTTCTCCGTTGTCTCCCTTATGATCTCGGGGCCAGTGAGAGTGCTGTCAGGGACTTGCCCCTTTGCTAGTTGTGTGTCACCCACTTTAGCCCAGCACAGAGGTGATCTGCACTTGCGGCCATAAAGGGCTTCGTATGGAGAAACTCCAATGCTAGTGTGATAGCTATTGTTGTATGAGAATTCGACAAGGGGAAAATGGGCTTCCCAAGCTTTACCAAAATCTATCACGCAAGCTCTCAACATATCCTTAAATGTTTGGATAGTTCTTTCACTCTGCCCGTCAGTCTGTGGGTCGTAGGCCGTACTCATGTCCAACATAGTTTCTGGGGATTTTGGCAGTGATTGCCAGAACCGTGAAGTGAACCTACTATCTCTGTCGGAGATAATGGACATTGGTACTGCATGCAGTCGCACGACTTCTTTGATGTATTTCCTGGTCAGTTTCTCCATTTTATCTGTCTCCTTTATTGGCAGGAAGTGTACGGAATTGGTTAACCTATCTACTATCACCCACATTGTGTCGAGTCCACCTGTCATCTTGGGTAACTTGGTGATGAAGTCCATGGTTATCCGTTCCCACTTCCACTCGAATATTTCTGGTTGTTGCAGTAAACCCGAGGGCTTTTGGTATTCTACCTTGACTTTGGCGCAAGTAAGGCACTTGCCCACGTAGGTAGCAATATCAGCTTTCATGTTTGGCCACCAATAAAGTTTCTTGAGATCCAGATATATTTTATCTGAACCAAGATGAACGGAGTATCGAGTTTTGTGAGCCTCGTTCATGACAACATCTCTAAATCCTCCAAACTTTGGTGTCCAGATCCGATTCATGAGATAAGGAGCTCCATATCCCTTGACCTCCAGATTTTTCTCCATTCCTCTCAAGTATTCTTTCGAGACATTTTCAGGTTTCAAGCCTTCCAGTTGAGCCTCTTTGATCTGAGTGGATAGGTGTGAATGGATAGTTATGGTTAACGACTTTACTCGACCGCCTGAGTATTCTTTTCGGTTGAGGGCATCCGCTACTACGTTGGCCTTGCCTGGATGATAACAAATTTCAGATTCATAATCATTTAGTATCTCCACCCATCGTTGTTGCCTCATGTTTAGTTCCTCTTGATCGAAAATGTGATGAAGACTTTTATGTTCAGTGAATACGGTGCATTTGGTGTCGTAGAGGTAATGCCTCCAGATCTTCAAGGCGAACACTACTGCTCCAAGCTCGAGGTCATGTGTTGTGTAGTTCACTTCATGCGTCTTAAGTTGTCTCGAGGCATAGGCAACGACCTTTCCCCGTTGCATAAGCACATACTCAAGACCCTGATTCGAAGCGTCGAAATAGACCACAAAATCATCGGTTCCTTCTGGAAGAGACATGATCGGGGCACTGCATAGGGCTTGTTTCAGTGCCTGGAAAGCAACTTCTTGTTTTTCCTCCCAGTTGAAGGTCACCCCTTTTGCGTCAAGGTAGATTGTGGCTTACCGATCTTTGAGAAGTTCTAAATAAATCTTTTGTAGTAGCCAACAAGACCGAAGAACTGGTGGATCTCCGTCGGTGTCCTTGGTGCCTTCCAGTTCTCGATCGCCTTGATTTTCGAGGGATCCACATGTATTCCCTCTTTGCTGACCACATGACCCACGAAGTCCACCTCTCGGATCCAAAATTCACATTTGGAAAACTTGGCATATAGCTTTTCCGACCTCAATGTCTCCCGGATTTGACATAGATGTTGGTTGTGCTCTTCCTTACTTCGCGAATAGATCAATATGTCATCGATAATTGCTATGAAAAATTTATCTAAGTAAGGTCGGCATACTCGATTCATCAGATTCTTGACCACAGCTGGTGCATTCGTCAATCTGAAGGGCATTACCACAAACTCGTAGTGACCGTAAAGAGTCCGAAACGCCCTTTTGGGAACATCCTCCTCCTGGACACGCAGTTGGTGGTAACCCGAAACGCCCTTTTAATAGTGATTTTGTTCAACTCACGGTAATCGATGCATATGCGAAACGATCCGTCTTTCTTCTTAATGAACAGAACCGGTGCTCCCCAAGGTGAGAAGCTTGGTAAGATAAATCCATTGTTTAGTAGTTCGTTTAGTTGACTGGATAATTCCTTCATTTCGGCCGGAGCCAATCGATATGGGGACTTGTCGCGTAGGAGGTACTCCCGGAAGGTCTTCGGGGAATACATCGGGAAAGTCTTGGACTTCCGGAATATCCTTGATATCCTTTACCTCCTTCTTCTTGTCAACAACGTTTTCTAGGAATAGATGGTACGTTTTGCGCAGATAGGTTTGAGCCTTAATGCACGAGATGATTTTGAGACTTGGGCTAGGTTTGTCGCCGTAGATGATGATGGTCTCGTTGTTCGGTAAGTTGAGCCGGATTGCTTTTTCATAACATAAGATATCGACATGGTGAGGACTTAACCAATCCATACCAACAATGACGTTGAAACTCCTTATTGTAACCGACATTAAATCAATTCGAAATGAATGATTGTTTAGAGTTAACGTGCACCCGATGTACACGTCTTTAGTACTTTCAGTTTTACCATTTGCCATTTCTACGGTAAATTTGTCGTTGAGTGTTTGTGGTTTTTGGTTGAGTATGTTTTTAAATTTGTGGCTTACGAAAGTCCTCTCCGCACCACTATCGAAGAGTACGCATGCATAAGAGTTATTGAGAAGGAATTCGGTAACCACCATAGGATCCTTTAGGGCTTCCTCGTGCCCTAACGTCAAAACTCTTCCTGTACTCCCAGCATTCCTGTTATTGGTCTTTGGGTATTCCCTCTTGAAGTGCCTCGTTTCTCCGCACCAGTAGCATGTTCGGCCTATTCCGGTAGATGTGGTTTGGACTGTCTGTTGAGATGGCTGTTTACATAAACGGACAATGTGTCCTTTCTTTTTGCAGTTTGAGCAGTGCATCTCCCTACAAGCTCCTACATGGTGGAAGTTGATCTTGTTACATTTGGGCAAGGTTCCATCATATTATTTTGCTGGTGTGGAGTGGCCGGGATAGTGACATCGTGCACTGCCACTACTTGTTGTTTCTTGGTGGGCTCATGCGTTGATTTACCCATCCTTTTGTTCCAAGTTCTCCTCTTGTTGTCACTCCCTTTCACTGGTTCGGGAATGAGTTTCATTAAGCCCTAGCGGACTCCGTGATCTACGAGCGTTCGTGCCAGACGTTTGGCACTATCGAAAGTAGAGGGTTTCGAAGCTATATTACACTTCCTTAGATCCGAGGTGATAGTCCCTAGAGGTAACGTTCTACTTTTTTGCCTTCCGGGGTGACCATCCCGGGACAAAGTACTGCCAAGTCATTGAACCTCGTGGTGTATGCTGTTATATCGGAACCCTCCATTGTGAGGCTCCAGAGTTTTTGATCAAATTTTTGTATTTCACCCCTTGAGTAATACTCTGCTAGCATCAAGATTTTTAGATCCTCCTAGCTCAATGCGGTAGCCACGGGGAGTGTTAGAGATTTAATCTGGCCGTTCCACTAAGAGAGGGCCCCATCAGTCAAAGTGCAGACATCGAATTTGACTTTATTCTCTTCCGGACAAGCACACATTTTTCGAATACCGACCCAGTCTTCTCGAACCACTTGGTTAGGGCGATGACACCTCCGTCGCCATAAAATGCTTTGGGTTTGTAGTTCAAGAGGTCCTTATAGGACCATCCTCTTGGTCGACCATGGATGTCGCCTTGGTTGGAACTATTATTACCGATTCCAGCCCAGAGGCACCGTTGGAGCTAAACTGTGCTATAGCAGCGGTTATAGTAGCTCTCATCGCAGCTTGAAAGACTGTAATATCCATATGAGGTGGTGGAGGCGGTGGCGGTGGTGGTGGTGTTGTTGTTGTGTTGTTGAAGCGTCTGTAAGATTTGCGCGGAGGCATTTTTCTGCAATAAAGCTTAAAGATGAAACGATGATAAGTTTATAGCAGTGGTTACAAGTCGAGTGTTAACGGACTAGGACATTTTGGTTCCATACGTGTTATGATCCGAATTTAGTGTATTGTGTAAGCCACTCGTGATGGAAGTCTACTATAGTAATTTGAGCGATTAAAATTTAATATACGAATTTAATAGTGTACTTCCAATGAAATAAATGCTTTTCAATTTCATTGAGATATTCTTAATACATAGTGTTGGGAAAATTTGACCTTTTTAAACATGTCTACAATACATCAATATCTAAAGGAAAATCTTGACAGCATTACGATCCTTTGAATAGCGTAGACATTTAATCATAGGGTCGAAATGTGAGTAGTGTAAACACATATCCGTAGTCCTAGTTTATGTCAAAATGTGAGTAGTGTAAACACTAATTGTCGTGAGTGCTACTCTGAGTACTGGACTCTGCCACTTGATGTTCGGTTTCCATCAAACGTCGCTCTAGTTTATCTTGATGCTCTCGAAGTGCTCTAATTTCAGCTCGGGCAGTAGTCATTTCTTCTTGAAGAGCCTCGATGTGGTTCCTGGTCTGATCATGGTCTTCATCCAGATGACGAAGACGGATTGCAGTAATCTCGGCGGTAGCACCAACCTCCATCATTTGGTTGGCGGATGCCCTTGCTTGTCCACCCTGGTTAGCGATGCGAAGAATTATGACCGAGAGAGCCCTGTCTGCTGAACCTCCTCTAGAGAGGTTATAGAAGCCTCTTTCCATCCCGTAAGGAGGGATTTGGCCTTGTTCTTAGCTCTATCTTCGTAAGTCTACGACTCATGGAAGTTCTATCTGGCTGCGGGGTACCAGATAGCCATGGAAGTTCTATCTGGATCCGATTCGATGTCTTCCGAATCCTCTTCATCTTCGTCTTCCATTGGTTCTTCCTCTTCTAGTTCTTCTTCGGAATCCTCCTATGGATCTTCCACGATCCAATCTTCGTTTCCTTGATTAGGAGGGTAGGGATCTCCAGGTAAGTGGAATCTTGCCATAAAGTCTATTCGAGAAATAGGGGTAAGAGGTACATAGAGAATTTGAGTGTGTGGTTTAATGCATTACAAAAATACTCCTATAGTATTTTAAGTTTAGGGTTTCTTTGTATGGTTTGATGGTAAGTTCAGACTCGTTCTTCACTACGACTATTCCTCGGAATACATTAGTCACATTCTGGATAAATATAGTTGATCAGGCTATATTCATCCCAAATCTTATTACATACCCTGAGACCTACTCGTAGTGTTTAACTTATCTTAATACTTATTGTTTTATTATTGTTATGACACCAAACTAGTAATTATGCTTGTACTTATACTTTTATCAAAATATTTTAAAGTATACTTGTACGAAAATGTTTCGTCGGAGAGTTTTTTGTCTCAATGTATTTATAGTTTGTATATCTTATGTGGTTCGATATACTTAGTTCACTATAAACAATGCTCTGATACCAATCTGTCACACCCCCAAACCAGGATGGCAGAAACGTCTGGGGGTGGATGACTTTCATGTATTGTATCATAACAGTTGAAAGAATAGTAAAGAAAGCAAACATGACCATCATATATATATATATATATATATATATATATATATATATATATATATATATATATATATATATATATATATATATATATATATATATATATATAATTGGGAAAAGTTACATCATTGTAAATACTACAAGTTTCAAAAGCCAATTACAATATAATGACAAAAGACTTGTTTGGCGCTTTAGCACCTCATCCTCAAAAGCTGGTGGTTACCTGTTTTACTGGTTTTCTGAGAATACAAGTAGTTTGAAAAAGTGTCAAAAATTAAGTTGGTGAGTTCATAAGAGTTTATATGAAAATAGTATGCCTTTCCATGAAAAGTTATCGTGTTCGTTTCCATAAAATCTGATATTTTCTAGTGATGAAATGTAGTCTGTTCACTTGTAGAATATGGGTGTTTGTTCCAGAAAATCCTTTATTTTCGTAGAAATGCGTTGTAGTTTTAAAAGTTCCCAGACCAAAATGTACCTGTGTTTTTCGTACTTAAAGTAGTAATAAGTAGTTTTATTCATGTATAAAACCATTTGAAGGAAAATGTTTTCGTGTAAAGTGTACGTATAGTCGTTTCCCATGTGAGTTTTCATAACCGTGCTTTTAAGATGCAGTTCCTGCCTCGTCGTTCTTCAGGCACCGAGTTATTTATGACATTTGTCACCCATAACCTGCCGGTCTGACTGTAGCTAGAATTCAGGGTGTGGGATCATCCGTCCCGTATGGATCTATACACAAGTATCACGCTCTCGTATCTGTATACCTCAATTAGGTACGATGAAAACAACGTCTCACAAATTCATTCAACGAGTGTACGTGTTTTTGAAATAAAAACGGTTGTAACTACGTTATCCCATATTTCCAGGATAACGTCAAAAGTATCGTAAAACAGCGATATAGGTATTTTATATCGTTTTTATCCTTTGCTCAACCGGTTACAAAGAGGTAAAGTTTCGTTAACTATATTTGTAAATTTTCGATAAAATGGACGTTTCGTATTTGAAATATATATATATATATATATATATATATATATATATATATATATATATATATATATATATATATATATATATATATATATATATAATGTAATGATTATCAAAATGTTGTTCGTGAAATCACACGCGATTGATTAGTAAAACCATTTCGTGTTTTTAACGCTTTACGTAAAATAGTATAGTAACGTATTTAAAATGTTTGCGTTATAACAAAAATATTGTTGTGTGTTACTTGTATTCCCCCCCCCCCCTAAAAACATAGAAAAAGTCTTTGAAAATGTAGGGTATGAACTCACCTTAAATGTAGTCGTGGTTAGATAACAAGATAAACACGGTGACTTCGAGCTCGAACACGGGAAGCTAATCGTATCCTAATTGTTTAAACACATTTTAATGTGTGAATATATGAAATAGAATTGAATGTATTAGAGGAACATTAGATATTATAGGAAATTACAATGATCTTACAATAAATGCTTGAAAATAATAAGGCTCGAGTAGACGTTGCTATTTAGTTTTTGGAAAGAATTGAGGTTGGAGTTTTTGAGAGAGAATTGAGATGAATTGTTATTGTAAATTGGTTTGGGGAAGCCTTATATATGAAGGGATGAGATAAGATTATGAGATGACATTTACCTTGCTAAGTGCACTTATCACCTTGGGAAGTTAAATTTTACCAATCAAGTGGCACCACTTGGCCACTTTATGGATGTTCACGGCCAAATGGAGGAGTTTACTGTCAAGTTGAGGGTGTTTGCGGCCAAAAGGATGTGTTTGCTGACAACTATGACCAAAATCTCACAGGTACACTCACAATTAAGTGATTTCGGTCATGATGGTTGGGTTTTCGGCCATAATGGGCCTTTACTAGAAGGTTTTCGGTCCTGTGTGTTACCATGAAGTGTTTTCGGTCATATAAATGTGTTATGATGTTGTTTTCGGTCCTATGTGACCGAAAACTCAAGGATATGGGGCCTAGAAGTCGAAATCTTTAAAACAGTGTCATTCCTTTATCTCTTGTTGACCAATTTGACCCCTTAAGTTTTGTTAGTTTGTATTTACTTAGTTCCTCATGGGTTCTCAATATGTAAACATGTATATATAATTCAGATAAACATGAATTTCAATTTTTATTAACATATATAAATATGCCCTCAAGGCTAAGGGTGATTTTACGTGACATGATTACAATGTGTTATTCACCTATACATAGTACATCTTTTGACTTGGTTTGGCTCTAAGTTTGCCAGTTGTCACAGTGGGGTTCCTCATCTCCTCATCATCTGATCTAGATGACCAGATTTGATAAGTATCATCCCTATCAGCACTTCCCTTTGCAGCAAGCAACATTTCTTTCATCCTTGTCACACCCCAAAACCGGAACGGCAGAAACGTTCTGGGGTGGAGGACGTCATGTACAATATCATAACAATGCATAATAGTAAAGACAAGCAACAACATCCATTGCATTAATATAATAGTTAAATACAGGTGTGTTCTTTTGTAAGTTTAAATGACACCAAAAATGTACAATCCAAATGAAGACGAGTCTTGGATCCACTTCGTCCTTCAAAAGTTGCATGGGTATACCTGTCCTATTGGTTCCCTGAGAATACAAGTTATTTTGAAAGAGAGTATCAGCATAAATGCTGGTGAGTTCATAAGTATTTAGTGTCATTGCTTGTATGAAAATCTTTGTAACAACGTAATGTAAGTGTTAGTGAAATGTTTGTAAAAGTTGCAATTGTTTTTACTTCTTAGAAAATTCTATATTTTCTGCTGAAATGTAGTCTTCTACCAAGACCCGACTTTTGTACGTTTGTTCATTTGTAAAGGTATGAGTTTTCCCAAGTATAACTATCATTATCAAAATATAGTTTTCATTAACATCTATGTGAGAAGGTCACAAAGTAAGTGTATTAGGGATAATAATGTTTTACCTCAGCAGTGACACTGCTGACTATAGGTGATAAAATACAGACTCCAGGTAGTATAAAATGTACAATACACCTTGGGGAGTCTTTTTGCCTTTGATCATTTGTCGGTTAATTAAAGGTTTGAATGTGAACTCATATGTAACCATGCTGATCGACGACTGAATAATTGATGACCCTCCGGTGTCATATGTAGTGAGGTGACATTTTGTCACCCCTTGGCCTATCGGCTGGGACTGTAGCTAGCAGTCGGGGTGTGGGAGTGTCTGTCCTGTATAGATCTATACACACAATGCACGCTCTCCCTCCAGGAGACTCTGGTTACAAAATGATACAACACGGTCCTGTTGTATCCGAAAATAGTATGTCACATTCTAGTTATCGTATTTGTATGTTTGTATAGTATATCATAGCGTAGTAATGTTCTCTCTGTACTAGTGTATAGTATGTTCTCTTATATAGTGTATAGTATGTTTGCTGACTTGTAAATGTACTGACTCTTGTATGCTTCGTTGTACTAGTAATAGTGAGTAGTAATCTCTTAAACTATACCTATTATAGTTTACTAGTAATGTTGTTTGTATGCCTTTGCTACCCAAAGGTACTGAACTGAAGTAAAAACCTTTATATCTAAACACATATACATGATATATAACTAAGGTTTCAACGATATTCGGACAAATAACAGGATACTCTAAGTCCACAACCAAACAAGGAACAGGAAATAAAGTGAGTTATCAGTCCTAAGTCCTTCAAATCTTACTTATATAAATATATCTGTATAGACATGAATTTGACAATAATATGAGTTTTCAAAGAGAGTTTGATAAAGGATTTAGCATTTAAAAGAGTTTAATAAAATGTTTTGAAGTATTTGAAATCCATAAGTTTGATGACAATTTGAAAGTAATAGAAAATCTTTCTGTTTGTTCTAGTTATTAATCACATGTGATTAATATAATAACTAGAATGTTTCAACTTGTATTCCCCCCTATAAAAGCATTTAAAATCATTTGAAAGGTTGATTAAGGGGTATGAACTCACCTGTAGTGAGTGGTTTGGATGGAAGTGTTGTATAGGATGCTAAGTGTCAAATGAAGACTTGAACACGCGCATGAATCCTATTTAACATATAATGACACATATATGTATGTAATTAGTGATTAAGATACTAATTAAGCAAGTAAATACACCCTAGGACATGGAAAACACTTTGATTCAAGTGCTAGAAGTACAAAGGGTTGCATCTAAGGGTTGTAGGGCCACACTTTGGAGTTTACGGCCCAAATGGTAAGGCCCCATGAGCTTACAGCCCATGGTTTTACGGCCCAATGAGGTTACGGCCGTAAACTCATGGTGTTTTGTACCAAAATGTGTGTTAAGGCCTTACAAGCTACCAGGAAGTGTTATAGACTAAAGACCAATTCTTAGGAAGAAGTTATGGTCCATATGCACCCATAATTAGGGTTTACGGCCAATGGAGATTGCCTTGGCCGTAAACACCCTTCTGGTCACGATTTCTTGAGGATTCTTGATGATTAACAAGTGATTCTAGTATACAACAAGCTAAGGGTGGTATACTTACATTTTCGAGGCAAATAGGGGTGTTTTCGGCCCAACACACTTTAGTGTTCTTGGTGTTCTTGAGTATCTTGAAGATCTAGACTCAAAAGATGAAATTTGTGGATGGATTCAAGGGTGAATCAAGGAGAAGGGATGTATTAACTCACAAAGGGAAGGGATTACTTACATTTTTGAAGATTTGAAGCAAAAGTCTTATGATCCTTGGGAGAGAATTCCGATTTCTTGGGCTTGGAGGGTGAAAAGTGAGTGGAAAATGACTAAGGGTCATATATATAGGGTGGAGTTTGCGGCCACCATGTGTTTAAAGCTGTAAACCCATAGCCCTTGGCCGTAAACTCCTCTTTTGAGGGTTTATGGCTTGCTTGATAGGTTACAACTTTAGTTGGCTCTTCCATTCACTTATCCGTTTGATGCACTAAGGCTCAGAATGCTCAAACAGACTCTAAATAGTGCTAAAATTTGTAGATGTGAGTCAAACTTTGAGTGAGTTTACGTGTAGTACAAGGTAGAAATTTCGGGTTGTCACATCATCCCCCGGTTAGAGGGAATTTCGTCCCGAAATTAGAGTTTAACAAATGAGCTATTACAAACAACTAATCGAAAAGATGAGGATATTTCAATTTCATTTGATCCTCGCGCTCCCAAGTGAATTCCGGCCCTCGTTTGGCATTCCAGTGAACCTTCACTATTGGGATGCGGCTTTGCTTTGTACGTTTGACCTCTCGGTCCATGACCTCTACAGGTTCTTCCACGAAGTTGAGGCTCTTGTTGATCTCGATTTCGTCGAGTGGAATTACAAGAGTCTCGTCGGATAAGCACTTTTTCAAGTTCGAGACGTGGAAAATAGGATGTACGTTACTAAGCTCGTGGGGTAGGTTGAGTTTGTAAGCTACAGGGCCGATTCTAGCGAGAATCTCGAAAGGCCCTATGTATCTTGGATTTAGCTTTCCACGCTTTCCGAAGCGTATCAAGCCCTTCCATGGTGAGACTTTTAAAAGAACTCGGTCTCCCACCTGGAATTCCAAAGGTTTCCTTCGTGTGTCTGCGTAGCTTTTCTGTCGGTCTCTAGAAGCTTTCAATCGTTCACGAATCTGAACGATCTTTTCTGTCGTTTCCCGAATGATCTCTGGACCCATGAGAGTGCTGTCAGGAACTCGTCCTTTAGCTAACTGAATGTCGCCCACCTCAGCCCAGCACAGAGGGGATCTACACTTTCGGCCATAGAGGGATTCGAATGGAGCAGCCTTTATGCGCGTGTGATAACTGTTGTTGTAGGAAAACTCGACAAGGGGTAAATGAGTATCCCATGCCTTCCCAAAGTCGATCACACAGGCTCGTAATATATCCTCCAAGGTTTGGATAGTTCTCTCACTTTGTACGTCGGTCTGGGGATGGTAGGTTATACTCATGTCTAGCCTCGTTCCAAGGGAACTTTGTAGCGACTGCCAGAACCTTAAAGTGAACCTACTATCTCTATCGGAGATAATGGATATAGGGACACCATGCAGTCGTACGATCTCCCGAATGTATTATCTTGTGAGCTTCTCCATCTTGTCGGTTTCTTTGATGGGTAGGAAGTGTGCGGACTTGGTCAATCTGTCGACGATGACCCAAATGGTATCAAGTCCACCCGTTGTCTTAGGTAACTTGGTTATGAAGTCCATTGTGATCCGCTCCCACTTCCACTCCGGTAGCTCTGATTATTGTAGTAGGCCAGAGGGTTTCTGGTATTCGACCTTGACCTTGGCGCAAGTAAGGTGCATTTACTCACGAAGGTAGCAATTTCTGCTTTCATGTTAGGCCACCAGTATAACTTTTTAAGATCCAGATACATCTTATCTGAACCCGGGTGGACGGAATATCGAGTGTTGTGTGCTTCCTTCATGACCAAGTCTCTGAAGCCACCGTGTTTCGGTGTCCAGATCCGGTCCATGAGATATAAAGCTCCGCTACCCTTGACCTCCAAGTTCTTATCCATTCCTCGCAAAGATTCACCCGCCACATTTTCAGGTTTCAAGGCTTCGAGCTGAGCCTCCTTAATTTGTGTGGACAGATGCGAATGGATAGTCATAGTTAAGGACTTGACTCTTCGACCAGAATATTCTTTCCAACTTAGGGCGTCTGCTACTATGTTGGCTTTACCCGCATGATAACGAATTTCGCATTCGTAGTCATTGAGTAGTTCGACCCACCGTCGTTGTCTCATATTGAGGTCCTTCTGGTTGAATAAGTGTTGTAGGCTTTTGTGGTCTGTAAAGATAGTGCTTTTCATACCATACAGGTAGTGTCTCCAGATATTCAGGGCAAACACAATTGCTCCTAATTCGAGATCGTGTGTGCTGTAGTTGACCTCGTGTGTCTTCAGCTGCGTTGAGGCATAGGTGATGACCTTACCTCGTTGCATCAGGATACAGCCGAGCCCCTGGTTGGATGCATCGCAATATACTACGAAGTCTTCTATCCCTTCGGGAGGGATAGTATCGGTGCGGTGCATAAGGCTCGCTTCAGCGTTTGAAATGCCTTCTCTTGTTTCTCTTTCCAGTCAAAGGCCACACCTTTCTGGGTCAATGTCGTAAGAGGTTTCGCAATTCGAGAGAAGTTCTGTATGAACCTGCGATAGTAGCCAGCGAGGCCTAGAAATTGACGAATTTCTGTAGGCGTCTTCGGTGCTGACCAGTTCTCGACGGCTTTAATTTTGGAAGGGTCCACATGGATTCCTTCTTCGCTAACCACGTGACCTAAGAATTCGACTGTGCGGATCCAAAATTCGCATTTAGAGAACTTCGCATAGAGCTTCTCAGATCGTAAGGATCCTAGGACTTGTCGTAGATGATCAATATGTTCCTCCTTACTTCGAAAGTACATAAGTATGTCATCGATGAAAACGATGACGAACTGATCCAAGTAAGGACGGAATACCCTATTCATTAAGTCCATGAATACTGCGGGCGCATTAGTCAATCCAAATGGCATTACTACGAACTCGTAGTGTCCGTAACGATTTTAGAAGGCAGTCTTCAAATCATCCTCCTCAAGCCTCGTAACTGGTGATACTCGGATCTCAGATCAATCTTAGAAAAGTAGCTCGCCCCTTGCAGCTGGTCGAATAAATCGTCTACGCGAGGTAGAGGGTAACGATTCTTGACTGTAAGCTTGTTGAGTTCTCTATAGTCGATGCACATACGGAACGATCCGTCTTTCTTCTTGACGAACAAGACCGGAGCTCCCCTAGGTGAGAAGCTTGGTCTTATAAAGCCCTTGCTGAGCAGTTCGTTAAGTTGATCGGACAGTTCTTGCATCTCTGCAGGTGCTAGACGATATGGCGATTTGGCTACGGGGGTAGCTCCAGGCACTAAGTCGATTCTAAACTCGACTTGACGTTGCGGGGGTAATCCTGGGAGTTCTTCCGGAAAGATGTCAGGAAAATCACGTACAACGGGGAGGTCTTTTAGGTCTTTTGTTTCTCGACTCATGTCGACAACGTGTGCAAGGAATGCATGATATTCCTTACGCAAGTACTTCTGGGCTTGAATACTTGAGATGATACGAGGGCTCGTACTGGGTTTGTCTCCATAGACCGACAAGGTCTCGTTATTCGGTAGGTTTAGGCGGACTGCCTTCTCGAAACACAGAATATCGGTATGATGGTGACTCAACCAGTCCATGCCCACAATGACATCGAAACTCTTGATCGCTACAGGTATGAGGTCGATTGGGAATGAATAATTATCTAGCGTGAGGGTACAACCTATGTAAATCTCGTTAGAACTCTCTGTCTTTCCGTTCGCCATTTCTATGACGAAGGTTTCTTTTAGTGCTTGCGGTGATTGTTTAAGTAAGTGTTTAAATTTTTGGTTTACGAACCTCCTCTCTGCCCCACTATCAAATAGGATACATGCATATGAGTTATCGAGGAGAAACGTACCCGTGACTATTGTGGGGTCTACCATGGCTTCATTGTGGCCAATAGCAAGTACTCTCCCTACTCCTCCCGCATTCCCAGCTTTTGGGCAGTTTCTTTTGAAGTGTCCTGTCTCGCCACACCCGTAGCAGGCCTGGCTTACTCCTGCACCAGGGACCTAGGTGATGGGTTTGGGTGGTGCTCTGCAAAACCGGACAGTATGGCCCTTCCGGTGACAGTTGGTGAAGTGCATTTCCCGGCAGGGGCCGTTGTGATGGAAATTGTACTTAGTGCACTTGGGTAGGCTCCTTGCATATAGCCTTGCTGGTACAGGGGCAACAAGAGTTGTGGAAGCACGGACAGCCACAACCTGTTGGTTCTTAGAAGAGGGTTGAGCTGATTTGCCTTTCTTACGGTCCCAACGCTTTCTCTTGTTATCGGCCGCTTTGGTCGGTGCTGATACAGCAGTTGTAGTTGTTGTTGGAGGAGAAGGAATCTCGTGATCGATAAGCCTTTGGGCCAATTCCTTGGCACTATCAAAGGTCACAGGGTTCGATGCTAGAACGTTCCCTCGATACGGGGGCACCAAACCCCAGATGTATCTCTCGATTTTCTTGCTTTTGGTGGGGACCATGTTGGGACATAGCGTCACCAGGTCGCTGAATCTGGTCGTATAAGCCACTATATCGGAACCCTTCATCTTAAGGTTCCACAGTTCTTCCTCGAGTTTCTGAATCTCGCCCCTCGGGCAGTACTCCTTTGCCATCAGATCCTTCAGTGTCTCCCAACCCATAGCGTTAGCTGCTACTAGTGAGAGTGATTTGACATGGCCATTCCACCATGTCAGGGCCCTTTCGGTGAAGGTGCAGGGAGCAAATTTTATCTTGCTTCCTTCAGGACAAGAGCACATTTCAAAGATTGCTTCCGTTCTTTCGATCCATTGGGACAGCGCAATGATCCCTCCAGTTCCGTTGAAGTACGCTGGTTTGCAGCTGATGAAGTCCTTATAGGTACACTCCCATGTACGTGGTTGGATTTCACCATGGCTAGAGTTGGTGCCCGTTCCAGCTCCACTAGCACCACCAGAATTTACTTGAGCCATGGCTGCGGTCACCGCTGCGGTCACAGCTGCCTGAAACATCACCGCATCGAACTGCGGAGGGGGTGGTGGTGGTGGAGTTTGATTTACAGGCGTGCCTCTGGTCGGACGCTTGCGAGGCGGCATCTTTTATTGGAAGTTTATAGAGATGATGATAATAGTAAGAATCAATTGTATGTATGATGAGAGTGTTTCATGGACTAAATCGTCATAGTCCAACTACCAGATAGAGGCATAACAATAGAGTAGGGAAACACAAAGGTAAAGACTTTCCAATAGATTAGATAGCTGCCAATATTACTGGTATTAATGATGTAAATGAGTTCGGGAAAAATAACCTAACAGTAGGTCTTACATCAAACCATAAGGGAAAATGTTGACAACTTTGAAATCCAGCTAAAGTAATTGAAATATAGGAATATTTTACAGACAAGTGCTTCATAGAGCACAGTAAAGAAAGGCTATTCCTTAACCAAAAAGAAAAGATGAGTCGACATCTTCTACCGGCGACGGGTATTCCTCGGGTGAACCCTCAGATCTGCCAGTTGACGTACAACTTCTTGAAGATGTTGCTCATGCGCCCTCTGACGCACTCGGAGTTCTTTGACTTCAGCTCGGGATGCAGCTAGCTATTGCTGCAGAGCCTCATTGGTTCTCCTAGTCCTTTCCATAGCCTCTTCGAGTTGGCGAATGCGAACCGTGTTAATGCCATAGTTGGCGTCAACTTCCATCACTCGGTCGATGGCTGCACGACCTTGATCGACATTCTGAGCAATCCTACGGACCATAATGGGTAGGACTCGGTGAGCTGAGCCTCCCTCGCTTATATTGTAAAAGCTTCGGTCTCCATTGAAGGGTAATGGTTGACCCTGTTCATCGCTCCAACGGTTCAAGTTTATCGCCCACAAGGGTGTGGGACCTTGAAATGCCGGTCGGGGGTTGAGGTTTGGGACTGGAGCCTCTTGGGGCAGGTTGTTGACTTCTGGTTCAGATTCAGAACCATCCAAAAAACCTTCTGCGAGGTGATCATCCAAAGGGATTGGATGATCCTCTTCTGGCTCATCATCGAGCCACCCACAATTGCCTTGGTTGGGAAAATACAGATCGTCGGGGAGATGGAAGCCAGCCATGTTATCTACGCGAGAAAAGGGGGTATAAGAATAGTTAATAGACATACTAATTATGATTATTATAAGATGACCCTTACTAGTTACTTCAACATTTGCGTAGTGCATACCAGTTATATGTAACCAAGGCAGGATAGACCTTCGAATAAGTGACCGTAACTCTAAATCCACAACCAAACAAGGAACAAGAGGTAAAGCAAAGATCACAGATTCTAAGTCTATAACACCCTAGTTACATATAACCTTAGCGTATCCACTCCGCAACAATTGACATACTAATAAAGAACTTTTTAGTTTGCACATAAGTAATTATAGTAACACAAAATACTCCTATAGTATTTTAAGTTTATGTTTAGTTATAATGCTCTTGTTGTAGTGGTATTGGTAAGTTTTTAGACTTGTTGCAACACCACAACCATTCTTAGGCACATGCTAGTCACTCCTCGGAAAATATAGTTGATCAGGCTATATCCTCCCGGGTTTGACTATATGTCTCTAAGCCTAATCGTGTTGTTCAACAATCGTAATACTTCTGTTATGTTCTAGTATGACACTGTTCTGTAGTAAGTATGTAGGTATGTAATTATGTATACTTTTAGTTAAGTACTCTAATACTTAAAAGAATAAACTCTTGGTCAGAGTATTTTAATCCCGTTGCGTTTATAGTTTGTATATCTTTTATGGGTTGATTCACTCGATTCACTATAAACAATGCTCTGATACCAATCTGTCACACCCCAAAACCGGAACGGCGAAAACGTTCTGGGGTGGAGGACGTCATGTACAGTATCATAACAATGCATAATAGTAAAGACAAGCAACAACATCCATTGCATTAATATAATAGTTAAATACAGGTGTGTTCTTTTGTAATTTAAATGACACCAAAAATGCACAATCAAAATGAAGACGAGTCTTGGATCCACTTCGTCCTTCAAAAACTGCATGGGTATACCTGTCTTACTGGTTCCCTGAGAATACAAGTTATTTTGAAAGAGAGTATCAGCATAAAATGCTGGTGAGTTCATAAGTATTTAGTGTCATTGCTTGTATGAAAATGTTTGTAACAACGTAATGTAAGTGTTAGTGAAATGTTTGTAAAAATTGCAATTGTTTGTACTTCTTAGAAAATCCTATATTTTCTACTGAAATGTAGTCTTCTACCAAGACCCGACTTTTGTACGTTTGTTCATTTGTAAAGGTATGAGTTTTCCCAAGTATAACTATCATTATCAAAATATAGTTTTCATTAACATCTATGTGAGAAGGTCACAAAGTAAGTGTATTAGGGATAATAATGTTTTACCTCAGCAGTGACACTCCTGACTATAGGTGATAAAATACAGACTCTAGGTAGTATAAAATGTACAATACACCTCGGGGAGTCTTTTTGCCTTTAATCATTTGTCGGTTAATTAAAGGTTTGAATGTGAACTCGTATGTAACCATTCTGATCGACGACAGAATAATTGATGACCCTCCGGTGTTATATGTAGTGAGGTGACATTTTGTCACCCCTTGGCCTATCGGTTGGGACTGTAGCTAGCAGTCGGGGTGTGGGAGTGTCTCTGGTTGGATCTATACACACAATGCCCGCTCTCCCTCCAGGAGACTCTGGTTACAAAATGATACAACACGGTCTTGTTGTATCTGAAAATAGTATGTCACATTCTAGTTATCGTATTCGTATGTTTGTATAGTATATCATAGCATAGTAATGTTCTCTCTGTACTAGTGTATAGTATGTTCTCTTATATAGTGTATAATATGTTTGCTAATTTGTAAATGTACTGACTCTTGTATGCTTCGTTGTACTAGTAATAGTGAGTAGTAATCTCTTAAACTATACCTATTATAGTTTACTAGTAATGTTGTTTGTATGCCTTTGCTACCCAAAGGTACTGAACTGAAGTAAAAACCTTTATATCTAAACACATATACATGATATATAACTAAGGTTTCAACGACATTCGGACAAATAACAGGATACTCTAAGTCCACAACCAAACAAGGAACAGGAAATAAAGTGAGCTATCAGTCCTAAGTCCTTCAAATCATACTTATATAAATACATCTGTATAAACATGAATTTGACAATAATATGAGCTTTCAAAGAGAGTTTGATAAAGGATTTAGCATTTAAAAGAGTTTAATAAAATGTTTTGAAGTATTTGAAATCCATAAGTTTGATGACAATTTGAAAGTAATAGAAAATCTTTCTGTTTGTTCTAGTTATTAATCACATGTGATTAATATAATAACTAGAATGTTTCAACTTGTATTCCCCCCCTATAAAAGCATTTAAAATCATTTCAAAGGTTGATTAAAGGGTATGAACTCACCTGTAGTGAGTGGTTTGGATGGAAGTGCTGTATAGGATGCTAAGTGTCAAATGAAGACTTGAACACGCGCACGGATCCTATTTAACATATAATGACACATATATGTATCTAATTAGTGATTAAGCAACTAATTAAGCAAGTAAAGACACCCTAGGACATGGAAAACACTCTGATTCAAGTGCTAGAAGTACAAAGGGTTGTATCTAAGGGTTGTAGGGCCTCACTTTGGAGTTTACGGCCCAAATAGTAAGTCCCCATGTGTTTACGGCCCATGGGTTTACGGCCCAATGAGTTTACGGCCGTAAAATCATGGTGTTTTGTACCAAAGTGTGTGTTAAAGACTTACAAGCTACCAGGAAGTGTTATAGACTAAAGACCAAGCCTTAGGATGAAGTTATGGTCCATATGCACCCATAATTAGGGTTTACGGCCAAGGGAGATTGCCTTGGCCGTAAACACCCTTCTGGTTACGATTTCTTGAGGATTTCTTGATGTTTAACAAGTGATTCTAGTATACAACAAGCTAAGGGTGGTATACTTATGTTTTCGAGGCAAATGGGGGTGTTTTCGGCCCAACACACTTTAGTGTTCTTGGTGTTCTTGAGGATCTTGAAGATCTAGACTCAAAAGATGAAAATTGTGGATGGATTCAAGAGTGAATCAAGGAGAAGGGATGTATTAACTCACAAAGGGAAGGGATTACTTACATTTTTGAAGATTTGAAGCAAAAGTCTTATGATCCTTGGGAGAGAATTCCGATTTCTTGGGCTTGAAGGGTGAAAAGTGATTGGAAAATGACTAAGGGTCATATATATAGGTTGGAGTTTGCGGCCACAATGTGTTTACGGCCGTAAACCCATGGACCTTGGCCGTAAACTCCTCTTTTGAGGGTTTATGGCTTGCTTGATAGGTTACAACTTTAGTTGGCACTTCCATTCACTTATCCCTTTGATGCACTAAGGCTCAGAATGCTCAAACAGACTCTAAATGGTGCTAAAAGTTAGTAGATGTGAGTCAAACTTTGATTGAGTTTACGTGTAGTACAAGGTAGAAATTTTGGGTTGTCACAATCCTTGCTCTCACTTCCTCCAGCCTTTCGACATAATAGGCTTCATCCTTCACTATATTCTTCTTTCGTCTCTTTTCCACAACATGCAATATACTGCCAAATGGTTTGCACCATTGCAGTAGTTGCAATCAAAACCAGAGTCTCCTTTTAACTTCTTCTCCACCTTCTCACCAGTAACCTTACTCTCTTTCTTTTCAACCTTCGACTATTCTCTTCTATTATTCCGAGATGATGGTTTTCCCTTGAAATCACTGTTTCCTTTGAACTTTGGGTTGAACGGATTCTTAAAAAAACTTCTTAACTTTGTTGTTTGAATAATAGGCCACATATTCATCTTCCAAATTCATGAGAAAACCTTCATCACTAGAGCCATCAATCTTAGTAGATTCGACTTCAGACTCTTTTCCTGATGATGGGTTTTGAGTACTACAACAATCCTATGGTGTACATGCAACCCTAATTGCTTTAGATCTAATGTTTTCTCTATTGAGCATGAAAATAATAACACCAAAGCAATAACCCTAGATCTAGCATACAATAATTAGAATTCATACTGAAATTAGGGTTATGAAGTTACCTTTCTTGTTATGCAACAATAACAAGAACTCATTGACTCTTGAAAGATTAGTGCCCTAAGTGTTGCACCTCTAATGGAGTCACAAACACTCTACACAACAAGATGATTTGGAGAGATGATCAAATCGGCCACTCTAGGGTTTCTTAAAGCATAGGGACGATTTCACCTAATATGAGGGTCTATTTATAGCTGTGGTTGCTAGGGTTTTCAGGTGGAAGCCCTAATACCTCGCTTAGGCCACAAGCAACCCATGGATTCCTACTCTAGAGGCCTTGGATGAAATCCATAGGGCCTCCTATATATTTTGTACACCCCATCTAAAAGGAGTCCACAACCCAAATTTTTAACTATCAATGATTTACAAAACCAGTCCCTCCATTATTAATTAGTTCATTTTAATCCAAAATTAATATAAAACTAATTTATGATTAATTACTAATTAATGATATGATTTCCAAATATACTAAATATATTAATAAAATCATTTTGAGTACCACTGAAGGCAACCCAAAAGGACCATGCTCATAATCAAATCAAGTACATACCAAAAATAGTTATGGTCTTAGACACCTAATCCAACAGTCTCCCACTTGGATAAGTGTAATAACTATTATTGCAAGTACAACTTCAGAATCTGATCAGCAATCGTAGCTTTCAAAAGCCGCTGTCGAACTCCGATCTTAACTGAAACGCGTCCTTTAGATAAAGGATCAAATATTGCTACGTTCTACAAGATATCATATGGACATGATGTTGGATTTGGTGTCTAAGCCCATAACCATAACTGATATGTACTTGACCCGATTGTAGCATTGTCCCTTTTGGGTTGCCTTCACCAGTGCAATTTGTAGCATTGTCTCTTTACCACTTAGTCAAATGGTTTGACCTTGGCCGATCCCTCTGGACTTCCAATGTTGCCATTGTCAATGTCCATGGAAGTTTATGATGTAGATCATCCAATCAAATTTGCCAAATCATTTCTAATTCAGAAGCAATTAGCAAATATGTTAGATCTACGAGGGTCACGTCATGATCTGTCATATAGTAGTCCTTAACAAACTGACTATATGAATAGGGAAGTGACTGAAGAACCACGTCAACAGCTAGCTTCCTTGGGAAAACGACACCCAACATTCCCAGTCTGTCAATATGTGATTTCATCTCCAAGACGTGAGCACATACAGAGTTTTCGTCTTCGTGTTTTCTTGCCAATAGGGCTTGAGTGACCTTGAACTTTTGAAGTCGACGAACATGTGGGTCGGGGAGAGTAACTGGAGGAGGTGGAGGAAGAGAAGTTCCACCAAAGCACGAAGAAGGGATTGATCTTTCCCCTCGATCTTCATGTGGAATATCATCTTCACGAGGAAAGCTTTTTCCAAATGGATAAGGAAGACCATAGTTGTCAGAACTAAACATCTACAAGGGAGAAATTCAAGTTAGTTGATTTAATCCTTAGTATATCACCCAACTGAAGTACTAATGATAGGACCCAACACAATAATTCACAACTCGGAAGAGGGATGCCGTAATCCAATTGTAAACTATTTTTCGGTAGGTAAATGACGATTTACCAATTCCTCCACGAAAACGAAATTTTAAATGAATCAGGTTTTTAAATGAAATTCCTAGATCTTTTGAGTTTCATTGAAATTTTCAATGGCATGTTTAATCTTGATTATGCCCTTCAAGTTTGTGACTGGGATACCGAGGATCACAAACAAGGTGTGAATAACCATGCAAATTAGCTTGGTACTCTCGAAGTCATTTATTACCTAATCAATGTGTCGGTTAACCACATACGCTCTATTGATATATGATAATCTACGAGCTACCCATTGCTATCCTTCATTAGTCCAATATTAGTGTGCCGGCTAACCACACACGCTCCACTAACGACCAATAAGGCGCAATGTGCAATTTCATGGGTTAACATCAAATTCACATTTTCCTAAAGTAACTAAGATTTGGGAATTTATAAAAGCGTTTAGTTACTTTATTATTCATAATACTTTTAATGAGAGCTTAGTGTCCTATCCTACCCGTTCTACTAACGACCCTCCACTAGTCAAGAGTGTGGTAGGTAAGAGTGTATACCCAATGGCAGTCATTGTACATGCCGCTTCCTTAAACACCGCTTAAAGACTAGCTTCATGAATGAGGCCTATTAACGGTACGCTTGACCTTTTTACTTATACATATATATATATATATATATATATATATATATATATATATATATATATATATATAATATTATGCTTTTAATTTTATATAGTATAAGGGTGTATTTTAAACTTTTAAAATACTAGTTGGTTTAATTTATTAATAAATTAGACTTTTAATTTAATTAAATTGAAACCATATTATTATGGATTTTCTCTTTTAATTAAACAGTTAATTAATTTAATAAAATCCATAAGGGGTAAATTAAACTATTGAAAATACCAAGGTTCTAAATTTAAGATTTCAAAATTAAGACTATTTAATCAAATTTTAAATTATAAAACAATGAGGTGCATTTTTGAAAATTTTCAAAATATTTGGGTTTAACCATTTAAATTTCCAAAACTAAAACTTTTAATTTCAAATTTAAACTATAAAACCAAAATGGTGTAATTTAAAACTTTTTCAAAATTACTAGGTCAAATATTTGAATCAAAATAATCTTATATTATCAATATTTAACCAAATCCATCAATTTTGATAAGGATATCTTATACCAATCAGAAAAATCGAATTTAGGCATTAAAAACGAGTTATGGCAATTATCCAAATCAAAATCTGACCAAAAAATCGAAAAATCCGGCACCAGACGAGTCAACTCGTCGAGTTCCATATTTGACTTGTCGATTTCATCCAACTCGTCGAGTCCATACATGGACTCCTCGAGTCCGCTAGCCAAACAACAAAAACTTCGATTTCTTGTTCTTTTGGCAATCCACTTTTGCACCAATTCAATTGAAAAACATCCTAGGCTCTGATACCACTGATGGGTTTTGAGCATTACAACAATCCTATGGTGTACATGCAACCCTAATTGCTTTGGATATAAGTTTTTCTCTATTGAACATGCAAATAAGAACACCAAAGCAATAACCCTAGATCTATCATACAATAATCTAAATTCACAATGAAATTAGGGTTATGAAGTTACCTTGCTTGTTATGTAGAATAACAAGAACTCCTTGACTCTTGAAAGCTTAGTGCCCTAAGTGTTGCACCTCTAATGGAGTCACAAACACTCTACACAACAAGATGACTTAGAGAGATGATGAAATCGGCCACTCTAGGGTTTCTTAAAGTATAGGCACAATTTCACCTAATATGAGGGTCTATTTATAGTTGTGGCTGCTAGGGTTTTCAGGTGGAAGCCCTAATACCTTGCCTAGGCCACAAGCAGCCCATGGATTCCTACTTTAGTGGCCTTGGATGAAATGTATAGGGCCTCCTATAGATTTTGTTCACCCCATCTAAAAGGAGTCAACAACCCAGTTTTGCAACTATCAATGATTTCCAAAACCAGTCCCTCCATTATTAATTAGTTACTTTTAATCCAAAATTAATATCAAACTAATTTATGATTAGTTACTAATTAAAAATATGATTTCCAAATATATTAAATATATTAATAAAATCATTTTGAGTACCAATTTATTATTTATATAATAAATCCTACTCTCTCTCCACTTGTTATCCTATCAAGTTGCAAGAGTGAAGGTAACCCCAAAGGACCATGCTCATAATCAAATCAAGTACATACCAAAAATAGTTATGGTCATAGACACCTAATCCAACACCTAACACCTTCGAAACCAATGCAAGAGGACATCCTAAATTCATATTTCCTTCTTCAACTATTTCGTTGATCTCACTTCATGAGCTTTTAGAACATTATAGAGATCTCCCAGCGAATAGTTATCAAAGCTTTGTTGTGTCTTGATCATCAAACTGATGTTTCTCCGCTCCTTTCAAAGTCCCATTATGAAGGTGAGATTATACTTAAGAGTAGAACGATGGACTCCATACCAAACTACACTTGAAGATTAACTCATTAAGATGATTATAATAGAGTTTGGTTGTCTCATTCTTTTTCTGCTTGAATTCTTTTAATTCGAGCGAGCATTGCTTCACTAAGCTCTTTCTAGTCTTCTCACTTCCCTGATACTTCTCTTTCAAAGTATCCCAGATCTTCTTTGCTGTTTTGCAACGACGTGCTTAATTGTAAACCACCGGTGGAAGAGCACTGCGAAGTTCTCGCAAACATCTCTTGTCATTCGCCTTTTATTTATATGTTTGCAATACAACATCGGGATCAGAACCAACAGTTCCAACTTGTTCTAGCCTTCCTGAAGGACGATTTCCATCAGTAACTCATCTCCAAGATCTTCATCAATCCCATTGAGATAATCCTCCATTCTATCTGCCAATTTCTCATAACATTCAGGAATCAGCATCAGAATTTTGGTTGAAGAACCTTGAAGATGAGAGAAACCAGTCATCATGTTCATGTTGAAGTTCTCCATTGATGTACAGACAAAATTGATGAAAAGCTTGAGAAAGAAGAATCTAATGAATGAATCTTACAGAAAACAATCAACGAACACTCGGTTTAACAAACGAGATGCATAATCGACTCAAATAAGTTGATTAGATAAAATTTTCTAAATCAAAAGTGCGGAAAATTTCTGGATCGGAAATAGCGATTCAGAACTTTTGAAAGAACGAGAAAATCAAAAATCAACGGAATGAATCCTGCTCTAATACCAAATGTAGTTCGTATGAATCGGGTGTTGGAATGGAATCATAGTATGAAATGAATCAAGAACACAAAACGTAAATATAATTTGTTTGGCTCTTTATTGCTTCTGAAAGAGTACACGATATGAAAGAGTGAAGTGTTCTTACAGTCCACACAAAAGCTACTCTAACACATATACTTACCCCTTATGAAATTCATACAACGAATACATGAAAACAGACTTCAATACTAAACATGACAAAAGACGCTTCGACATCTCACAACACATTTCGAACTCTACACATGGAAAACAAATTTATGATGCGATTTTATCCTTTTATCGGGGTTAACCATCATTGGCAGTCCATACTCTTTGGTGGTGCATTGGTAGAAAATGAAAAAAAAGCAACTTTCAGTTGGTTATTCGAGCATTTCTTGAAGTCTATGTTTACAAAATATCCATTGGCAATAATAATGGAACAAGATAAATCTATGTGTAATGCAGTTAGCAAATTGTTTCCAAACACACGACATCGCTTTTTTGCTTGGCACATTAAAAAGCATGAGCTAGAACATCTTCGGCCTCCTGTAACCCACTATAATGATTTTAACGAATCTTATAGAGAATGGGTAAAGAGGTAAAGAGTGATGCCATAGAAGAATTCGAAACCAATTGTGTAACATCCCAAAATACGTGGGTAAAAATTTCATTTGAAAAAAAACCAAAACACCCATTTATCATTTACTAAAACACTTAAAGGTATTTTATAATAAAAACAGTTATCAGAGTACAATCCCAAAATCTCAAGGTTACAGAAAAGTATGGGTGTATGCGCTACGATCAAGTCGGACCCTTCCCTTTCGAACCGGAAGTACCTGACACCATAAACAACGAATGTAAGAATAAATCTTAGTGATTTCCCCAAATACCACATACCATACATAACACACGAGTCACACATATAATACATATCTAACATTCAATAGGAGGTGCTATGTGCCAACCATAGTTTTGCCATTATGCCACGAGCCGTATCTTGGTCTTCCTTTGTTAGGTCAGGGACTAAAACTCTGGGTCTTACAGACAAGTTCCAGGAGCCACCTCCTAGTATTCCATGCAAGCATCACAAAGACAACTAGTATACAATCTACCACTACTTATCTACTTAACTGCCAGAGTCTAAACTCAATTATTACATACAGATTTTCTAGAAGCCACCTCCTGGTCTTTAATACAAATGCCAAGGGCGACCCCTGGTCTTCTTATAATATATAAACCAATACGGTAGGCATTGGTGCCTTCGACCTATAAAATAGTGAGGAGACTCACCTCGCACTGCTGAAACACACTCATTATCCCTGGCTGCGGGTCCGATAATTCTCGAACTATCAATATCAAATAACACCCATTTAACATTTGGGTTCCAATAGAAATCCAACAATCCATACATGGGGTAAAAAGACCATTTTACCCCTCACCTAGTTTGGTTCAAGACTAAGGCCCAAATTCACAATCAAAAGGCCGACAAACCAAATAATCATCCAAAGCCCACTTATGGCCGAATTTTCCAAATTGGGCACAAACCCTTACGTGAGCCTTACTCTTTAGCCCAATAACTTTTCCCTAGTCCAAGACACTTTTCTCAGATGGCCCAACAATGCCCCAAGCAACCAAGCCCAAAAGATAGCCCAAACATGCAAGGCCCAACAGACTGAGTACGCGGGGCGTACCTAGCACGTACACGCAACGTACTCGCTAGGAGGCTTGTACGATAAGTGTGCCTGCTTGTACGCCCAACGTACTCATCCACTTCATCCTAATAGTTGATTCAACACTTAATCCCTTAAGACAAAGTTCCAAAACATAGATTTAACTTCCTTGAGCTGGATTATCACGTAAAGTTGCCAACTTTACGTTCATGTATGGCTAAATGAAGCTTTTAAGCTTTAAAAGGACTTAATAAGTGACTTAATGCATGCATGTGACCACAAATCCCATAAATCTTGCACCTTTATGCTTATGGAGTCCAATACAAACTCAAATCTAAAAGGACAAGCCCTCAAAACGTCTTAACTCTTCCATCAACCCAAAAATGGACCAAAAGCATAACAAATAAGCTATAAGGAGATCTAAACATCTATAAGCCAAGGTTTAAACTTGATACCTCAGAATGCTTGCCCATAAGATGATGATTCTGGATCCAAAACCTTTTCACCAAGCATGACAACTTCAAGCTTCTCTTCTTCCTTCACAAAGGCAAAAATGGGCACCAAAGTCTTCTTAATAGCTCAAGAACACCTCAAGGAGGCTAAAATGCCGATTTAGGGTTTTAGGAGGTTTGGGGGCGGGTAAAGAGGCCAACCCTAAACACTTAAGATGCTTAAATAGGGTACAAATGCTCAAAAATTATGGTTTTAGCACCCCTCGTATGCCCAGTATACTCCTCGTATGTCCAATATACGAGGCCGACGCTTCCCAATCCTTCGTTATGGGTATGCTAAGCATACACCAATGTATGCCCAACTTACTACCGTTCTCCGAAACCTAAAATCCCAAATCGGTCTTACTCCCTGACAGACCGACCATACTGAACCACTACCATGCCAAATCCTCATTGAATTACAGACATAAACAAAATGCTTCCAACCCTTCATTATCTTGATGCTTCTAATGGCAACAAACCCACTGACCATTTATTGTTGCAGAACACTTATACTTGACAGAAGGCTTAGATAATCCTTCAAGTAGAAGATTCATCCCTGCAACGTTTAGACTCAGATAAGAGTTGTGCAACATGGTCAAATCAATTACTCTGAGATTATTTAATCCAGAGTGCAAGTGACTTATCATATTCCACAAATAAGAATAGACTCCACACACGAATCCCAAATCACTAAAACCGCCCGACTCATCTTGCTGCACCCTAGCTGCTTTCCAAAAGCAGTCGAGACCTCGCTGGTCACAATATGTCTGCCAACAAACTGAAACACCAGATTACCGTCTGCTTGCTGAGTCAAAAGACACATATAGTCGCCCCATGCGACTTTTGAAAGAAAGCCTCATCTGGCAATAGTTTCCCAAATTATCTCGCCACCAAATCCAACGCTAAAAGTGAATGCTACATGACCAACTATAGTCTTATATCACACCCGGCCTCCAAGGACCTACCACTTCCTGATTCCAAGCATATTATGGCACCCCGCACCGCTGCACAGGGACCGATCAATGCTACGGGCCACCCCGCAGTCTTACAACACTCCCACAGTAATTGCCAAGTAGTAAATCCTATGGGCCACCCCGTAGTCTTACAACAATCCTACACTAACTGCCAACCTAGTGAATGCTACGGGTCACCCTACAGTCTTACAACACTCCTATTTTGCCATGGCTACCGCCCATGGTCTTACCACTCATTTATCAATCCATCCATACTCATCCTGAGTCGAACACGCACCAGACCAAATGCCCAATTTGGGGCTCGAGCCATGCCTGGAACCCCAACCTCGGTCCACCAAAAGCCTACTATCCATCACCAAGTAGGCTCTAACCAACTGTTGGGAAGTTCCTGAACTCCCAACTCACACAATCCTCAACTAGACGACCACCTGAATCGTATTGTCTCCCAAAGGGAATGCAAAACTCATACTAGTTTCGCGACTGATCTCGCTCCTGGAAAATTGAACGGTTCTCCCCCACTTCGATTCGACTAAGCTCTCCCAGTCTACAAAGTATGATGGATTCCCAATCCATCTTTCCCCCTTATGGTCGAATCGCTGACAACCTGCGCTCTCCAAAACTAGTGCTCAATTACTTGCCCATTCCAAAATCTTGCAATGATACATCACCGCAAATCCTAAAGTCCTCTATGCTGGTGACAAAGACTGAAACCAGAACAATATATCAATTCCCTTCGCACTCTCGGAGGCCAAGCAAGCTTACATGCTAAAACCACTGAACGCCGACTAAACTGGAGAACTAACCCGTTGAACGTGCTCATAGACCTTCCAAACAACACCGATGAACTGATCCCAATAAGGAACCATAAATTATTTCTAAAGAAATCCTTAAGAACTAGAGAAGAGATGAGGGTATTTTTTTCCTTTAGGTCCTATATGGTGAAGTGAATGGATGGTCACGGTTAATGAGGATCATGTACTTGATTCCCAAGAGTAGTGTCTCTAACCTTAAGGCGAACACTATTGTCATTAAATTTAGGGTTGCGTGATGTAGCTGGTCTTATAATTCTTAGGCTGTCTTGGGAGTTTCTTACTATGTGATTTCTGAACTAGTGGGAGGCCGATCTTTGCTTTTTTTTAGGGTGGGTCGAGTAAATCTTTGATACGGGATAAGAAATATCGATCCTTGAGGATGGGTTCGTTCGATTCTTAGTAGTCAGTGGTCCCATGGACATTTAGTATTTCCTCTTTATGAGTCGGATGAGCGTTCTCTACGTTTCAAGTCTTGGTCTAATAATTTTCATACTTACAGGGTTGTTCCATTGACCAGGCAATTTTGGTGTTTATGTTGGTGCTAAGTGGACTTGGTGGTCTGGCTCTGGAAATGGTTCCATGAGTTGAGTCGATTCTGAACTCATGTTGGCATATAGGTGGTATTTCCGAAAGACCTTCTGGAATTTACTTCGGAAAGGTTATAAATCTCTAGATTACCCTCAGTGTCCTTTGTTTCATGATTCTTATCTCTATTGCGGGCTAGGAAAGAGCATGGTATTTCTTACATGGGTACCTAGGAATTAGATGCTAGGGACGATTCGGGGATTTGGCGTTATTAGATATAAGGATTTCGTTAATCGATTGGCTAAGACGAAGGGTCGCTTTGTGGCACATGAATTTCATATGGTGAGGATCAAGCCAGCCCATGTCAAATGACACTGTTGGTCTCCTTGTTGTAATAGATGTTAGATTGATCTGAAATGGATGGTTGTTTGAATTGATAGTGTGTTCTATTTACACGTTTGTAATATTACCAGTTTCGTCCTTGTTGTTACTATTGCGAATGTTTTATACTACGTTTAGCGAGTATTAGCAGTATGAGTGCTTCGAGTATTAGTGATGAAATTTGATAGTATGGTCCCCACCAGGCCTTTCCATAATCGCTTGGTGTATACGAGTCATGTATAATTAAAATGGAAGACCGTCGACTGATTGACTTTGTCCTAAATCCACAACCAAACAAGCAATAGGAAATAAGACGAAATCACACACTATAAGCCTTTAGAATCTCAATTATATATGACCCTAATGTATACATTAAGCCATCATAGCTTACCTACAAGGACCCTTAGTTTTTATAAAATGATATGTTTTCGTTCGGACGAGAGAGTAATTTGGAATTATTGACTAAAGCCTTTAAATATCTCTATCGAGAAAACGTACCGCTGCTCGCAGGTGATTTCGGGAGGGTCTCCCCTGTGGTGATTGTCGGTACTCTTCCCTCCCTGCCAGAGTTCCCTCTTATTGGACAGTCCTTCCTGAAGTATCCAGATTCATCATACTCGTAGAAGGTCGGGCTTATTCTAATGCTGGGGGTCTGGGGGATTGGTAGTGCTGGTGCCCTGCAGAAACGGGTAGTGTGCCCCTTCCCACTGCAATTCTTGCAGTGTAACTTTCGGCAGGCTCCATAATGATGAAAATTACACCCGTTACACTTCGGGAGGGTTCTAACGTATTAACGGACCGGTGATGGTATGGCAGGTGTTGTGGAAGCATGAACCGCAACAGTCTGTTATCTCTTCGAGGTCTCTTGTGTTGTTTTACTCTTCCTCTCTTTCCTGTACTTTCTTTTCTTGCTCTTAGGTTTGTGGTCTAGGTTGTCCTTATAGGCAGCCCCCGTTGGTGCCCTTGGTTATTACTACGGTTGGAGTTGTTGATACCTTTTCCGTATTCATTTCAATTTGTGTTGTTAGCATTGAGTTGTGCCATGACGGCTATCACAACAGCTGTCACTGCGGCTTGGAAAGTAGTGGACTCTATCCGTAGAATCGGTGTTTTGCCGGATGGCTGGTTGTTTCCATGGGAAGACATGATTCTATTGCATGAGAAGAAACGAGCACGTGAGTAACCATGGTAAGTTCTAGTTGTATCCAGCCATTTTTATTCACATATAAATTTCACGTGTGGTTGTACAATTCTCAATGCTTCGACGTACATCCCGATGATGTATTTATGGTAAGGAGTAAAAATAGACATTGTACGAATGCTAACTTTATCATAATTGAATATAGCTATCAATACAATTTAGTGAATTTGGATTAAATGGATTTTGGAGGGTGCACCTCTCTTGATTTCACTACTACTAGTTGTACCGTAGACATAAATAACCTAAGACGTAGTGCAAGTAGTGTAGTGATGCTCATATGTCGAAATAGTGCACAAGGTGCCCAACCATTTCGCTCAATTCACGAGTGGTCTCTTCCGCTGCACCGGGCTGTTGTCTTAGGGTGGCCACTTCCTCCTCTAAGGAGAGTAGACGGTCGGTAGGGTCCTCCTGCTCTGCAGAATGGATTGGTATAGCTTCTGATAGGTAAGGCTCGCTAAGGATCTCTCTGGCGCCTTCATCCTCGTCTGACTCCTCATCGGAATCGTCTCCATCGTTGTCCATCTCCAGGTACTCCTCAAGACCCACTTCTAGGTTTTCTTCATGAGTCTCTCCTGGTGCTTCCTCGAACTATTCGTTGGCTATTTTAGCAGGGTAGTAGGGGTCTCCGTGGTGGAACTCAACCATGTTGCCTGCACAAGAATAGAGATGTGGGAAACGTGTAGAAGGTTTAAGTGCGAGGGTTATATGGTATTCTAAAATAATACTACAGTATTACATGTTTGATTCTAGGGCTTCTTGGTGTACGAAATCGATAAGTTTTTAGACTTGTTGTTATTGTAGTAACGTAAAATAATCCTATAGTATTTTAAACTTTACGTTTGGTTCTAGTGTTCCTTTGCATTGAGGGTTGGTAAATTTTAGACTTGTTGCCACGCACTATTACTCCCAAACACATGTTGGTCGTATGTCAAATAAATATAGTTGATCAGGCTATATTTATCCCAGATATGATTACACATCTGTCCAGGTGTGACCGTAGTGTTCGACATCTAAATACTTATGTTATGTTCTTGTTATGATATAGTTCTAGCAAGTATGTATACTTTTATAAAATACTTATATCTTTAAGGTATATTTTTAGTCAGATTGTTTTAGTCCCATTGTATTTATAATTGTATATCTTGTATGGTTAGATATACTAGCTCACTACAAACCTGGCTCTGATAGCAATCTGGCACACCCCCGAACCAGGACGGCGGAAACGTCCGAGGCGGATGACTTCATGTACAGTATCATAACAAATGAATATGAATGAAACATAGCAACCAAACATCATACATTACAATATACCAATATTCATTGTTTTACAAATTGTAGTTGCTTGTTAATTACATAAAGTATGGTTTCTCAAAAGGTAGTAAAGTAATCCAGATCCAAGGCTCGAGTACCTGTTCACTGAGTCCCTGAGAATACAAGTCGTTTTGAAAAGCGTCAACATAGAATTTTGGTGAGTTCATAAGCATATTTGTAGGAAAAACCTTGTAATATCTTTTCTTATAATAAGTTGTAAATCTCCATAAAATACAATAATTTCTATAGAAAGTAGTTTGTGAGTCTCGTTCCAAAACCATATATAGTTGCATGCAAGATCTTTGTTTTCCTTTGCTTGTATTAGAAAGAGTGTGTTCCTAGAAAATCCTATATTTTCTATATATAAAAGAGTTGTGGTCTTAAAACCCTAACACCTGAGTGGTGAAGTCAGTTTACGAAGAATACGAAACATAGTTTGGTGTTTTGTAAAACTAGTAGAGTGTAAATTCTTCGTAAATTGAAATAATGTTGTTATTCTCTATGTGAGTCGTTATAACCATACTAATATGACATAGTGCCTGTCTTGACGTTCTTCAGGCATCGGTTTCTGACAATATATTTTTCACCCTAGACTAGCATGTCTAGCTATAGCGAGCAACTCAGGTGTGGGGTGTCAACCCCGTATAGATCTATACACAAAATCTTGCTCTCCCTCCAGGAGACTCGGGTTATAACTACAACTACAGGGCTTACTGTGTACACTAATTAGGTACGGCGAATGAATGTCTCACAAGAGCCTTAACAGACTTACGTGAACAATAACTCTGTTTTTATTTCAAAATAGGATAATTATGTCTTTAAATAATTATAAGCTCTTTAAAAGTGTGGTTTCCAAACCCATACCGATTATTGTTTATTATGTTTGTTTGTCAAGACAATTTATATGATCCTATACGTAAATACATGTAAGATAACATGTCTAGGTGTTTTACAAGCATGTTTAAACCATATAAACTTGCATCTAACACTAGTATGAGTGCTTTTAGCATGATAAAAACAATTTCTTGTTTTCGACTTTTCTGTCCCAGTTTTTAGAAAAATTATCGAAAAATCGTCGTAAGTCGGATTTTGGATCCGTAAACTCTGTCAGTTTGGAAATTGAGTTTACTTTGTTCACAATTGTTCTCATAATTTTGAATGGCCTCAAACCAGTGTGACAATGTTCATCTTCACAGGCTGGTCCGAAATTATTCCGGAAATGATAGACACTTTTGTACAAATCGCCAAAAATTTTAGAAAACTTGTATGAACACGTGAGAGTAGTAATTAGAAAGGTATAGACCTGAAATATTTGCATGTAAAATAGTTTTGAAAAATATTATATTCAAGGTGGTCAAAACAGTCTGTAAATGGACTATAACGTTTATGTGGAAGGCTGGGAAGTAAGTTTATGTTATACATGTTTGCACACAAGACTCATTTTTGCTATTTTTGGAGTGTATAACCCCATATTTACAGTTTTCAAGAAATATATATGTTAACAATACTTTTCGCATGATTTTTATGAAGATTTATGTGATAAACTTCATGTTCAAGCAAAAATCCAAAAGTTAAACACATAACACATTGGTCCATGCAATTATCCAATGGTTAACCGAACTTTGACTTGTATCCCCCCCCCCCCTCAAAAAGAGTATGAAAACATGAAAAATAGTGGGGTATGAAGCTCACCTAGAGGTTTTTGTGATATAGATGAAGAAGAAGAAGAATCTTTGAACCTAGCTTGAGTTATTGATGAGATTTGTGTAGTTTTGGTGTTCTAAGAGTATAATCACGAAAATGAAGTGGTATGAGGAAGGATTTTTAGTGAAATATTTGAACAAAGTAATATATTTTACAAAAACTTACCTAGTTTGTGTAGCTTGAAGAAAACTTCCTTGAATAACTCATACAAACTCACGATTTTTAGAGGACGAGATGAGAGGGAATTTGAAGTTTTGAGAGGAAAGAAGAAGTGAAATGGTGTTTGAGATGATTTGTGGGGTGGGAGGATGGCGTTGGGCCGATCTTTAGAGATGAGAGAGAATAGATTAGAGTGTATTGTTATTTGTTGGACAATGAGTTTTTTCCTAAAAACATGCTAGACAATTGCTTTGATTTATGTCATGCAATGTTGAGGTGTCAACATAAGTCAACCTCATTTATTTTGTTATTTTTTATTGTGCTTAGATGGGCTAGCCGGCCGAAGAGGGGTCCTCGGCCCAAAAGAGTGGCCCAAGAAGAGTAGTTCCGATTTTTGGTTTGGACTAATAAGGATTCTCGACCCATTAAAGTTTAATAAATGGTTTTTGGTTTCAAGAGCCCAATAATAATTCTCGGTCCAACTGAGGTCCTGGTATATGTTTTGGGCCCAAGAAGACCCATTAGAGGAGGTTTCGGCCCATAATAATGATTAATAAAACTTTTTCGGCCCATTAGGGCCCAAGTAGATGTTTTCGGCCCAAAGAGACCAAAAGGAGTAGTTACCGGCCCAATAAGGCCCAATAAGGGTGTCTTGGTCCAATAAGGGGTTTGGACCGAATGCTTGGGTTAAGGCCCAAAGGTGAGTGGACATAGCTTATTAGGTTAGGATTTGGGCTTACACGAGGAGGTTTCGACTAAAATCACAATTTTTGGATGTATAAACTAAGATAGCATTGAAGTCTGATGATACTAAGTGTAGTATTACAGGGTTACATAAAGAAGTTTTCTTGTACAAGGATGGAAATCATAACCCTAATTTGCTAGTTGTGACATTGCCCCCAGACGACAATCCCTGCTGACATGACCAACCCTGCCACACTTGTAGCAGCCCAAACCCCTCAACGATAAACACCATCGTGCAGTTTCCCGCACATGTTGCACTGACCCTGGCCCTGCTGGCCCCTCAATCACTAATCTGAAGTATTGGGTCTCTTCCCGGGACCCTCCACTACCTGCACCTGATCTGGCCCCCTCTTCCCTAGGTGCTCACAATCGATCTCCCGCTCTCGGGCTCTAGAAATCATATAATCCAGGGTCTTGCACCCTGATATACTCACAAACTCCCTAATGTCATCCCTCAACATTTCATGATACCTTACCTTCTTGATCTACTCATCCGCCGCATACTGCGGAACCAATGAAGCCTTCTCCTGAAACTTGACAGTGATCTCTGCCACAGTCTCAGTAGTCTGGCGGAGATCCTGAAACTCTCATGCCAACTGTTGCACTTCAATTACCGGTGCAAACTCAACTTGGAACTTGGTCCAAAATCATCCCACGACATCACATCAACTTCATCATCATCCACCTCACGTCCTACCTCCTCCCACCAGTCCCGTGCCCTGTCCTTCAAAAGGCAGGAAGCAAATCTGACCTTCGACTCCTCTGGATAGAAACCTGTCCTGAACGTGTTAGCCATATCCGCTAACCATCTCCTACTGGCTATGGGGTTCTTCTCCTCATGGAACACGTGGGCTCCACATGCACGAAACTCACAGAAAGAAAGGGTGCGAGCTCCAATGATAGCCATATCCTCACCACGGAACACGCCCAAGCGCTCATCCAAAACCTCCAGAATCCCCTCCTTCACCGAACCAAAGTTCACAGGAGTTCGCTCCAAAATACCGCTAATAATCTTCGATGAGATGAACTCCCCCATCAGCTCTCTAATCGGCTCACTACCTGCAGCTATGCCGGAACCAGAACCTGAACCTCCTCTCTGAGTGCTCATCACCAAACTGAAATATAACATGAAAATAATGAGAACATATTCAGGAATCCTCATCTCACCGGCTTCCTAGATTCTCCAAGACTCTCCCCGATTCGAGTATAGATCCTGTGCTTTCAGTAGTACGCGCCTAATACTACCTTCCACACCTATCCATACTTTCCTTAGGAATCATCCCGAATCCTCCAATTCACCTTCTCAACTGATGCACCCATTGATTGCTAAACAACACAACTAAATCTACTGAAGCATTTCCTAGGCTCTCCTAGGTTCCCGACCTCTCCCTGCCCTCAGCTACTAAAAGGCTCCCACCAAAAGTCAACTAACTACCTTGTGAATATAGTCACATGCAACAGAGATCAGATAATCCTTCGAGTAAAAAAACTCAACTCTAGAATGGTTGGACTCAGACAAGAGCTACGCAATAAGGTAAGATCAATCACTCTGAGATTATTTAACCTGTGCCACATGTGACTTAGCATATTCACTTAGTAGTTGATCCACATTGCTAAGAGTCCCACAAAGCAAAAAGCAAGCAACATTTAGGCAACGAAAAATCTAACCATTATACACTAATCAAGCCATTCTATCCACTTAACTGAAATCTATACTAGCATGGAATTCTAAAAGCTCTTACAATCAGGCATATAAAGGCATCTCTCCTATCATAAAATTCTAAGCAAATCCTTAGCCCTAATTTAGCATGCATTTTTAATAATCGTATCATATATCATAATAAACATGTATTGGTATTTTAGGAACCACTTACTTGAGCTAGGCCGATTGTACGCACCACACCCCTATCTTTGATTAGAAACCCCTTTTATAAAACAATTATTTTATAAAACATTTCACCAAAACCCCAGTTTGAGTTCAGGCACACCCGAGAGTATGCCCAAATCCCTTAAACCAAGGCTCTGATACCAACTTGTAACATCCCAAAATACGAGGGTAAAAATTTCATTTTAAAACAACCAAAACACACATTTATCATTTACTAAAACACTTAAATGTATTTTATAATAAAAACATTTATAAGAGTAAAATCCCAAAATCTCAAGGTTGCGGAAAAATATGGGTGTATGCGTTGCGATCAAGTCGGGCCATTCCCTTTCGAATCGGAAATACCTGAAACCATAAAACAACGAATGTAAGCACAAAGCTTAGTGATTTCCCCAAATACCATATACCATACACAACACACGAATCACATATATCATACATATCTAACATTCAATAGGAGGTTCTATGTGCCAACCATAGCCTTGGGATTATGCCACGAGCCGTATCATGGTCTTCCTTGCCAGGCCGGGGACCAAAGCCATGGGTCTTACAAACAAGTGTTAGGAGCCATCTCCTCGTTTTCCATGCAAGCATCACAAAGACAACTATCATACAATCTACCACTACTTATCTAGTTAACTGCCAGAGTCCAAACTATAGTCTTGCATACAGATTAGCCAGGAGCCACCTCCTGGTCTTTCATACAAATGCCAAGGGTCACCCCCTGGTCTTCCTATAATACATAAACCAATAGGGCTGACATTGGTGCCTTCGACCCATATAATAGTAAGGAGACTCACCTCGCACTGCTGGATCACACTAAGAATCCCTGGCTGTTGGTCCGATAAATCCCTGAGCTATCAATATCAAATAACACCCAATTAATATTTGGGTTCCAATCCAATCCAACAATCCATAGATGGGGTAAAAAGACCATTTTACCCCTCACCTACTTTTCTCCAAGACTAAGGTCCAAAATCACAATCAAAAGGACCACAAACCAAATAATCATCCAAAGCCCACTTATGGCCCAATTTTCCAAATTGGCCCAAAACCCTTGTATAAGCCTTACACAAAAGCCCAATAACTTTTACCTAGTCCAAAACACTTGTTCTTAGATGGCCCAATAATGCCCCAAGAAACCAAACCCAAAATATAGCCAAAACCCGAAGTCCAAACATACGAGGCCCAACAGACTGAGTACGCGGGGCGTACCCAACACGTATGCGCATCATGCTAGTTTGGAGGCTTGTACGCTAAGCATACCTGCTTGTATGCCTAGCGTACTCACCCACTTCAGCCCAAAACTTGATTCAACACTTAATCCCTTAAGACAAAGTTCCAAAAAATAGATTTGACTTCTTTGAGCTGGATTATCGTGTAAAGTTGCTAACTTTACGTTCATGCATGGCTAAATGAAGTTCTTAAGCTTAAAAAGGACTTAATAAATTACTTAATGCATGCGTGTGACCAAAAATCCCATGAAACTTGCACCTTTATGCTTAAGGAGTCCAATAGAAACTTAGATCTAAAAGGACAAGCCCTCAAAATGTCTTAACTCTTCCATCAACCCAAAAAGGGACCAAAATCATAACAAATAAACTACAAGGAGATCTAAAAAGCTACAAGCCAAGGTTTAAACTTGATAACTCAGAAAGCTTGCCCAAAAGATGATGATTATGGATCTAAAACCTTCTCACCAAGCAAGACAACTTCAAGCATCTCTTCTTCCTTCACAAAGGCAAAAAAGGGAACCAAAGTCTTCTTAATAGCTTAAGAACACCATAAGGAGGTTACAGGGTCGATTTAGGGTTTTCGGAGGTTTAGGGGGCTGGTAAAGAGGGCATTCCTAAATACTTAAGATGCTTAAAAAAAGGTACACATGCTGAAAAATTAGGGTTTTAGAACCCCTCGTACGCCTAGTGTACTCCTCATACGCCCAGCGTACGAGGTCGAGGCTGTGACACCAGTCAAATTTAGGTCAAAAATAAATTATTCAATAAACTTAATTGGGATGAACAAAGTGGTAGAGATTGAAACAAGGTTTCCAAAAATATAAAGAACGCTGAAATCCGAGTTATAACGAAGAAGTTATGACCAATCGAAGATCCGCGACAAAACCGGCAAAACACTGTTCAGTGTAAAAAGTGAATTTTCGATAAAAGGCTTTTTAGCCATAACAATCTAAATGGAATTTGTAGATTATGTTAAACCGAGAACTTTCATAAAAAGAACGTCAAAATATGACTTCGTATGAAGAAGTTATGATTTTTCTAAGTTTCAGTATAGCAGTAGACAACTAAAAACTCGAAATAAAGATCGAATGATTTTTAGCCGACACAACTTAAACGAGAATTGAAGGTCTCGTAAAAAGTAGTACAACCGTAAAAAGACAGACGAAAATGGACGTCGGATAAAGAAGTTATGAATTTTTAACGGATTTCCTGTCCCGGTCTGTTACAAATAAGAATATTAAAAATAAATTCAAAATTAGCCAACGAAGTCTAAACGAAAGTCGTAGAGTATAATTTTACCTACGTGTGCATATAAAGAATGCCGAAAACGAAGTTCGTATGCGAAAGTCATGAATTTCGCAAGTTTTGGGCACAAAAATCGAAAAATCTGGAAAACCGGGAAAAATCGCATGGCCGCAATCCGGACACGTCACCTCGCATGCGAGACCGCCCCGTGTCGGACACGTGTTCGCTGCTGATTCGATCGAAGGTTCTGCCCAACCTGGGTCCGACACCCGCCTCGCACGGTGGAGCTTCCGAGCTCGGACCCGTGTCCGCCTGCGAGCCGAGCCACGTGCCTTCCTTCCCTCGCTGCCACCTCGCCTGCTGACTCCTCCTTCTCACTCGCCACCTGACCGAGACTTCGGACTATAAATAGGAGGTGCGAACACTCTCGGTTCCTTCACCATCTTTACTCCATTTTCTCACATTTTTCACTTCATTCACCTCCCCAAACTTTCTTACAACCCCCCAAAGCCCCAGTATCAACACTAAAACCCAAAGCAAGTCCCAAAGCCCCGGAATTCTCGAGAAGCTAACCTCTTTCCAGACGAAGTGTTGCCCGCATAAAGCCCGAATTTTAATCGAAAACTCGCGGTTTCTTCGAGAAAGATCATTTATAGAAACAAAGTGCTGCCCAAATCACCATTTATCAAGTGAGTTCATACCCGTATAATATACCTTTTTAAATGGTTGTAAATGCTTTTTAGGGGGGGGGGGGAATACAAGTTGAACACAATCTAAATTGTGTTAATAATTGTATGTGATGATAATCACACAAAGGATTTCGTTATTCTTTTAAGGATTACCAAATACTTCCAAAACGACTTAAAGCCATGTTAAATCTTTAAAGTCATGTAAACTATTTTAATACTGTTAAATTCTTTGAAAAAGGTTTTATAAACTATTTCAAATTATAATTGCCAAAATCATGTTCATATATGTATAAATATATAAATAAGATTTGAAGGACTTAGGACTAATGAATTATCTTAATTCCTTTTCCTTGTTTGGATGTGGAATTAAGGTGGTGTCATTTGTCCGAAGGTCGTTTCCTTCTTAATTATATATATATATATATATATATATATATATATATATATATATATATATATATATATATATATATATGAGTAGAAAAGGTTACTTTATTCGGTATCATTACCTTTGTATCATGCTGAACAAAGGTGTTCATCCATGAGAAATCATGCTAATTAAATAGAACATATAAATTATAATAAGTATAATTTATGGGTCAATTCTCAATATCAATCATCTTAAACTCGTAATCTCGTTGAAACAATAAATTTGTGAGACACTTCATGGTGTACTTGTCTAAGTTCCAGGGTTAGCAAATCACGGGGTAATAATACATCATATCGGGTTTGTATTAACAGGGGTACAAATACAACGTACCAGGGTTAGCAAATCACGGGGTAATAATACATCATACCGGGTTTGCATTAACAGGGGTACAAATACAACGTACCAGGGTTAGCAAATCATGGGGTAATAATACAAACTGAATTAGAAACTGTAGAACGAATATAACTAAGAATACTTTTACAAATGGAACGGTTTATGGGATTAAACTACTTTTACAAATGGGACGGTTTATGGAATTAAACTACTTTTACAAATGGAACGGTTTTATGGGGATTTAAAACTACTATTCAGAAACGGTCTTTAAACTAGTATAACATAAAGGACCTTTAGTGGCGAATTCTATAATTCCTTAGTTTATACATCAGAGTCATATATAAGTAATAGCTGATTGACAATGAAATGTGTGATTTCCACCTTACTTCCTGTTCCTTGTTTGGTTGTGGGCATAGGGAAGATTCACCCATTTAACTGTCCATTCGATATTAGGTTATATATAACTAGTATAAACTAAGTAATTGCAGAGGGAACTATTGAGGTTATCATTTTATCACATCAGGAAATATAGGATTTTCTGGAGGAACCAGCGAACTTTTACAAAGAACTTAGAGTATACTTTAAAGAACTAAAATACTTATAAACTCACCAACTTAAATGCTGATCTACTCTTTCAAAATAACTTGTATTCTCAGGAAATCCAGTAGACAGGTACACTCCCGAAGCTTTTGAGAAGACTACCTAGTACCGTACTGTGACTCTTGTCTTCTACTTTACCTACTTTGATGTTTGAATATGTAATGTTTAAACACTTATGTAAAACTTGTACTTATTAATGCAATGGTTGTTTACTTTGATTACTATATTGCATGTGTTGTGATACTTACATGAAGTCCTCCACCCCCGAATGTTTCCGCCGTTCTGGTTTGGGGGTGTGACAGATTGGTATCAGAGCATTGTTTATAGTGAACTTAGTATATCAATCATAAAAGATATACAACTATAAACCCACTGGGATAAAATACCATGGGAGTATTTTAGATACCATAAATAACTTTGGGGAAATTTTAAAAGATCTTTTCTGGTAAGTCTATAATTACTAAGTGGATACATTAAGGTTATATATAGTTGAGATTTTATAGATTTAGAATATGTGATTTTCACTTTGCTTCCTTTTCCTTGTTTGGATGTGGTTTTAGAGTAGGATTACTTATTCGAAGGTCTATTTGATCTAGATTATATATAATCGGCACACACCATGTGATTATAGAAGGACTAGAAAGGATCACCTTCGTAAGAGTTTTCTCATAGATTCTTTAGACATTCCCATTCTCGTATAAACCCCTTAGATAGATGTAATCCCTCTAGCAATCAATAGAAGAGTCAAGGAGGATCCAACATAATTTCATTAGGAGAATACTGAGAAAGAAACATATGAAAAGTAAAGAAACTATTGAAATCATTTAGTGCCCTTAACCTATTAAGGACACTAATGAGAGATTCACATGAACTTCCAAGGTTTAAAATCTTCATTACAAAGTAATGGAGATCAGTGTCAGAATCGGAAGTAAGACAGCTCAGGAACTCAATATACCTACGAAGGAGAAGGACACCCTATAGATACCAGGAGAGAACAAATCATTACCGCCCAGAATAGAATAGAGAATAGAGGAAAACCACGCGTGATTCATGTGAAATGTTTGAGCGCCTTTTCATCTAAGTAATAACTAGTAAATCGATTCAACCTAGTGAGTTAGTATTTACATTACTCACATTAGGTTTTGAGCTTATCGTCTTTCCCTGACACGACTAATAACAATAAATCGGATCATGAAATCTCAATTGATAGTGATTACTTCTCAAATTCATAAGTCTATTTTATGTAGACTTTATTATAAATTTTTTTCAAATCATTTCGAAAGTTGGAAAACGATATCGACCAATCGAAGGTAACTTAGTTCGGATGACACTGGGTTCATAACCATTCTAGAAACTTATTTCTGCTCCTTACCAGGACTGCATCATAGGGATGCAGATCGAATCATTGAGAACAGTATAACAAAACGAAAAATTTACATGTAGATACAAATGATTAGAATACATCTAGAGCCAACGATAGTCGCTCACGAGCTCATTTTCTTATCATGTAACATAATCATGCCTCCGAAGAAACGTAACCAACCGACCAGAAAAACACCAATCCTTCAAATAGATGCATCTATGTTTCAAGCTGCAGTGACAGCAGCTATAGCAGCTGTCATGGCACACCTCAATGCTAACAACACAAAGGTTAGTAGTAATGCTATCGGCAACCCCGATCATGGTGATGACCAAGTACAGCAATGAGTATCTATTTGTAAGGACACTTCGAACCTTAAGCCTAATATCCTGAAACGAAAGTTCGATAACAAGAAAGCGAGTTGTTCAACTCAAGAACCTAACAGAGGGAAACAAACTGGTGCAGTCAATACCCCTATCAGCCCTGTTATTCCAGCACTGACCACTCCGTACTTAGGAAACCTCCCACACTGCAGCAAGTGCAACTACCATCATCATGGAGGTTGGCGAGAGCTGCATTGCAATAGATGCAACATGAAGGGGCACACTGCCCGCATCTGTAGAACTCCGGTTGAGTTCATCACTTTAACTACCAATGTTGGAACCATTCCAATATGTCACCTTTGTGGTGAAATAGGACATTACAAAAGGGATTGTCCAAGAGAGAAGAACGACGGGGGATCAGCAGGAGTTTTACCCCAATGAATGGGAAGGCATCAAAGAACCCTGTTATATTCTTGGTACGCTTCCAAATCCCAATAATTGTCTATAATGATGATTACTCTCCCGTTCAAATTAAATCACAGCATTCATATAAAATTTGAAACCCTAACAGGTAAGCTATGATGACTTAGTGTATACATAAGGGTCATTTATAATTAAGATTTGTAGACTTAGAGTGAGTAATCCCGCCTCATTTTATGTTCCTTGTTTGGTTGTGAATTTAAGGCAGGGTTGCTCAGTCAAAGGTCTTACCAATCTTAATTATACATGACTTGTATACATCAAGCGATTATAGAGAGACCTAGTAAGGATCGTTTCATGAAAGTTCATAATTTCAAATTATCAGAACCCTCGTATTGGTAGTACCCGCCAATTTTGAAAGAAAAAGGGGTTCGTAGCGATAATAACAGAATAAAACCAGGAGCGCTGAAAACTTATGTACATAGGATAGTTCATCATCCTAGTAATCATTCCTCCTAGAACGACTTAATATCTGTTTCGTCGATAAGTTCTGACATCTTCATCTGACATGGTTTGGCTTGGTCCTTACCATGCAAAATTCTTATGTTGTGTAAAAGAACTTTTCCTTAATCAGCCGTAAGATGAAGTCCTTCCAATCCATAACGCAAACCCTTAAGTCATCTCTCATTTCAAAACTTCAGAACTACCAATACGAAGGTACCACGCCCTTCTAGCCTACTCAGTAGACAGGAAACTTGAAACGAAAAGCACCGAAGTAGTCTTAGAAGTCAGTAACCACCGAAGTACCCCAATAGATATCATAGGAAAATCATTGTACCACAGGTCAAGTTCAAGAATAGAGACTAAGAACTCATCAGGTTAATCTATCGCTGCTAAGTGTATACATGAGAGTTGTATATAATTTAGACTTAACAAGATTTAGGATGTGTAATTCTGCCCTATCTCCTGTTCCTTGTTTGGTTGTGGACCTGGGGCAGAGTCACCCATCCGAACGTTTTGTGAAATCTAAATTATATACGACTTGTATACACGAGGTGATGGTGGATGAGCCAAGTATGAGTCTTATCATGAACTTCGGAGCAAAAGCTTTTATCATGTATTCTACCAAGAGGAATTCAACGTAAGACCACGACAGTGGGTCGAGCTACTAAGTGACTACGAATTCAAAATTCGTTTTCATCCCGACAAAGCCAATTTACTAGCTGACACCCTAAGTCAGAAAGAGTACTCAGGTCGTAGAGCCAATCATTGACTATGATAACCCATTCAAATCTGTCCACACAAAGTAAGGAGGTTCAACAGGAAGCCTTGAAACCTGAAAATGTGGCAGGTGAAACCTTGGGAAGAATGGATAAGAACTTGGACAAATAAGTCACGACCATATGTTTCATGCCATTAAAAGAAACAAAGAAGATAAAGAAACTAACTATTAAGTGTGTCCGAGAGATTAGCTAGACTGCACAGTGTTACAAAATCTGTTATCTTTGTTCGAGATAGTAGAATCATTTCCCAGTTCAGGCAGTCACTTCAGAAATCTCTAAGAACTAGGGTAAACATAAGAATAACCTACTAATCCACAAACCGGCAGACAGAAGGAGAGAACGATTCAACCATTAGAAGTCATGCTAAGAACGTATGTGATTGACCTTGGTAAAGCACGGGATACCCATTTATCAATTAGTCAAGTCCTTTATCATGCTAGCATTTAAGTTGCTCCATTCGAAACCTTCTGTGATCGCAAGTGCAGATCCTATCTGCATTGGATTAAATTAGGTGATACGGAACTAGCTAGAGGTCCAATCTCCAGACAGCACCTTCGCTGGTCCAAAATTCATCCAAGAAACTACCAAAAAGAGAATACGAATTAAGAAGCGACATAAAGCTTCCAGAGTTAATCGGAGAAGCTACGGCTTCGATAAAAGAAAACCCTTGGAATTCCATGTTGATGACCTTGTCATATGAAAGTCTCACCCCGGAAAGGCAAGATACCCTTCAGAAAGCGTGAAATACTAAATCCAAGGTACATAGGACCATTCGAGATTCTTGCCAGAATCGGTCCTGTAGCTTATAAACTTAAACTACCACAAAAAGAACTTAATAACATTCATCTCACCTTTCACATATCTAATCTAAATAGGTGTCTATCCGATGAAACACTTGTTATTTCACTTGATGAAATCAAGTTCAATAAAAGTCTACACTTTGTAGAAGAACCAATAGAAATCATGAATAGGGAAATCAAAAGAACCAAGCAAAGCCTTATCCCGATAGTAAAGGTTCGCTGGATTGCAAACCGGGGACCTGAATTCACTTGGGAAAAGGAAGATTAGATGAAACGAAAATATTCACATCTTTTCCCTAGTCCATGAGTATCACTTTAGACTTAATTTCGGGACGAAATTCCCTCTAACGGGGGGATAATGTGACACCAGTCAAATTTAGGTCAAAAATAAATTGTTCAATAAACTTAATTGGGATGAATCAAAGTGGCAGAGATTGTAACAAGGTTTCCAAAAATATAAAGAACACTGAAATCCGAGTTATAACGAAAAGTTATGACCAATCAAAGATCCGCAATAAAACCGGCAAAACACTGTTTAGTGTAAAAAGTGAATTTTCGATAAAAAAGCTTTTTAGCCGTAACAATCTAAATGAAAGTTGTAGATTATGTTAAACCGAGAATTTTCATAAAAAGAAGGTCAAATATGACTTCATATGAAGAAGTTATGACTTTTCTAAGTTTCAGTATAGCAGTAGACAGCTAAAAACTCGAAATAAAGATCGAGTGATTTTTACCCGACACAACTTAAACAAGAATCGAAGGTCTCTTCAAAAGTAGTACAAGGGTAAAAAGACAGACGAAAACGGACGTCGGATAAAGAAGTTATGAATTTTTAACGGATTTCCTGTCCCGGTCTGTTAAAAATAATAATATTAAAAATAAATTCAAAATTAGCCGACCAAATCTAAACGAAAGTCATAGAGTATAATTTTACCTACGCGTGCATATAAAGAACGCCGAAAACGGAGCTCGTATGCGAAACTTATGAATTTCGAAATTTTTGGGCACAAAAATCGAAAAATCTTGAAAACCGGGAAAAATCACATGGCCACAATCCGGACACGTCGCCTCGCATGCGAGACCGCCCCGTGTCGGACACGTGTTCGCTGCTGATTCGACCGAAGGTGCGGCCCAACCCGGGTCCGACACGCGCCTCGCACGGTGGAGCTTCTGAGCTCGGACCCGTGTCCGCCTGCGAGCCGAGCCACGTGCCTTCCTTCCCTCGCTGCCACCTCGCTTGCTGACTCCTCCTTCTAACTCGCCACATGACCGAGACTTCAGACTATAAATAGGAGGTGTGAACCCTCTCGGTTCCTTCACCATCTTTACTCCATTTTCTCACATTTTTCACTTCTTTCACCTCCCCAAACTTTCTTACAACCCCCAAAAGCCCCAGTATCAACTCTAAAACCCGAAGCAAGTCCCAAAGCCACATAATTCTCGAGAAGCTAACCTCTTTCCAGTCGAAGTGTTGCCCGTATAAAGCTCGGTTTTTAATCGAAAACTCGCGGTTTCTTCAAGAAAGATCATTTATAGAAACGAAGTGCTGCCCAAATCACCATTTATCAAGTGAGTTCATACGCCTATAATATACATTTTTAAATGGTTTTAAATGCTTTTTAGGGGGGGGGGGGGAATACAATGAATTATCTTAATTCCTTTTCCTTGTTTGGATGTGGAATTAAGGTGGTGTCATTTGTCCGAAGGTCGTTTCCTTCATAATTATATATATATATATATATATATTATACATATATGAGTAGAAAAGGTTACTTCTTTCGGTATCATTACCTTTGTATCATGCTGAACAAAGGTGTTCATCCATGAGAAATCATGCTAATTAAATAGAACATATAAATTATAATAAGTATAATTTATGGGTCAATTCTCAATATCAATCATCTTAAACTCGTAATCTCATTGAAACAATAAATTTGTGAGACACTTCATGGTGTACTTGTCTATGTACGACCTTAAATCCTGACTTATTAACCAGAATCTCCTGGAGGGGGAGCGTAAATTTGTGTATAGATCTATACGGGACTGACAATCCCGCACCTTTACTGTTCGCTACAGTTTGGCCGGCAGGCCTAGGGTGACAAATGTCATATCGTTTCCGACGCCTGAAGAACGTCGCAGCAGGCACATCAGTCATATTAGTATGGTTAATAGAACTCACATGGATAATACAACGATTGATTTACGTAGTAATATACTTCTTTTAAAAATAGTAAGAAAAGATAATACATCATACCGGGTTTGCATTAACAGGGGTACAAATACAACGTACCAGGGTTAGCAAATCACGGGGTAATAATACATCATACCGGGTTTGTATTAACAGGGGTACAAATACAACGTACCAGGGTTAGAAAATCACGGGGTAATAATACATCATACCGGGTTTGCATTAACAGGGGTACAAATACAACTTACCAGGGTTAGCAAATCACGGGGTAATAATACATCATATCGGGTTTGCATTATCAGGGGTACAAATACAACGTACCAGGGTTAGCAAATCACAGGGTAATAATACATCATACCGGTTTTGCATTAACAGGGGTACAAATACAACGTACCAGGGTAAGAAAATCACGGGGTAATAATACAAACTGAATTAGAAACTGTAGAACGGATATAACTAAGAATACTTTTACAAATGGAACGATTTATGGGATTAAACTACTTTTACAAATGGGACGGTTTATGGGATTAAACTACTTTTACAAATGGAACGGTTTTATAGGGATTTAAAACTACTATTCAGAAACCGTCTTTAAGCTATTATAACATAAAGGACCTTTAGTGGCGAATTCTATAATTCCTTAGTTTATACATCAGAGTCATATATAAGTAATATCCGATTGACAGTGAAATGTGTAATTTGCGGCTTACTTCCTGTTCCTTGTTTGGTTGTGGGCTTAGGACAAATTCACCCATTTAACTGTCCATTCGATATTAGGTTATATATGAGTAGTATAAACTAAGTAATTGCAGAGGGAACTATTGAGGTTATCATTTTATCACATCAGGAAATATAGGATTTTCTGGAGGAACCAGCGAACTTTTCCAAAGAACTTAGAGTATACTTTAAAGAACTAAAATACTTATGAACTCACCAGATTAAATGCTGATCTACTCTTTCAAAATAACTTGTATTCTCAGGAAATCCAGTAGACACCTACACTCCCGAAGCTTTTGAGAAGACTACCTAGTACCGTACTACGACTCTTGTCTTCTACTGTACCTACTTTGATGTTTGAATATGTAATGTTTAAACACTTATATAAAACTTATACTTATTAATGCAATGGTTGTTTACTTTGATTACTATATTGCATGTGTTGTGATACTTACATGAAGTCCTCCGCCCCCAATGTTTCTGCCGTTCTGGTTTGGGGGTGTGACAGAGGCTTCGCGATCCTTCCTTCTGGGTATGCTATGAGTACACCAATGTACGCAAAGTATACTGCCCTTCACACTAGTACTCCCGCATACTCCCTATGTACGCCCTGTGTACTAGGGTTTTCCTCTTAAACCCTAAAATACTCTAAAGGCCATAGCTTCCTCGTTATAAATCCGATTTCGACGAGCCTTATATCCATGAAAATGTAACGAGAAGCTATACATTTTTATCAACTCAGACTTTCCATTAAATGTTCCGAAAAAAAATCCAATTTCCATAAAGGCACGTGCTGCCAAATACCAAAATACCCTTTGTCTCCTGAACCCAATCCAAAGACCCGGATCTTCTAAATTACGTCACTCACACCCAAATGGGTAACAATTTAGGACAAGCATTATAAAGTGGGAAGATATATGTCATAAGTATAGCTTAGAGAGTAATAGTTGGATAGTTGAGATGTATTACCAATGAAAACATTGGGCTCAAGCCTTCTTGAAGGATGTATTCTTTGCTGGAATGACAATATTTGGATGAAGTGAGAGCATTCATTCATTTTTTGATGGGTTTGTTAATTCCAGGACCATGTTGAATGAAGTTGTAGTACAATATGATAAAGCAGTTGAATCTCGAAAAGCTGCTGAAGACGATGAAGACTTTAACACCATGAACACAAAAGCAATTCTTTCATCTGTTCATCGAATAGAAGGAAAGGCGGGTTAATGCTATAGTAGAAAGATATTTTAGGTTGTTAAAAAAGAATGGAAAGAAGTTGTGCGAAATTTAATTCATGAAATATTAAGCAAAACTACAGAAGAAATTAAATATCGAGTTGGGCAAGTGAAAGTTGATAAAGCACATTTGAGATTTTTTAGGTTCTAGTTCATGAATCAAGTAAATGTCAAGTGCTCGTATGCTAACTTTGAAACGTATGGAATACCATGCAAGCAAAGCCTATACGTTCTTAAGAAGACACATGTTGAAATCCTTCCTGATCATTATATATTACCGAGAAGGACACTTGATGCAATATTCAAGGTGGGTAATAACAATATTGGATTAGATGAAATGAATAACGAAAATGGAGTTAGTGAATTAACGTTATGGTGTGTGCGTACAAAAAATACTAAAGAAATTGAACTGGAAACGTTTTTAGAAGATCAAGTGATTCGCAAAAACTCAAAAGGCCATCGGAATGCATCTCAAGAATTTTGTGCTGGAATTTCTCAAGTAGAAATGAAACCTCAAATATCTATAAGGGATCCTATTCTTCTGAAAAATACCAAAGGTCGCCCTAAAAATGCAAATAGAATTAAGTATTCACTAGAAGTGGTGAAGAAAAAGAGAACTTGTTCTCACTGTAGGGGATTGGGTCATTATATCAATGTGTGTCCAATAAAAAAGGTATTATTTATAATTTTTTTATTAATTGTAATTGGTCATGTACTTTTCTAATGCTTACTTTTGTTTGTATCAGGCGGAGGGGGCTTTACAAGACTAGGAATGATGTTACACTTATACACAGTTGTATTCTAGTTGTCTTTCTACTTTTTTACGGATAATTTTTTATATTGCATCTTCATTGATGAGGTTCATGTTTTTCTCAACTTGTAGGTACCAATAATGTTGACGTTGCTGATCTATATATTGAGATATGTCATTTGATTTTGCATATTAGACTAGCTGTAGAAATTGTATTCTTGAGACATTGATGGATTGTAGTTTTTGAGAGATGGTTAAGTTTTTAGTTTATGGAATAACGCCCCTATTAATAATACACTATTCTCATATATATTTTTCCCCGAAAACAGTATAGGAATACAAAAAGAAAAAAAGCACTGGAATTTGTGGCTAATATATTTTTGGGAAAGAGATTAGTAAACGGAATGATAATCAAGACAATGCAAAAACAAGTGAAATTAATAGCAAAATCAAGCCAAGATATTATAGAGAAAATTCTCGTTGTGCTCTATTACTACTTCATTAATCTTTGTATATAAAAATACATAAATTACCTAGATAATTGTGTTCAAGAGTTACAGAATATGAAAAAGAAAACTATCTAAAAATAGCTAAAATGATCTTTCAATTGCATTGTATCAAATTTTTTTCAGCTGTGTATCATGGTAGCCATGCTTCATGAGTGTTGTATTATTTTTCTGAGTGATGTAAACATCCTAGCTTGCTCGACTTTGTTGTAATTTGTGTTTCTTTTTCTGTTTAAGGTGTTTTCTAAAACAAATTTGGTGCTACATTTTCAAAAAATAAAAGAAAAAAACACTCAGCTTTCATTGAACATAACATTATAATATTTGATGTCACAAGCATGACCAATACAGACGTGTTTTATTTATGGAAGCACTATTACACATTTCCTGCCTTTTGCAGGAAATAGATAACAGTGTGAGCTTCGATCACATATAGAGCTACTACAAAATTGCCATGAAATGAAGTTTCTCTTAGACATTTCATCGAACACCTTTAAGGCATTTACAAAGTTATCAACTATAGTGTAACTAGTCTCAACGAAGAAATTCAAATTACATGAATATGCATCAACTCCATTTGAAAGAGAAAAAAAATTTTGTTCCATTTTCGTTATAGACACATATCATTTTGATGGCAAAAGAAGCTACAAGACATGGAGAAAGGCGTCAATAGTTCATGAGTGTAGGGGAAGACTCCAATTTTCTTGTTATATCGATCAACAACAACTAGTGATTAAATAATCTATAAAGTTTGGTTCAAGTATTATTCCATTCTCAAAATATTGGAGTTTTTGTGGGAACTCGACGAGTTGGGGAGATCCAACTCGTCGTGCCGAGAATTTTGTGTCTGTGGGTTTTAATGATTCAACTCGACGAGTCGTGGAGTCCCAACTCGACGAGTTGGTGGCTATGAAGGAAACCCTACTTTAAGGGTTTGGCACCGTATTTAAAAGCTTTAACTCTCTTGGTTGGCCTCTTTACCAGCCTCCTTGTCCAGAAAACCCTAGTTTCGTGTGTTATCCTTCAAGGTTGAGTGTGTGAGCTAGTAGTGAGATTGGAGAGTAAGTTTTTTGTGTTCTTTGGAAGGGGCTTGATGAATGAAGGTGCTTGGTTTGGAAGGAAGGATTTGGATCCATAAACTCTCCATTTGTTGCAGTTCTTCTGAGGTATAAAGTCGACATCTTGCCTTGTATTCATCTAGATCTCTTTGTTTGAAGTTTTAGCATCATTTTCGGATTTTTGGTTGCGGTGTCCAAGATGTTGAGTTTTCCAGGGGTTAATAAGTTATATCTGACCCCTTCATGACTCCTCTTGACTTAAAGTTGCAAACTTTATTAGTTTCTATGTCCCATTCATGTAATAAGTCCCTCACTAAGTCTCTATTAAGCCCTACAGAGAATTTCTAGCCTGCATGGACGTAAAGTTGGAAACTTTACAAGAGTTTCCAACCTTTGGACTTCAGATCTGTGTTTTGGGACTATGTTGTGAAAGTTTAAGAGCTTAATGGGTTAAGACTCACTTTAATGAGTCTAGGGTTTCGATGGAAACAACATAATGCAATAAGAGGTTGAATTGCTGGTCAGTGATAGGAGTTTTCCCGATCTGTACAGTGATAGGAGAAACTCGACGAGTTGAAGGACAACTCGGCGAGTTGGGTCAACTTGGACCGTTGAATTTTACTGTTGATTTATGACTTTGAGCAAGTTTGTCCCAGGGGATAATTGTGGTAATCTGAATTGTAATTAAGGGAAGTATAGGATTAGGGTAAGGCCCATATGGGATTAGGCCCAATTTAGAAAATTGGGTCATTAGTGGGCCTTTATGGATCCTTTGGTATTGGGTTTGAGAGTTGAGTTATTATGGGCCATCAAAGTTAAGATGTTGGAAAATAATAGTTGGGCCTTAAGGAAATTCCATGTAAAGGGTTTGGGCCCAATTTGGAAAGTTGGGCAAATGGTTGATTTGTGGGCCCTTGGGCCTTTCAGATTATAGTTGCGTCATTAATTTGGACAAAGATAGGTGAGGGGTAAAATGGTCCTTTTACCCCAGACATGGAATTGTAATTATGGATTGGAACCCAATTGTTAATTGGCTGTATTGTTGGTATTGATAGTTCGGGAAGCCGTCAGGGCAGCATCGAGGGATTCTTTCAGTGAGTTTCTTCAGTGTGAGGTGAGTGTCCTCACTATATCCATGGGTCAAAGGCACCAATGCCGACCCATTATGTGTTATGTAGTATAATAGATGTTATGTGTTATGTAGTATGCTAGTTGTGTTTGTGATAATTGCATGGAAGACCTTGGGGGGAGCTCGTGGCAATTGGATATCAGACCATGGGGAGGGACATGGCATTCCAGGTAAAGACCATAGGGGGAGCGCATGGCATTTCAGACAAAGACCATAGAGTGAGCCCATGACATTTCAGACAAAGACCATGAGGGGATCCCATGGCAACTATATGTATGTTGCATGATAATCTGTGGTTGGTATGTGGTATGGTATTTTGGGGAACTCATTGTGCTTACAGTTTTCAGTTTATGTTTCAAGTACTCTAGTTTTCAAATGAGAGTGCTCGGGACCATCGCAGCGCATACACTCGTGTTTTCCATAAAATGTGATTTCTAGGAATGAATTCTGATAATTGTTTTGTTCGAAATGCTTTTAAATGTTTGATCAAAAGTTATAATATTGTTTGGACTATAATAAAAATGAAATTTTACCGTTGATTTTTGGGTCGTTACGAGTTGGTGTCAGAGCCTTGGTTTAGGGGATTCGGACATACTCTCGGGTGTGTCTGAAGTCTAACTGAGGATTTGGCAGAGTTTTCAAAAGAACAATATTTTTAAGAAAATAAATTTTCTAAGATAAGAAAAGGGTGTGGTGCATGCAATCGGCCGAGCTTAAGTAAGTTTTCCCATAATACCCATATGTGTTATCTGTTATGATTTGATTTTTGAATCGATGAATCGCATGCTAGTTAGGGATAAGGATTTTCTCAATTTTGCATGATAGAATGCTAGGAGAGATGCCTTTGTATGTTTATTGTATGAGCTGGTAGACTTGCATGCCAAAGCTGATTAGTCAGCGATAGACTGGCTTGATATATGTGACGCTTGTCGTCTTGGGAGTATTTAATTCTAAGCTATAATGGGAATATCTATTAGTATTAGTAATTGCTAAGTGTATGCTTTCAAAATTCTATACAGTTAGAATCTTATAGCCCTAGAATAATTGATTTGGCCTTATTTCATGTTCCTTTTCTGGTTGTGGTTCTGGGGTAGACTCTTTTTTCGACAGTCTATTTGATCTTGTTCTGTGTATAATTTGCATACATAAGGAAGCCAGCAGTGAGGGTGGAAAATGATAGCATGAGTTGTGGTATGTCGGTTGAATGTCCTATGATCATTTATGGATTGGAGTGTAACTGCATGAATGTTGCTTTCTTTGTTCTTTGTGGAACGCTTAGGTAATGGGAGTTAGTCGCCAAGTGAATATGAATGTATTCATGAGGTGGGTGTCTGGCATTATGGGAATTCTTCAGCAGCTGATGGCAGGGTGAGGTCGGGAACCTAGGAAAGCCTGGGAAGTGCTTCGTCAAGTTTTATTGCGCTGTTTAGTGAGCTTTGGGGGCATCAGTATGAGAAGGTGACTTAGAGGATTCGGTATGACCCTTGAGGAAAGTATGGATAGGTGTGGAAGGTAGTATTGGGCCCATACTACTAAAAGCACAGGATCCATACTCGAATCAAGAGAATCCTGGAGAATCTAAGAAGTTGTGGGAGGAGGACCCTTGGGTGTATTATGATCATCGGTATGTTGCATTTTAGTTTGGTGATGAGCACTCAGGGAGCGGGTTCTAGTTATGTTCCCGGCTCGCGAGCAGGTTTTGAGCTGATTAGTGAGTAGTTACGGGAGTTCATCTCATCGAAGATTTCTCACAGTATTTCGGAGATCTTGGATGAGCGCTTGGACGCGATCCGCGTCGATGTCATGGCTATCGTGGGAGGTCGCACTCTATCTTTTTGTGAGCAAGATATCGTTTTGGAGCACATGGGGAAAAGGAGGCTAGATCAGGTGCAAGCAGGAGAGGGTCCCGAGAAGAGACCCAAGACTTCGGATCAGCAAAGGAGGGGCTTGCAGGGCCGGGTTCATTGCAGAATGTGTGGGAAACTACACAATGGAGTTTGTCGTTCCAGGGGTATGAGTTGCTACAAGTGTGGCCGGATTCATCATGTCAGCAGGGATTTTCCTCAGGGAGCAAGCTCGTTATGTTTTCTCTGTGACCAAGTGGGCCACAAGAGAGTCGTCTGCTCGAGGAGGAGGGGAGGAGTAGTGAGTGCACCTGCTCCGACCATTTTGAAGATCTCTGCTCGTCGTGAGGGTAGGTCAGGATACCTAGCAGAGAGGAGCCAATCATTTCAGTGTCGGGCAGGGGAGGTTCGTGCTCTAGCAGGTGATTTTGCGGGTAAGCGGTATATTTGGTTTAATTCCATGATATTGTTGGGTTATATCTTCAAGAGTTGTTGTATGACTTTTTGTACGCTGAGAATCATTAGCGGGTTATTGAAGGGTCATTTCTCGTATAGCATGATCCAAGTATTCGGTTGTATTTTTGGTAGTTGTCGGATCGGTTCAGGGGCATTGTGTGGAGAGTTCATGGTCAGGGTTCAACGGGTTAATTCTCCGGTATCGTCAGGATTCAATGGTTTTTCCAGTCGTGTTGGTTGACCATTAGGGACGACTAGGGAAGTGGTCCACTGATGAGGTTTTGGTCTGGGTCAGTTCTGAGGTTTGCAAGAGTTGGATATTGTATCGTTTTAAGTGTTTGGGATTCTTAGTGTTTTCCGAATTCGGGGACTGTTCAGCGGATCTTCAAGGATTGTGCAGTCTTCTGGGATGGTTAGTGATGGAAGACTAGCATTGGTAAGCGCTGGTTCTCAACAGATTGTTAGGGGTAAGAAGGGTTGGGAATCCTTCAATTCTCATATGCCGTGGGAACATAATCAAATCAAGTGGGAGAGAATCGTTCAGGTATTCAGGAGCAGGAGTGGTTATGAAACTAAGATGAGTCTCGCGTCCCCGTCGGGGAGAAGGCGGCCCAAGTGGCTGTTTGGTTTTGGGGTTGTGTGAGTTGGGAGTTCAGTAAAACTTTCCAACATATGAATCATGTCCTCTTGGTGCTTGATAGTAGGAATTTTGGAAATCAGTTTGGGGTTCCAATCATGACTTGAGTTCAGTTTGGGTGTTCGATCGAGTACGTGCTCGGCACTATGTGTGTTTGAATTGATAGATTAAGGGTAAGGCATTGGGCTGCGATTGTGATGAGGAGAGAGTGTTGTAAGACTACGGGGGAGCTGTAGCCTTAATTGGTAGTCAGTTGGGGCGAGAGTGTTGTAAGACTGCGGGATAGCCGGTAGCATTCACCGGTTCCTTAGCAGCAGTAAGATGGTGACAATATGTAATTGCTCTCGGATCTCTTCACTAAAGGGTATCATGGGAAGTGATTGGAATCATCCGATTTGTTAATATTACAAGGGTATTCTTCAGGATTTCCAGAGCTGAGTGATCATTGTATTGGCTAGCAATGGGGCGCTTGTAGTGTTCAGCGCAGGATTTGGGCGGTTCGTGCTAATTTAGGGAGATGGATCGGAGATCCATAAGGTTTAAGAGGTGAGAGAGCATCGTTGAATCCTAGTGGGGGAGAAATAAGTGGCTGCTAGGGCCTAGGTTGTGTTTGTGGGAGTTCAGGAAACTTCCAATTGTCGGTCGGCATCGCCTTGATTATGCATCATAGGTAGTGGGAATTGGTAGGCGTGACCCGAACTCCTGATGGGTTACATGATTTGGCTTGGTAGGTGTGACGTTGTGATGGTTCGAGTGTGGTGAGGCCATGGGCGGTAATAATGGTTGGATGGAAGTAATGTTAGGTTGTGTTACGATCGTAGCATTCATCGGTTTAAAGTAGCATATTTATGTGATGGTCATGAGCATGGAAGGGGAATCAGTTAGTGCCTTGGTCACGACGACGAGGGTTGTCGGGGAATTATTTTGTTCTACGCTGAGGATCATCAAATTATGTGGGCGAGCCAGGATGATTATGGGAATTCGGGATGGAACTACTAGAGACCGTTGGGTCAAGGGTTTGGATCTTGAGTTGCAGGATCATGTGGATAATCATTATGCGACGCAATAGGGTTTAGGCTGGGTAGCCTTGTTATTTGGTTTCTTGGAAACCTGGCGGATGGACTAGGTGCGAGATTGGTAGTCTCAGGGATGGTTTGGGAATACTATTTATACCTCGTCTAGTGATGGGATGTCAGGAATCAGAAGGTTTTGAGTGTAGTGCAAGTGCAACTTAGTGAATCTCGGGTTATAAGCGAAGTACCAGATTGGATTTGGTTAAGACTTCGAGTCGGGATTTTCTTTTGGAAGTCGCGAGGGGCGAATGTGTGTGAGTATTTGGCTCAGCAACCAGGCAGGAACCGGTATTTCAGAAAATTTCAGACAATTTGGGACCAGGGAGGTCTCGGTGGATTTGGAAAACGGTATTAGTGTTTTGGGAAGTATCAGTGCTTCGGGAAATGTTAGTGATTTGGGTTTTCGTGTGTGTGTGTGAAGTATCTGGGTGTTTGGGAAATGTTAAGTCACTCACAGCGGGATTAAATAATCTCAAAGTAATTGATTTAACCCTGTTGCACAGCTCTCCTCTGAGTCTAAACGTTGTAGGGATGAATCTTCTACTCGAAGGATTATCTGAGCCTTCTGTCGAGTATAAGTGTTATGTAGTTGTATATTGTCAGTGACCTTATTGTTGGACTTGGTGTCTAAGCTCATAACTATAACTCGTATGTATTTGACCCGATTGTAGCATGGTCCTTTTTGGGTTGCCTTCACCAGTGCAATTTGATAGGATGGATTCTTGAGAATAAGGTTATTTGTGATTTATTAATATATTACAAGTCTAATATATTAATATTATTTAATTAGTATTGATGAAGAATTAATTTGGAATTAATTTTGTGATCAAAAGAGACTAATGAAATATATGGGGACTGATTATGTAAATCAATGATTCTTGTAATATGGACTAATGATCTATGACTATATGGTTGGGCTAAACCAATAAAATAATTCATGGATAGTCCATGGAGGTTAACCTATGGAGCATAAGAATGTGAAAATTCATGGAGCATTAGGGGTTACAAAGTGTAACCCTAGTGTTTGTCACCTTATAAATAGTGCCCCCATAAGCCAAAATCGGCTACACACTCTTTGGAGTCAAGTATCTTATTCACCTAATAACTACTCTTGCATTTTCGTGTTTTTGATTTAATAGAGGCATCACACTTGAGGTGCTCAAGCTTTCAAAGGTCAAGAGCTCTACCCTACTCAAGAGGTAAGCATCCAAACAAAGTTTTATATTATATAGCTTCAACTGTATGCAACCTACGGAGAATGTTTTGGAAAAAGAAAATGGATGTATAATTAGAGAAAACATAGATCCAAAGCATTTAGGGTTTCATGTACACCATAGGAGTGTTATAGTGCCCAAAACCCAACAGTGGTATCAGAGCCTAGGATTGTTTTCTATTATATTTGATGCTTACTAGTTTTTCAAAGCTAAAAAAGTCGAAATTTTTGCCTCTGACTGGTGAACTCGCCGAGTACATGAACATACTTGACGAGTCCACTCAGTAATAGAGCGACTCGCCGAGTCCAGTTCATGCACTCGACGAGTTGAAGGCTCTATGTGCAGAATTTCGAGTTTGTTGGCCTGGTTTGGATTTGGAACACTACCACAAACTGTTTTGGATCATTGGAAATGTTTTTTATGATATGGTAGTGCTTGTACTCATCCAAACACAAGATAATTGTCAAAGTTTTAAAATAATTGTTGTGTTTATATGATAAACAAAATTGCTTTCAAAATTTTGATTAGAAATTATGTTGATTACAAGTTTAGTTAGATCATAGATTATGTGATAATATTAGTTGTTAAAATAATGATCTAAATGCATTTTAATGACCTCCATAACTTGTCCTCAGGTTATGGAAAATGAAAGGTCTCATACATTAAAATCCAATTAAACTCATAAGTTATGAATGTGAAGAGTTTTGACAAGTTTCAAAACTTGCCCTCAAGTTTTGGAATTTGTAAAGTCACACTAATGAAACTTTAATTCCAAACCCTATAGTTTTAAAAGATAAAATTCAACCCTTATACTTTATAATATTATAAGTTTAATAATATATATATATATATATATATATATATATATATATATATATATATATATATATATATATATATATATATATATATATATAAGACAAAGTCGGTTTTGCCGTTAGTAGGCCTCATTCACGAAGTCGGTCTATAAGGGGGGTATAAGGTTACTACCTATAAAATGGTAGTTTAATGGGTGTCTACTCTCACCCACCGCTTCCTTGACTGGTGGAGGGTCGTTAGCCGAACGGGTAGGATAGGACATTAATTCTCCCTCATTGAAAGTATAATGATAAAATATAAAGTAACTAAACTTCTATTAAAATTCCCAATATTAGTTACTTTAGGAAAAAAGTGAAATGGTGCTAATCCATGAAATTACAATTTGCACATTGTTAAGTCGTTAGTGGAGCGTGTGTGGTTAACCGACACATTAATATGGGACTGATAATGTGTGGCAAAGGGTAATTTGGTGGTAATCATAGAGCAATGGAGCATGTGTGGTTAACGGTCACATTGATTAGGTTATTTGTAACATTGGGTGTACAAAGCTAATTTGCATGGTTATTCACTCCTTGTTTGTGATCCTCAGCATCCCAGTCACAAACTTGAAGGGCACAATCGAGATTTAAACATGGCATTGAAAAGTTCAATGAATCTCAAAGATCTAGCAATTTCAAATCCAATTAAAACTTAATAATCTATTTCGTTTTTCATGGTGGAAACTGGTAAATCGTCATTTACCTACATTAAAATATTTTACAATTGGATTATGGCATCCCTCTTCGCAATTGTAGAATATTGTGTTGGGTCCTAGCCTTAATATTTCATATTGGGTGTAATATTAAGGATAATCATCTAACTTGAACTTTTTTCTTCTTCTTTTATAGATGTCTATCCCAAACAATGCTTCCAACCCAATTCCTTCATACTCTTTCTCCCTAATGAATCTGTGTGGGAGGGTCATTTTCGATGGATAGAACTTCAATCCGGATTCGAAACATCAGAATGGCTATTCGCTTTGAGGAAAAAGAATATTTCCTTGATTAAGAGCTTAAGGAGATTGATGTCACCACTGCTACTCCTAAACAAATCACTGAACACACTACTCATGAGGGGGACGCGACAAAGGTGTCATGTCTTATGATTGCAACCATGACTACTCAGCTGCAGAAGTCCTATGAGGACTACTATCCTTATGAAATGTATCATGATTTGATGGAAATATATCATCAAAGTGCTCGGCAGGAGAGGTATGAGATCATTGCCTCCATGATCACAACCAAAATGAAGGATGGTGAACCCATCATGACCCACTTACAGAAGATGCAGAGATTCATGGATCGCTTGCTTAAATTAAATGTGAATTTTGATGAAGAGTTGGCCGTAGATATTATTCTACACTCTTTACCTTCTTGTTATGATCAGTTTCGTATGACCTATCGTATGAACAAGGAGGAGGTCACTCTTAGCAAGCTTTAAGGCCTTCTTAGGACTGCAGAAAGCAACCTGAAAGGCAAATTGGTTGTGTGTACTCCTACTACTTCTGCCCCTGTTTTGGCAATCGGACATGGGAAGGGAAAGAAGGGGAAGGCTCCCTCTAAGAGCCGCAAGGGAAAGTCTCTTGATGGATCCTCTTCAAGTGGGACCAAAGCTGGTTTTGTTAATCCCTCCTCCAATCCGAAGGATGCTGGCTGCTTCCATTGTCATGGAAAAGGGCACTAGAAACGAAGTTGCCCCAAGTACTTGCAGGACATTAAGTATGGGAAGATCAAACCCTCATTTGCAGGTATTTACACTATTCAATTTAATAACTCATCACATGCTAATTCTTAGGTCCTTGATACAGGTTGTGGTATTCACATTTGTTCTGATTTGCAGCGAATAAAAAGAAGTAGGGATGTGGAGCACGGGAAGATAAACTTAATCATGGGAAATAGGAAAGTGTCGCCTATTACCAAGATTATAGTTTATTCTTTATTGCTTAGTCATGGTTTTAATTTAGATTTGAATAATTGTTGTTACTCGGCCGATATGGCGAGAAATGTTATTTCCTTTCACAGTTTGTATAAACAAGGTTTACCTTTTCCTTTAATAATGAAAATGGTGGTATTTATGCTTATTATAATGGTGTATTTGATTTTGAAGCAATACCTTGCGATGGTATATATGAAACTGTGATAGTTGTAGATAACTTAGGAAATAATGTGTTGAATATTGATTCTTCCAATGATTTGGATAAAACATGCTTGTGGCATTGTCGTCTTGGACATGTCAACAAGAAGCGCATAGCCCAACTCCAAAAGGATGGAGTTTTGGAGTCATTCGACTTAACGTCGGATGCAACTTGCGAATTTTGTTTACTTGGAACCAAGTCACCCTTCACTGGTACTTGTGAAAGGGGTGAAGGTATGTTGGATCTCATAAACACTGATGTGTGTGGACCATTCAAAACTGCCACAAGGGAGGCTAACCGCTTCTATGTGACTTTTACTGATGATTATAGTAGATATGGGTATATTTACTTAATCAAGCATAAGTCAGAAACCTTTGAAAAGTTCAAAGAGTTTAAAGAAGAAGTGGAGAATCAATTGGGCAGGAAGATAAAGATGCTGCGATCCGATCGTCGAGGAGAGTATCTTAGTATCGAGTTCCTTGACTATCTTAATAAATGTGGAATTGTTTCACAATTGACGCCACCTAGGGCACCACGTCTTAATGGTGTGGCTGAGAGGCGCAATAGAACTTTGCTGACATGGTTTGTTCCATGATGAGTCGAGCTTTGTTACCTATCTCATTCTGGGGGTATGCCTTAGAGACTGCCGCCCATATCCTTAATTTAGTCCCTTCCAAAAAGGTTTCCAAAACACCTCACGAGATGTGGACAGGGAAAGTTCATACTTTAGACTACCTCAAATTTTGTGGTTGCGAAGCTTTTGTAAGAAAAGAAACTCACGACAAGCTCAAACCTCAGAGTGAGCGATGTATTTTCATCGGCTACCCACAGAAATCCTTTCGATATCTCTTCTACAGACCGAGTGACAATGTCGTCTTCGTTACGAGGAGAGGAGTCTTTCGCAAGAGAGAACTCATAGGCCAAGGAAACAGTGGGAGGCAAATTGACCTTGAAGAGCTTCAAGAGTCAAGCGGTGACGGAAGCTCAAACACTAGCCATCAACCTGTGGAGGAAACTCCGGTTGATCCAATTGACGAGTCCTTACCCCTGATGCATTCCAGTAGAGTTAGAAATACAACTAAGTTTTATGGTTTCCATATTACTACTGAAGGTGATACATTTGTCACTGATAGCACACTGGTAAATTTGGACGAACCTAACAACTACAAGGAAGCCATGGCAGGCCCCACATCTGCAAAATGGAAAGAGGCTATGGACAGGGAGATTCAGTCCATGTATGACAATCATGTTTGGAACTTGGTTGAAAATATACCGGGTCGTAATACAGTCGGGTGCAAATGGATCTTCAAGAAGAAAACTGGCATGGATGGGAAAGTACACACATATAAAGCGCAACTGGTTGCGAAGGGCTTTACTCAATCTCCGGGAGTTGACTATGATGAGACCTTCTCACCAATAGTGAAGATTAAATCTATAAGTGTTATGCTAGCCACAGTTGCATTTAATAACTATGAAATATGGAAAATGGATGTTAAAACCACTTTCCTTAATGGAAAGTTGACTAAAGATGTTTACATGAGTCTGCCAGAGGGTTTTGTTAATGCAAAGTACCCTGATAGAGTGTGTAAGCTTGAGAAATCCATTTATGGATTGAAACAACCATCTCGTAGATGGAATCTTTGTTTTGATGAGAAAGTCAAAGAGTTTGGATTTTCGAGAAGCGAGGATGAGTCTTGTGTATATGTCAAAGCTAGTGGGAGTATAGTGAGCTTTCTGGTATTGTATGTAGATGGCATACTGCTCATAGGAAACGACATCCCAACCTTGCAGGAGGTTAATTCCTAGCTTGAGAAGTGTTTCACTATGAAGGACCTCGGAGAAGCTGCTTATATCCTAGGGATAAGGATATTGAGAGATAGGAGTAAAAGACTAAAAGGACTTAGTCAAAGTACCTACTTGGACACGGTGTTGAAACGTTTCCGCATGGAGAACTCCAAGAAAGGTAACCTACCTATCCTAAGCAATACCAAACTGAGTAAGACTTAGAGTCCGAGTATAGAGGTTGAGATAGCAAAAATGAGTCGAATACCATATGCTTCCGCAGTTGGCTCAATCATGTATGCTATGAATTGTACTCGCCCTGATGTGGCCTTTGCTTTGAGCATGGTCGGCAAATATCGAGGGAATACTGGTAAAGGTCATTGTACTGTAGTTAAGAACATTCTCAAGTACCTACGGAGGACTAAGGACTGGATCCTTACCCTCGGTGGGAGTGATGACTTGTGAGTGACAGGGTATAGTGACGCCATCTTTCAGACCGACAGAGATAATTTCCGCTCTCAGTCGGGCTGGGTGTTTACCCTGAATAGACGAGCAGTGACATGGAAAAGTTCCAAGTAGGAGACTGTAGCTGACTCAACGTGTGAATCAAAATACATAGCAGCAACCGAAACATCGAAGGAGGCAATATGGTTGAAAAACTTCATTGGAGACCTTGGAGTCATTCCATCCATAAAGGAGCCTATGGAGATTTTATGCGATAATGAAGGGGCGGTTGCCCTTACCAAGGAACCGAGAGATCATTGTAGATCCAGGCATATCGACAGAAAATACTACTTCATAATACATCAAGTAGAAGAAGGACACCTCGTGGTATAGGGGATATCGTCGGAGGTCAACCCAGCAGATCCTCTTACAAAGGGACTGAATTGGGTTAAGCACTTGCAGTATGCAAGGGGCATTGGGCTAAGAGACGATATTAGTTTTAGTGGTTAGATAAATAGAAACTTGTAATAGCTAAATTGTAATTGACATTTGATGATTAAATAAAAGGAGTTTATTCATAAGTAAAGTTACTGTCTTGTGCCAATTATTTACAATTGTTTCACTTTGCATGTTTTGACTTCCAGAATAACAAAATTGTGATTATTATTACTATTCAAACTATCCACAGTCAATCATACGTTGGATGTAAGTATGAAAGAAGACTGTCATGAGTTGGCTTGTAGATTGTCTAAAGAGTTAGGCATAGCAACAGTTTGCTACACCATTCATGAGTACTTCTGAAATAAGATTTGAGTATTAGATCAACCCGCGCTCACCTGAATTACTTCATGGAATTTATCACGGGTAATTGTGAGACGATAATATCATATAATCTTCAAACCAAGATATATGAGTTGTTGACTACGAGTTGGTTGTGCGTTGATGGGATGAAAACGCATCAGTAACTTGATGTTATAAAATGTGTCGTTGTGCGTGATTTGATGAGTAGTTAGTACAAGCATATAATGTCAAAGTTTATTTGTTCCCTTTTATCCTAGGAGGAATAAAAGCAATATCTTGGGCCCTTCGATGATTTTGTTTTGACTTATGTGTCGGGCCCGGTTAGAACTAAATTGATGTGTTCAGTTATGTTCTATGTCAGACGAATCGATAATCGGGAAACAAACTGCTGGACAATAAGTATGACATTGTTCCATGTATTTCTCTATCTGATATCTTGACAACAGAGGAGTATATGATCCCTTATCTAAAGGATGCGTCACTGACTGGTCAGAGTTGACAGCGACTTTTGAAAGCTTACAATTTCTAAGTCGGATGATGAAGTGCATTAGCAGTAATAGTTATTAGACTTATCCAAGTGGAAAACTAATGGATTTGGTGTCTAAGCCCATTACTATAACGGGTATGTACTTGACCCGATTGTAGCATGGTCCTTTTGGGTTGCTTTCACCAGTGCAATTTGATAGGATGTATTTTTGAGAATAAGGTTATTTGTGATTTATTAATATATTACAAGTATAATATATTAATATTATTTAATTAGTCTTGATCAAGAATTAATTTGGAATTAATTTTGTGATCAAAAGATACTAATTAAATATATGGGGATTGATTATGTAAATCAATGATTCTTGTAATGTGGACTAATGATCCATGACTATATGGTTGGGCTAAATTAATAAGATAGTCCATGGATAGTCCATGGAGGTTAACCCGTGGAGCATAAGAATGTGAAAAGTCATGGATCATTAGGGTTTACAAAGTGTAACCCTAGTGTTTGCCACGTTATAAATAATGCCCCCATAAGCCAAAATCGGCTACACACTCTTTGGAGTCAAGTATCATATTCTCCTAATAACTCCTCTTGCATTTTGGTGTTTATGAACCAGTAGAGGCATCACACTCGATGTTCTCAAGCTTTCAAAGGTCAAGAACTCTACCCTACTCAAGAGGTAAGCATCCAAACTAAGTTTTATATTATATAGCTTCAATTGTATGCTAGCTAGGGAGAATGCTTTGGCAAAAAGAAAATGCATGTATTAATAGAGAAAACATAGATCCAAAGCATTTACGGTTGCATGTGCACCATAGGAGTGTTATAGTGCTCAAAACCCAACACTTATTCCCTTTGAAGCGTTTGTTGGTTCAAATTTCTATGAGGTTGTCATGGTATCAGTTTGGACTGAGAGATCTGATAAGCAGTCATACCATTGAGACTGTAGGTTTCGAAATTTAGGCGAGATAGGATTGGGTTTTATTCAAAAGATTGAGAATCCGTTCTTCGACGGGCTTGAAGAACTATTTTGAGGACCGTTTCGGTACAACTGGATAGGCCGTTGTATGATCAGAATTGGAAGTGTTAAGATTGGTTTGTTATTCGTTGAGAGTTGTCATGGGTTGTTTCAGGGTTGGCGATCTGTCGGATAGTCAGGTCATTGTAGATTGCGGGTCTCAGAAAGATAGAGGTGGTTTGCAAGGGCTGAAGGTTTGATTAGGCCATCGGGATGGAAGTTTCGTTTGGATTTCAGTTGTTTTGAGAAACTTGGTCTATGCGCCAAAATATTCGTTTGTGTACCTCAGGTTGTTTGTTTTGACATGAGTGTTTGTAAGGAGCGACTTTGAGGACAAAGTCTGATTCAAGTGGGGGAGATTTCTAACGCTTGGTTCATGTATTATTCCTTTCTCAAAATTATAACACCCCGTTTATTAAATAAATAAGTAAATAAATTAATGATTGTATAGTAGCCCTAAAATCAATAATTATATAGCAAGGTGTTGGTCTGGAGGAGCTAATTGTCACAATTTTAGAGATTGGGGGTTAAAAGTGTAAAATCTGGATTCAGGTTGTAAATAATTATGAAGACATGGGTTGCTTAGTAACAAATACGACTCAATATGAAAGGAACTATGGAAGCAAGGGATAAAATGTAAATTTATGGATTTATATTGTAACGATTTATGGAATCAGGGGCTAAAGGGGTAAATATTGGATTAAATATGAAAAGATCCTATGGGGAGGGACTAGACTTGTAACTATGCAAAAGTTTTAAAGTGGACGGGGTTTATAACCCGCCACCCTCGCCATGCCAAATCCTAACCCTAAGGATTCATAAGCCGCCACTTACACTCCCCATCCTTTAGCCGTTACCTACTAGCCACCATTGAAGATGGAGATCGCCGGAGCCAACCACTTTCTACATCGGAAAGAGAGCACGGCAGTCGGAGGAATGGTTTCTGTCGTGAACCATCGAAGCCCATCTGTCATTGCCGCCACATCTCCACCATTCTTCTTCTCCTCATTCTTCAACTTTCGGCGCCATCGTTCATGACTCTCCAGAGCCGTTGTCACATCCACTGCTGGCGAAGATGAGGACCGATGGGAAGGACCGTTGTAGTCGTTGGGAGAAGCCGGAAGGGATGGAAATCAGGCTGTCATCGCAACCGCCGCTACTACTGTTCGCTTCATCCGTTCTTCTGTCGTTGTGTTGTCACCAGACCACCGTCGCCGTTTTGCCGCTTGTGTTGTCGCTGCCTCCATGTTACCCTAACCTGCCACCACTAGCCACCGTGAAAGGTGGTTGTGAGTGTGCTTTGGTGCGTTTTCGTTTTTTATGTAGTGAGAGGGTGTTGTGTTTGGGTATTGTTTGGCCGGACTTTTCAAGAAAAGCTACCACCACCACCGTGAGGTGGTGGCTGCCACCACTAGGGTGGCTGTGTGTGTGTGTTTAGCTTAGTGTGTGTGTTATTGGGATTTTGCTTTGTATGTTGTAATCTGTAACAGAATTATCAAAGAAAAACTCATAACCACCACCGTAAGGTGGTGGCTGACGCCACCAACCGCCGTCTTGGGTAGCGGTGTGCTTTTGCTTGCATGTAGTTGCTATTTTTGGTTGCTTGGACAAAAATGGACTAGAAAGCCTAGCCACCACCGTGAGGTGGTAGCAACCGCCGTGAGCCGCCGTTGACAACCACTACCCGAGGTGGTAGTGGGTGGTGCCCGACTAGCGAAACCCTAATAAGCCTAGTGAAACCCTACTAGGTCTAATGAAACCCTAATTGATCTAAAGATTTAGTTTTAGGCCTATTGGGATATGATTGGGTTGGAAACCCTAATTAGGGTTTAGAAAACCTTAATTTTGGATATATTTTTTTGGACTTATCGGGACCCGCATTTTGGGCCATTGGAATAGAGTTGTGAATTACACCCAATCACACCATATAACTTATCTAGTAGAGCGATGGACTTAATGAATTAAGTCCTTAATGGGTTAAGCAAGAAACAGTTAACCCTAATCGTCATTTTATGTGAAAACCTTAATTTCACTTAGGCCTTAAGTTGGGCCTTTCGATTGGGCTTTGGTGATCAGGCCAACAATGGGCCATTCAAGAACAATTATATGGACTAGAATAATTGTATGGGCTTTAAGGTAAGGCCCATATGAGGGGTTAGGCCCAATTTGTAAAATTGGGCCATAGTTGGGCCATATCTGGGCCTTCATGATTATGAGATATTGGGCCATTAGAAATGCCAAATATTGAACTGGACTAAAGGTTTGGGCCCAATTTGGAAAATTGGGCCATATGTTGGGCTTTAATTCATAGTTTAACTTTTGGGCCTTTGGTTTGGGCCTTGAGTTGAATCAAGCTAAGATAGGGGTAAAGCAGTCTTTTACCCCAAGCATGGACTTATGATTTTTGTGTTGGAACCCAATTATTAATTGGGTGTTATTTTGATGATTGACAGTTCGAGAACCTGTCATCCAGCAGCTAGAGTTTTGTCTACGGGACTTCAGCAGTGTGAGGTGAGTTACCTTCCAGTAGAAGTGGGTCTAAGGCCACAATGCCGGCCCACTAGTAGGAGTTGTTCGTTGATGATTGTCTTTGTGATAATTATTTGGTATGCCATTATCTGTTATGTCTGTCTGCTAGGATGATATGTGATACATGTTAGTAGTAGTAGGGGTGAAATAGTCGCCGGATACCGGTTGAAAGATACCGAAGGGGTCGTCAGAACCCATGCATGCCTAGCAGTATGTGTAATGCCCGCAGATCCGAGCTGGTCAATTTAGAGATAATAGGGGTTGAAAATGACTTTTTTTGACAAAAGATTATTTAGAATAAATAATTATAACCAAGTTGTAGAATATTTCTCAAGGGTTCCGTACATATAAAGAACGCCGAAATCCGAGTTATAATCAAGAAGTTATGGCCCGTCGAAGTTTTACGTCAAAACCGGCACGGCACCGGGAGACGTAAATAGTGAATTTACGATGGAATACTTTTTAGCCTTAGTGATCTAAACAAAAGTTGTAGTATATGTTAAACCTAGAACATACAAAAAAAAGAACGCCGAAATCTAACTTCGTATGAGGAAGTTATGATTTTTCTAAGATTTGGCAAAGCAGTGCACGGCCCGAAACTCGAATTTTCGTTCGAGCGGTTTTTGGCTTACGCAACCTTAATGAGAGTTGAAGATCCCATTAATAGGAACTCAACGGTAAAAAGACAGACGAAAACGGAGTCCGTATGAAGGAGTTACGAATTCTTCGTGGTCATTTAACAGTCTAATCTCCTCCTACTGTTAAATTTAAGATTGGTCAAGAATTAGCCGATGGAGTCTAAACGAAAGTTGCAGATCTTGTTTTTACCTACGCGTGGATATAAAGAACGTCAAAACCGGAGCTCGTATGCGAAAGTTACGGGGTTTAGAAGTCAACAGGGTGCTGTGCGAAATCGGGTGACGTGGCTGAATATGGGCCAAGGCTTTCTCCCCAAGGCAAGCCACCAGAAGGTAACATGTGGCATGGAATCGATGAGTAGGAGGATCTACTCGACGAGTAGAGCTGTTTTCCAGCCTATAAATAGAGGTGTCGGGTTCCCTCATTCTTCACACCATTCCAACCTCTTCTTTCTCTCTCTAAACTCTTTTTCTAGCCCCCAAAACCCCCCTAAAGTCTAGGTAAACCCCCTAGAATCCGAAGGAAGCCCCGAGGCTCCTGAAGCCTCGAGAAAAGAGCTTTTCGGATCAGAAACGCTGCTCCAGCGAAGCCCAGTTTTCGAGAAAACATGTTGTAAGTGAGCTATGACTACCCTATCTTTAGTATAGCTTATGTTTCAATATAGTAATGTTATTAGGAACTTATAAGGAGTATTTGGGCTATTATTATGGGTTATATAAGTATTGTTTAACGCTTATATAATTGTAATAATAGCCAGACTATTAATTAGTCTCGGCGAATATTAGACTAAACTCTAGTGGTAATGATACTAGGTTTTGTCCGAGGAAAAATTATGTTGAGAGTAACGAAGTGTTGTTCGAGTGCCGAGTCACCACCTTATCAAGTGAGTGCATAGTTACTTTCATCTTACACATAGATATGAAGTATTTTATATAAATTATGTGCTATGTGTGCATATTATCTGAATACTTGTTGTCTATGTTGGGTGAATGATTTTATACATGTTTTAAATGATTCAAACTGTATATTTATTTTATATCTACAAATATGTTGGGATAAAACATGGGTAGATAAAATAGTTGGTGTGTGATGAAATAAAATGATGAGAGATAGGTGATGATAGGAAGGTGATGATAATTATGTGAGGATAGATAGGTGATGATGAATCGGTGATGTAGGATGAAAGATACCATAACCTTGTCCGGAAATATGGAGATGTAGTCATCTACCAGAGTATAGATGGCGACCACGGACTATTCTAGACAACCCCGTGGAAACACCAGCAGACTTATAACCTGTAGGTGATGAATTACGAGTTCAGGCGATGTTGTGACTGCGTATTCATGTGATTATACTCTCACCCTTACTATGAATTACGAGTTCAGGCGATGTTGTGACTGTGTATTCATGTGATGATACTCTAACCCTTACTATGAATTACGAGTTCAGGCGATGTTGTAACTATGTATTCATTCCTTAGGAACGAAAATATAAGGAAATGTGATGTAAAGAGATGATAGGTAAATACGACATAGGAGATGACCCTTAAGATAATTCTTTAGGGAATATTAAATGAAGAAAATGGGGATGGGTAATTCGGTTGATTGTTTGATTGTTTAAACATAATAATTATATTATTGTGGGTTGAAAACCCTATATACTCACCAGGTTTCCCAACCTGACCCACTCAAGCTTATTTGTATCATAGGTGTCGATATGAAGCTAGTTTACACTGAGAGATTTAAAAGAGATGTAGATCACTAGTGTAATAGTTCTGTTTATGCTTATGTTTCTGTATTGACGATGACATCCCAATGTTTTGAAAATGAAATAAATACATTTCTTCGGAAATGATTTGATAACGTATTTATCATGTTTTTCTGGGAACAAATTCCGCAACACATTTCTTTAAAAGATACTCTGATTTTCAAAATAAAGCATAAACAAATCGGTCTTTTCTGGCCGTGAAAATGGGGATGTCACAGTATGTTTATGTTATGTTATTATGTGGTAGTGGTAGGGGTGAAATAGTCCCCGGTTACCGGTTGAAAGATATCGAAGGGGAGGTTAGCTCCCGATTACCGGTTGAATGATACCGAAGGGGAGGTTAGCTCCCGGTTACAGGTTGAAATATATCGAAGGGGAGGTTAGTTCCTAGTTACCGGTTGAAAGAGACCGAAGAGGTAGGTTGGGCACCCAGATATGTCTGACAGTATGATGTTGTATGGTATGTCGTATGATGGGGGAACTCACTAAGCTTCGTGCTTACGGTTTATAGTTTTGGTTTCAGGTACTTCGTTTTCAAAGGAAAGGAGTTGGCTCGATCGCAACGCATCACACTACGATTTCCACACATGAGATCCTTGGGCTTACACTTTGATATTATTTTATAATAACATGTTTTGATTACTGACACCTTGGTCTTGACACGTGATGTTATTATGAATGCTTTTATACTGTTGGTTTTATAATAACTTAATTAAAAACGAAATTTTTGGTCTTGAATTTTGGGATGTTACAAGTTGGTATCAGAGCCTTGGTTTGAGGGATTCAGGCACAATATCGGGTGTGTCTGAACTCGAACTAAGGAGTTGGTATGAAAATTTTCAAAAGTAAAATCATTTTATAAAAAGGAGTTTGAAAAGAATTTGAAAAGAGAAAAGAACTTTGAAAAGAACAAGGTGTGTGATGTGTGCAATCAGCTGAGCTCAAGTAAGTTTTTCCCAAGGTAACCATACATGTTATGTTATGATATGATATGATTATGAGAATTGCATGCTGGATTAGGGCTAAAGATCTAGGAAGGATGCCTTATATGCCTACTGTATGTGTATGAGAACTGCATGCTAGATTACGACAAAGGAACTAGGAAGATGCCTTGTATACCTGCTGTATGTGCTTCATGAGCTACATGATAGTACTGATCGGTCAGTGATAGGATAGCCTGTTTAGTTTATGCCTGATTGTGTGAGCCTTCAAATTACATGATAGTATTGATTCCTGATTAGAGGATATAATGGTTTGATTGGAGTATGATGGTTAGATTTTCCATTTTCTGGATGATGTTTGCTTTGTGATTTGTGGGACTCTCAGTGATGTGAGTTAGATACTAAGTGAATATGCTAAGTCACATGGGACACAGGCCGGCTAATCTCAGAGTGATGGACTTGACTCTATTGCCCAACTCTTCTTTGAGTCCAACCGTTCTAGGGATGGGTCTTTTACTCGAAGGATTATCTGATCTATGTTGCACGTGGCTATATTTATGAGGTAGCTAGTTGACATTACCGGGAGTCTTTCAACAGCTGAGGACTGGGTGGGTTTGGGAACCTATGAAAGCCTAGGATATGTTTCATTGGGTTAGTAGTGAGGTTTAGTGAGATTTGGTTGTATCGGATTGAGGAAGTGACTTCGAGGATCTGGGAGGATTGCTGAGGAAAGTATGGATAGGTGTGGAAGGTAGTATTGGGCCCATACTACTGAAAGCACATGATCCATACTCGAATCGGTGAGAGTCTTGGAGAATTTGAGAAGCTTCGGGGAGGAGTTTGTGACCCGGTTTGGGGTCAGGGTATGTTCCAGTTGTTGCAGCTCAGCCATTGGCAAGTGAGCTAGTGAGCGTGACAGGGTGTCAGACCCTGGAGGATATGACTTCCAAAGTCCGAGGATGTGATATCGATGTGGAGCACTTTGAGAAGAGAGGGTCGTGCCAGGTGCATATAGTAGAGGGTCTCGGGAAGAGACCCAAGACTTTTGATAATCTGGTGAAAGGCCAGTCGGGCCGGGGTCAGTGCATCACGTCACTCCAAGGGTTTAGTCTACTATAATTGTAGTGGGGTTGGCCATTTCAGCTGAAGGAGTCAGGCCCTGCAGTGTCAGACAGGAGAAGTCAGGACTCCAGCAGGCAATGTTGCGGATATGTAACCTTGCCTTCTTTCAGTTTTATCTGCACATTGTTGTGGGACTTGTCTTGTGGTTTGGGATACTGTAGCAGGATGAGTAAGTGTAACCCTGGATTATTTCTTTACTCCTGTTGGGTTAGATCGTCAAATATCGTCATATGCCAATTGTATACCGTGAATTACTAGTGGTTAGTGTAAGATCGGTTCCCTTTTGTTGGTTCGGGGTGCTCAATGTTCTCTCGGTTCATAGTATAGAATTGTCGCGGTACAGTTAAGGGCTCATCGGAAGCCTAAAGCCTGTGGATCCTTAGAATCCTTTAGGAAGGTGGATCCTATAGTTAGTTCCCGTCATCAAGATAGGAAGGGAGTTTTGCACCATGTCTTCAGGATGGTCGAGGTATCTCAGGAGGAGGTGATCAGGATTCCTTCATATGTTGCAAATATGTCATCTTCTACTACTACTAGGTGGATGTTAGGAATTAGCATCGCTTTGGAATTGTGAGTGAGTTTGGACAAGTCAGATCTCGGGTCGGTTCTCTGCTACTGTCTGGGTTATCAAGGATTTTCATATGCCAATCTGGATACCGAAAAATCCTTGATGAACCTACAGAGGGACGTATCTTGCGAAGTGGGTTCCGCGTGTACCGTTATCATTCAGGATCTTTGTCGCGATCTGTGGAGGACTACTATTCAGAGGATATAAGGTCAGGGTTAGAGCGATAGTTCTCTAGTGAAGTCAGAGTTCAGTGGTTCTATCATTGTTCGAACATGGTCGACAATTGCCTATGGAAGAAGTTTGGAGTTCAAATAGCGATCGTTGCTAGGAAAAGACTGGTAGCCTGAGTGGTTGGTCATTAGACGTTTAAGAGAATTGAATTTTCGCATAGGTTGTGTCCGGTAAGAGTTCAGTAGTGCTGCAAGATTGGAAGTGGGAACGAGAATTCGCCAGATAGGGTGAAGATTAAGGCCTCCAACTGTCAGCATAGGAGGTGGGTTGAAGTGTTAGACTGAACCAGATTTCAAGAGTAATCTTCAAGTTTTCAGAGGATGGGCTATCTTAGGGTTTAACTGGTAATTGATCGCTAGCATTGGTAAGCACGAATTGTCATCAGCGGATTATTGGAAAGTAAGAAGGACTGGGGATCCATCAGTTCTCACATGTCATGAAGACTTAGATGAAGCTAAGTGGGGGAGAATCGATTAGGTACTTAGGAGCAGTAATAAGTGTGAAACTAGGATGAGTTTCTCATCGTCGTCAGGACGGAAGGCGGTCGAGTGGCCCTCTAGGTTGAGGATTAGGTGAGTTGGGAGTTTAGAAAACGTTTCAACTTTTGGTAAGTGTTTTCCCTTGGAAACAGATAGAAGTTTTCAGAAACCATGTTAGGGCTCCAGCTGGGACTCAAGTTCAGTTGAGTGTTAGGCCGAGTGCGTATTCGACCCAATATGGAAAGTTTTTTAAGACTATGGGGGTAGCCGTAGCATTCACTAACAGTCATATAGTATGGAAAGTGTTGTAAGACTACATGGGGTAGCCGTAGCATTCACTAACAGTCAGATAGTATGAAAAGTGTTGTAAGACTACGGGGGTAGCCGTAGCATTCACTAACAGTCAGATAGTATGGGAAGTGTTGTATGACTACGGGGGTAGCCGTAGCTTTCACTAACAGACTGTTAGCATGGAAAGTGTTGTAAGATTGCGGGGGTAGCCGTAACATTCATTAGCGGTTAGATAGTGATAGAGTGTTGTAAGTCTGCGGGTGTAGCCGTAGCATACACTAGGGTGGTAGATAGCATGAGCGCGATGTTAAGATGCGGAAGGAACAGTACTACTCACCAGTTCGGGTATAGCAGTGAGGGTGTGGCAAATCCACAGATTGGTTTATGGATTTCCTCGGATGAATTAGACCTGTTTGAGCCAGTGATAAGACCGTTGGAACGTCACTACAGATATGATATCAAGGAAGCAATGGACTGCTTAAGGTCGTTTGTGATATAAGGATACCATTGGTCATGTAGCAATCACTCTTAGCCTTCGATTTGGAGACGTCAAGAGTCAACGCATGGACCAGATCAGTTGGATCAGGATGTTGTTAGAGCCGTAGTGGTAAGACAACTAATGCCAACTATTGACAAACAAGGATTTAGTTCAGAAGTCGCGTGAAGCGACTATGTGCGCGTCTTTTGGCTCCGCAATCGGGCCGGAACACAGTGTTTTAGATCAATGACAAACGAATGGAGACTAGGGAGGTCTCGATGGATTTTGGAAGCAGCCATGTGGCAGCATGCTCTTTCGGGCGGTTTCAGTATTTTGGCAGTATTAGTATTAGTGTTTTAGAATTTGAGGTACGGATGGAGTAACTGCTTGCTTGGGTCATGCTAAGTCACTCACAGCGGGATTAATTGAGCCTTGGCCAAGTATAAGTGATCTGCAGGGATAATTAGGTATGTGATCCTGTTTTGTAGTGGGAACCTCGAGCTATTAGAAGTTGATTAGTTAGTTGAGGGATAAACAGATTGGATTCAACGATAATGATTCAGTATGAGTGGTCTGTCAGGGATTCATGCCATCTCGAGACAACAGATTTCAGACGGAGTAGATGTGATCTTGTTGCGAGGAATTCGTTCACCTGCAGATTTTAGGGCTTTGTGAAGATTGGTCAGGGCTACCCTGGGAAGGCTAGGGTGTGCCCAGGATGGTGACCAAGTTACTAAAATGGTTGGGCGTGTAAGGAATAGTAAGGAATGATTTCGAGGACGAAATCTAATTTAAATGGGGGAGAGTTGTAACACCCCGTTTATTAAATAAACAAGTAAATAAATTAATGATTGTATAGTAGCCCTAAAATAAATAATTATATAGCAAGGTGTTGGTCTCGAGGAGCTAATTGTCACCATTTTAGAGATTTGGGGTTAAAAGTGTAAAATCCGGATTCAGGTTGTAAATAATTATGAAGACAGGGGTTGATTGGTAACAAATAGGACTGAATATGAAAGGAATTATGGAAACAAGGGATAAAATTTAAATTATGGATTTATATTGTAAAGATTTATGGAATCAGGGGCTAAAGGGGTAAATATTGGATTAAATTTGAAAAGATCCTATGGGGAGGGAATAGACTTGTAACTATGCAAAAGTTTTAAAATGGACGGGGTTTATAACCCACCACCCTCGCCATGCCAAACCCTAACCCTAAGGATTTATCAGCCTCCACTTACACTCTACATCCTTCAGCCGTTACCTCCTAGCCACCATTGAAGACGGAGATCGCCGGAGCCAACCACTTTCTACGTCGAAAAGAGAGAACGACAGTCAGAGGAATGGTTGCTGTCGTGAACCGTCGAAGCCCAACCGTCATTGCCCCCACACCTCCACCATTCTTCTTCTCCTCTTTCTTCAACTTTCGGCGCCTTCGTTCATGACTCTCCAGAGCCGCTGTCACATCCACTGTCGGCGAAGATGAGGACCGATGGGAAGGACCGTTGTGGTCGTTGGGAGAAGCCGGAAGGGCTGGAAATCAGGCTGTCATCGCCACCGCCGCTACTGTCGTTCTCTTCATCTGTTCTTCTGTTGTTTTGTTGTCACCGGACCACCGCCGCCGTTGTGCCGCTTGTGTTGCCGCTACCGCCATGTTACCCTAACCTGCCGCCACTAGCCACCGTGAATGGTGGCTGTGAGTGTGCTTTGGTGCGTTTGTGTTATTTATGTAGTCAGAGGGTGTTGTGTTTGGGTATTGCTTGGCCGTACTTTTCAAGATCAGCCACCACCACCACCGTGATGTGGTGGCTGCCGCCACCAACCGCCGTGTTGGGTGGCGGTGTGCTTTTGCTTACGTGTATTTGCTATTTTTGGATGCTTGGAGAAAAATGGACTAGAAACCCTAACCACCACCGTGAGCCGTCGTTGACCACCACTACCAGAGGTGGTGGTGGGTGGTGCCCGACTAGCGAAACCCTAATGGGCCTAGTGAAACCCTAATGGGCCTAATGAAACCCTAATTGATCTAAAGATTTAGTTTTGGGCCTATTGGGCTATGATTGGGTTGGAAACCCTAATTAGGGTTTAAAAAACCCTAATTTTGGATATATTAGTTTGCACTTATCGGGACCCACATGTTGGGCCATTGGAATGGAGTTGTGAATTACACCCAATCACACCATATAACTTATCTAGTAGGGCGATGGACTTAATGGATTAAGTCCTTAATGGGTTAAGTAAGAAACAGTTAACCCTAATCGTTATTTTATATGAAAACCCTAATTTCACTTGGGCCTTAAGTTGGGCCTTTCCATTGGGTAGGGGTAGGGGTGAAATTGTCCCTGGTTACCGGTTGAAAGATACCGAAGGGGAGGTTAGCTCCTGGTTACCAGTTGAAACATAGCGAAGGGGAGGTTAGCTCCTGGTTACCGGTTGAAACATAGCGAAGGGGAGGTTAGTTCCCGATTACCGGTTCAAAGAAACCGAAGGGGTAGGTCGGGCACCCAGATATGCCTAACAGTATGATGTTGTATGGTTTGTGGTATGATGGGGGAACTCACTAAGCTTCGTGCTAATGGTTTACAGTTTTGGTTTTAGGTATTTCGTTTTCAAAGAAAAGGAGCCAGCTCGATCGCAGCTCATCACACTATGATTTCCGCACATGAAATCCTTGGTATTACACTTCGATATTATTTTATGATAACATTTTTTGCTTACTGGCACCTTGGTCTTTACACGTGATGTTATTATGAATGTTTTTACACTGTTGGTTTTATAATAACTTAATTAAAAACGAAATTTTTGGTCTTGAATTTTGGGATGTTACAAAAATATTGGAGTTTTTGTGGGAACTCGACGATTTGGAGAGCTCCAAATCGTCGTGTCGAGAATTTTGTGTCCGCGGGTCTTAATGATTCAACTCGATGATTCGGGGAGTCCCAACTCCACTAGCTAGCGGTTGTGAAGGAAACCGTAATTTTAGGCTTTGGCACCCTATCGTCTTGCACGTAGCTAAATCCCCATATCGTCTTGCACCATCAGAGATGCAGGAACTATCCAGCCAATTGAACGAACTTCTAAGTAAAGGATTCATAAGACCAAGCTTCTCACCTTGGGGAGCACCGGTCTTGTTCATGAAAAAGAAGGATGGATCGTTCCGAATGTGCATAGACTACTGGGAATTGAATAAACTCACTATCAAGAATCGATACCCTCTACCACAAATAGATGACCTTTTCGATCAACTTCAAGGAGCAACTTTCTTCTCCATGATTGACCTAAGATCAAGATACCACTAGGTACGATTCTAGGAGGATGATATCCAAAGACTGCTTTTAGAACTCGCTACGGTCACTATGAATTCGTAGTGATGCCCTTTGGTCTAAGGAATGCAGCCGCAGTGTTCATGGACGTGATGAATTGTGTGTGTCGACCTTACTTAGACAAGTTCGTTATAGTTTTCATCGACGATATACTATTCTATTCCCGAACTAAGGAAGAACACAGCCAACACTTGCGACAAGTCCTGGAAATCTTAAGGGCAGAAAAATTGTATGTGAATTTCTCGAAATGCGAATTCTGGAATCGAAAGGTGGATTTCCTAGGTCATGTAGTCAGCAAGGAAGGGATACATTTTGATCCCTCGAAGATCAAGGCTATCGAAAACTGGGCGACCCCATGAACCCCAATATAGATTCATCAATTTCTAGGTCTCACTGGCTACTATAGGAGATTCATCAAAAACTTCTCAAAGATCGCGAAGCCACTCACCACCTTGACCCAGAAGGGTGTAACCTTCAGTTGGGAAGAGAAACAAGAAACTGCTTTCCAGACACTAAAGCGAGCCCTCTGCTGCGTACCGATCTTGTCCCTCCCAGAAGGGACGGAAGATTTTGTAGTTTACTGCGATGCGTCCAAGCAAGGGCTAGGTTGCATTCTTATGTAGTGAGGAAAGGTCATATCCTACGCCTAGGGACAGCTTAAGAACCACGAGGTCAACTATACCACACACGACCTTGAACTAGGAGAAGTGGTTTTTGCTCTGAAGATCTGGAGACATTACCTTTCTGGTATGAAATGCACGGTCTTCACAGATCACAAAAGCCTCCAGCACATTTTCGATCAAAAAGAACTGAACATGAGACAGCAACGATGGGTAGAACTACTCAATGATTACGAATGTGAAATTCTCTATCATCCTGGCAAAGCTAATGTAGTAGCAGATGCCCTTAGTCGGAAAGAGTACTCGGGCCGCCAAGTAAAGTCTCTAACTATGACAATCCATTCACACCTGTCTGTCCAGATCAAATAGGCTCAGCTGGAAGCCTTTAAACCATAGAATATGACAAATCAAGCCTTAAGAGGAATGGAAAAGAACTTGGAAATCAAGGGTGACGGAGTTCGTTATCTCGTGAATAAAATCCGGACAGCGAAGTTTGGTGGTTACAGAGACGTTGTCATGAACGAAGCCCATAAAACTTGATACTCCGTTCATCCAGGTTCAGAAAAGATGTATCTGGACCTTAAGAAACTCTAGTGGTGACTGAACATGAAAGCTGAAATTGCTACCTATGTGGGTAAGTGTCTAACTTGCGCCAAAGTTAAGGTAGAATATCAGAAGCCTTCGGGTTTACTACAACAACCAGAAATACCCGAATGGAAGTGGGAGCGGATAACTATGGATTTCATAACCAAGTTACCCAGGACAACGAGTGGTCATGACACCATTTGGGTAATCGTCGATAGATTAACCAAATTTGCACACTTCCTACCAATAAAAGAAACGGATAAAATGGAAAAGTTAACAAGGACGTACATTAAAGAGATAGTACGATTGCATGGTGTGCCAATATCTATTATCTCTAACCGAGATAGTAGATTTACCTCGCGGTTTTGCCAGTCATTGCAAAAGTCTTTGGGAACAAATCTTGACATGAGTACAGCGTACCATCCTCAAACTGATGGGAAAAGCGAAAGAACCATTCAAACACTGGAAGACATGTTGAGGGCTCGTGTGATAGATTTTCGTAAATCATGGGATGCCCACTTACCACTAGTCGAACTCTCGTACAACAACAACTATCACACTAGCATCAAATTTTCTCCATTTGAAGCCCTTTATGGCTGTAAGTGCAGATCTCCTCCGTGCTGGGCTGGAGTGGGTGATACGCAACTAGAAAAAAACCAAGTACCCGACAGTACTCTAACCGGTCCCGAGATCATTCGAGAAACCACAGAAAAGATTGTCCAAACCACAGAAAAGCTTCTAGAGACAGACAAAAGAGTTATGCAGACAAACGACGAAAACCCTTGGAATTCCAGGTTGGTGACCGCGTCCTGTTAAAGGTCTCACCCTGGAATGGAATGATATGTTTCGGAAAACGTAGAAGACTAAATCCAAGGTACATTGGACCATTGATAATTCTTGCTAGAATTGGTCCGGTTGCCTATAAACTCAAACTGCCGCATAAACTCAGTAACATGCATCCCACTTTTCACGTCTCTAATCTCAAGAAGTGTCTGTCTGACGAGACTCTTGTAATCCCACTCGACGAAATATAGTTAAATAAGAGTTTACACTTCGTAGAAGAACCAGTGGAGGTCATGGATAGGTAAATCAAAAGAACAAAACAAAGCCGTATACCAATAGTGAATGTTCGCTCGAATGCCAAGCGGGGACCTGAATTCACTTGGGAGCGGAAAGATCAAATGAAACAAAAGTATCCACATCTTTTCCCTAATTCATGAGTACCACTTTATAAATAATTTATGGACGAAATTCCCTCTAACGGGGGGATAATGTAACAACCCTTTATTTTCAAATCTATAAAACTAAACAAAAGTCAACCAAGGTCAACAAAAGTCAAAGTTGCTAAATAAAAGTTAAATTTGTTGATTTGCAAATTTTTAAGGCTAAATTAATTTATGGAAATTTCTTTTTATTAAAGTGATTGCAAAAATTTAGAATTTAATCCCAAAATATAAACCAAATACGAGAACCGATAACATACCCCCCTTGGACCGAAAACCCTCGCATGACCCACTTGCTTCGAACCACAAACATGTTCTCAACCGCAAACCTCCTTTGGACCGCAAACCTTCCCCATCTTCGGACCGTAATCATGTTTGCGGTCAAGACCGCAAACTCCTTTTCTCGGACAGGTTTCTCGGCCGAAAACTCCAAATATTATCCTTTTAACACTTCACCGCCTTATAATTGCTTCATATTTAAGGCGCCTTATGCAAATATGCTTCACTTTTACACATCCATAAAAGATAATTACCCTCATATCCTTTCAATTTAAAGTTCCAGTGGACGACTTATTCACCAAAACTCTTCATAAGAAGCTTTGATCCATTTTTCCTCCTTAATATTTTGGATACGGCTATCGTCACGTGTTCTAAATCGAAGTTCATCGTTTTCTATCCCGTTAACAAAACCTTTATCACACATAAGGTGAGTTCGTACCCCTACATTTTCATGATTTTTCACTGTTTTAGAGGGGGGGGGGGGGGAATACAAGTCTAACACAAGAAAATTTGTGTTAATATCTAAATGTTTTCAATATTTATTAATCATTACCGTTATTAAAATTATATATTTATATATAAATTATATAATTAGGGTTCAACAGGGTTATAATTGATAATTTGGCTCCATTTCTTGTTCCTTGTTTGTTTGTGGGCTTGAGGTAGAATAATTTATTCGACTGTCTATTTAATCATAATTATATAAATATTATATTTATATAAGTATAAAATCATTTTACACTTGTTAAACAAAAATATAATTTTTGCAAATTATTTAATACCATTTGGGTATAAATATTGAATTTCACGGAATAACCGTATCACGGATTTTACAATTTAAACTTGCCGAATTATTAACAATACAAAGGTTTTCGTCACAGTAAAACATAAACATATAAACTATAATAGGTATAGTTTACAGAACTTACTTATTGGTTTCAAATTTCAGATTACTATACGAAAAACAACATATAAACTATAATAGGTACAACTTTATTGATCATATACAGTACTTTACATGTTCAGAATACATTATGGAAAACAAATATATAAACTATAATAAATATAGTTTATGAGATATATTTACAGTTTATCCATTACAAAGTAACTTTTTATTATTCTACACGTAACCATCAATATAGCATTTGTGAGACTTACTTCAAGTACTTATCTAAGTACCAACCACGCCCTGAAATTATAACCTGAGTCTCCTGGATGGAGAGCGTGACACTTATGTATATATCTATACGGGACTGACAATCCCGCATCTGAGCTGCTTGCAACAGCTAGGCCGACAGGCCTGAGGTGACAAATCCCGTACCGACTGCGGCGCCTGAAGAACGTCGTGTTCAGGCCATCTTAGGTCGTCAAGCATGGTTATAATAACTCACAATATGGAATTGAACAATACAATTAATGTAAGAATAAGCAAACATCTTCACATAGTTTTATTAAATAATAAAACTATAATATAGTATTTTACAAGTACAGATGGTAAATCCAGGTATTTACAGTTACATAGTTTTCACACAAGTACAAATACAGAATACTATTCCAGTACAAAGAAAACATACTGTTCATGGTTTTATGTGAATTTAAAACTACATTATACTATTTCAGAGTACAATAACATTTACACGTTTTGAGTACAATATATTACAATAGAAAATATAAGATTTTCTGGGAAAACATACTTACATTTCCAAGTAACAAATTAGAGATTTCAATTACAAACATCCTTATGAACTCACCAACTTAATTGTTGACACTCTTTTCAAAGCTACTTGTATTCTCAGGAAATCAGTAAACAGGTATCCACAGATTTGGAGAAGACGGAGCTTCATTGACTCATGTCTTTTAACTTTTGCTATAAATTTTGGTGTCAAGTATACATTGATTTGAACACAAATGTAAAACTATACTTTATCAATGTAATGGTTGTTGTACTTTGATTACTATTATGCAATTTTTGTTATACTGTACATGACGTCATCCGCCCCTGAACGTTTCCGTCGTTCCTGTTTGGGGGTGTGACAGACTGCCTTGGATAGTCTGTGGTCATCACCGATACTTTGTTATATGAATACATCGTTAGTACACTAGTATTATTTCTACATTGTTAGTAAACTAGTACTATTTCTACATCGTTGGTACACTAGTACTATTTAAAGTCGTTGCCTATTATCATCGTTTTCATCTCTCATGATCCATCACCCTCATCATTTTATTCATCCCTTATCACCCATCATTACCCAATATATTATAGATATGAAAATACATATATGGTAAATAATATAAAAATCATCTTATATTGTTTCATCTAACACAGAACATTTTGATCGTAGATAATAAGCACATATAACATTTACTAATCTAAATACTTCATATCTTATGTAAGATGAAAGTAACTATGCACTTAGTTGTTAAAAGAGGATGACTGGTGATTTTGGTAATGCACTGCCTAACACCTTGGCTTTTCTTTTGATATGACTTAGGTAGGAACCATGTAAGATCATATTGAAGGTCGGGTCTGTTTGGTATACAAAGTACAATATTTGGAAATCCCGCTTTAAACACATCACTAAATCTAGCTTACACATCACCCCCGTAAGTAGATGAATCAGTAATATGACATGGAGTTATAGATAAATCTTATTTATAAATTCATAAAAATGACTATGGATATAATTATAAGTTACACTGAAAGCGATATAAGAATAGCTTAACTTACATATATTTTCCTGACAAAAGTCCAGAAATTGTGCTGGCCGAACTCCGACTCGATAGCTTCTAATTTTTGGGCTTTAGATACCTTAGAGCCTAGCTAAATACCTTAAAACTTAAAGGGATTTTGGGCTAAAGATTGAATATTTTCAGAGGAATGATTATAAAATGGTGTGAGGAGGAATGAGGGCTCAGAGGGTTATTATAGGCTGAATCTCGACCATGCATGCCACGCCTTTAGAGGTGCACACCCCGCCCTCCATCCACGTCTATCCTCCCACTTTGCAACACGTGTCATCTTTCTGTTGTACCATGCCTATGGCTTCTAGAAGCACTTGGGCATCACGTCGGGTGCCTACACGGATGAATATTTTAGATTTTTCAAAATTTCACAACTTATTCGTACGAGCTCAATTTTTTACTTTCTTTATATCCACGTGTAGCTATTGACAAGATCTACAAATTTTAATTAGACTCTGTCGGCTAAATCTCACTTATATTTAAAGTTATATTTTTAACAGGCTTAGACTGTTAAGTTCCGTATAAAAATCATAACTTTCTCATACGACATCTATTCTCGACTGTTTTTATATCTACAGATTCCTATTCACGAGATCTTCAACTCTCATTTACAATTTTTTGCCTAAAAATCAACCGATCTAAATTTCGATATCAGTGTCCTCACTATTGCCCTAAAATTTTCAAAAATCATAACTTCCTCATATGAAGTAAGATTTTGACGTTCTCTATATGCATGCTCTCGGCTTTACGATTACTACTACTTTCGTTTAGATTGCTTAGGGTAACAAGCAACCCATCTTGATTGACAATTTATGACTCGTATATACGTGTTGATTTAATTGAGAAACTTTGATGAAGCATAACTTCTTCATAAGAAGTCGGATTTCAAAGTTCTTTATATGTACAAAATCCTTGTTGCACCTACTACAACTTTGGATAATATTATATATCCTAAGTAACCTTCTATCAAAATTTTGTTTTATAGATTATGGATAATTCCCTGAAAGACTTATAATATATAGTCAACAACGTGCAAGACTAGCGATCTCCCTATTCGAGGGTTCAAATCATAATAATTATCACTTATTATATCTTAATTGTCTATCCTAAGTTACGAGCATTACAATTATCTCACCCTTAGGATGATTACATCCCAAAATCATCACCAGAAATGGTCTTGTATAATGATTCTGTTAGATAAGGTGTCTAATTCCATAACTATATTTGGTATGTACATGATCCGACCCGGCATGGTCCATTTGGGTTGCACTTCACCAGAACAATTCGTATGGATAGTCTTTTGAGAAGAGTATATTTATGATTTATTAATATATTATAAGTAATAATATGTTAATATGAAATCATATTATTTAATTTATATTGATCAAGAATCAATTTGGAATTAATTTAGTGATCAAAAGAGGCTAGTTAAATATGGATTCTAATAGTATGGGCCAATGTTCATTTAGGATGGGCTAAGCTTGCATGGAAGTCCATGGATAGTCGATGGAGCTTTTAACCCATGGATCCTATGGAATTGAAAGGTTATGGGTATTAGGGTTTACATAAATGTAACCCTAATCATCCATACTATATAAAGAAGTCCAAGGCTCTAGAAATCGGCACTAGGGTGTGAGACTTGAAGCATAGCCGATTTTGTGAGCTTAGTATACTCTCTCAAGAACTTCCAAGTTGTTGTGGTGATTTGTGATTCCACTTGAGACATCCATATTATTGGTGCTAGGCTCTCAAAGCTCCAAGCAATCAACTACAAGAAAAGGTATGTATTTTTATCTACTTTTTATTGTATAAGAACCTACAATTACATGTTGGATAGGACAATGCGTTAGAAACCAATTTTTCATGTATAATAGAGAAAACATAGTTCCAAAGCATCTAGGGTTGTATGTGCACCTTAAGGTTGTTAGGATGCTCAAAACCCATCAGTGGTACAGGGCCTAGGCTTGTTTTCTAATATATTGTTGCTTATTTCTTATTTTGCAAAGCTGGAATTGTTGTCTAACTGCTCAACTCGGCGAGCCTATGAACAGACTCGACGAGTTGATGCTTTTAGCCTTGGACTCGACGTGTCTGGACTTGCACTCGGCGAGTCTGATGAGCTGACAGCATGCTGTTCGAGTTTTTTTTGGCAAGAATTGGGTTAGGATCATTACCTATAACTGTTTTGAATCATTTAAACTGTTTTTTATGATATGGTAATGATTATTCTAATCTAATTACAAGGTGATTGTCATAATTTCAAGAATTGTATTAATATGTTTATGCTAGTGTCTTGAATTTTTGATATGAATTATCTTGTTTCTATGACTTTGAATATGATCATGCATGCTTATTTAATTAATTGAATCCATGATGAATATGTTTTTATGGACTTCATAACTTGTCCTCAAGTTATGGATTACCAAAAGTTTTTCTTTAAAAGAGCCATTAAGAACTCATAGGTTATAGAAATGAAGAGTCTTCATTTCAATAGGCCATTAAACTCATAAGTTATGTAGTTGAAAAGTTTTGAAGAGTTTTAAAACTTGCCCTCAAGTTTTGGAATTTGTGAAGTTTCACACACTAATACTTTAATTGCAATCCCTAGAGTTTTAAAAGTTTAAAATTCAACCCTTATACTTTATAATATTATACGTTTATATATATATATATATATATATATATATATATATATATATATATATATATATATATATATATACATATATATATATATATATATAAGATCAAGTCATTCTTACCGTTAGTAGGCGTCATTCACGAAGCCGATCTATAAGGGGGTATAAGGTTGTTGCCTATAAAATGGCAGCTTAATGGGTGTCCACTCTCACCCACCGCTTCCTTGACTGGTGGAGGGTCGTTAGCCGAACGGGTAGGACAAGGGCTATAATTCTCATTAAAAGTATAATGATAAATATAAAGTAACTAAACCTTTAATAAATTCCCAATCTTAGTTACTTTAGGAAAATGTGAATTTGGTGCTAACCCATGAAATTACACTTTGTACCTTACCAAGTCGTTAGTGGAGCGTGTGTGGTTAACCGACACACTAACATGGACTAGTAAGAGTGGCAAAGGGTAGCTTAATGTTTATCATGGATTGGTGGAGCGCGTGTGGTTAACCGGAACATCCATTAGGTGATAAAATTAAGTGTACCAAGTTAATTTGCATGGGTATTCACACCTTGTTTTGTGATCCTCGGCATCCCAGTCACAAACTTGAAGGGGACAATCGAGATTTAAACATGCCATTGAAAAGTTCAATAAATCTTAAAAGAATCTAGGAATTTCAATTCATTAAAACTTAATAATTTATTTCGTTTTTCATGGTGGAAATTGGTAAATCGTCATTCACCCACCTTCAAATATTTTGTAGCTTGGATTACAGCATCACTCTTCCAAGTTATAAAATATTGTGTTGGGTGCTAGCCTTAATATTACATTTGGGTGTCTTATTAAGGATTCTTTATCTAATTTAAACTTTGTCTTTCTTCTTTTCAGATGCCTTCCAACAATGCTTCAGGCTCAAACCCTACTGGCTCCTTCTCTCTCATAAACCTTTGTGGGAGGGTCATTTTTGATGGAACTAATTTCAATGACTGGATTAGGAACATAAGAATGGTCACACGCTATGAGGACAAGGAATATGTCATTGACAATGAGCTTAAGGAACTTGATGAATCGTCTGCTACTCCTCAGGAAAATGCTGACTTTAGGGCACATGAGAAAGATGCCACCAAGGTAGCTTATATCATGCTTTCCACTATAGCACCTGAACTCCAAAAGTCCTATAAGGACTTCTACCCCTTTCAGATGCACCAGGATCTGATGGAGAGGTACCATCAAAGTACTCGTCAAGAGAGGTATGCAATTATCGCCTCCATGACAACAACTAAAATGAAGGATGGAGAGTCTATCACGGGCCACCTACAGAAAATGCAAAGATTTGTGGACCTTCTACGCAAGCTGAATGTGAAATTTGATGAGCAGCTGGATATAGATATCATTCTACACTCCTTACCTCCATGTTATGATCAGTTTCGCATGACCTATCATATGAACAAGGAGGAGGTCTCCTTGAGCAAGCTTCAGGGACTTTTGAGGACTGTTGAAAGCAACCCCAAAGAGACAAATGTTGTTTTTACTCCTACCACTGCCCCAGTTCTAGCAATCGGGCAAGGTAAAGGGAAAAAGAGGAAGACACCTACGAAGGGTACCAAGGGAAAGTCTCTTGAAGGCTCCTCTTCGAGTGGAACCAAAGGTTGTTTTGCCACTCCCCCTTCCAACCCGAAGGATGCAAAATGCTTCTACTGTCAAGAAAAAGGGCACTGGAAGCGAAGTTGGCCCAAGTACTTGCAGGATCTTAAGGATGGGAAAGTAAAACCCACCCATGTAGGTATTTACACTATATTGTCTAATAACTCACTACATACTAATTATTGGGTCCTTGATACAGGGTGTGGAATTCACATTTGTTCTGATTTGCAGGGCCTAAAAAGAAGTGAGGATGTGGAGCACGGGAAGATAAACTTGATCATGGGGAATAGGAGAGTTTCACCTGTCACCAAGATTGGAGTTTATTCTTTATTGCTTAGTAGTGGATTAGTAATATATTTGAATAAATGCTATTAATCGTCTGAAATGGAGAGAAATATTATTTCCTTTCATGGTTTATACAAACAAGGGTTTACTTTTTCATTTGATAATGAACGTGGTGGTATTAATGCTTTTTATAATGGTGTTCTTTATTTTAAAGCATTACCTTGTAATGGTGTATCTGAAACTGTGTCGATTGTAGACATCTTAGGAAATAATGTATTGCATATTGATTCTTCCACTAGTTTGGATAAGGCATCCTTGTGGCATTGTCGTCTTGGACATGTCAACCAGAAGCGCCTAGGCTAACTACAGAAGGCTGTAGTCTTGGAGTCTTTTGACTTAAAGTCAGATGATAGTTGCGAGTCTTGTTTACTTGGAAAAATGAAAAAGGCACCCTTCACTGGTACTTGTGCTAGGGGTGAAGGTTTGTTGGATCTCATATACATAGATGTGTGTGGACCCTTCAGAACTGCCACAAGGGATGCTAACCGATTCTATGTGACTTTTACTGATGATTATAGTAGATATGGCTATGTCAAAAACCTTTGAGAAATTCAAAGAGTTTAAACAAGAAGTGGAGAATCAGTTGGGCAGGAAGATAAAGATGCTCCGATCTGATCGAGGTGGTGAGTATCTTAGTACCGAGTTCCTTGACTATCTTAAGGAATGTGGATCGAATTGTTTCACAATTGACACCTCCCAGGACACCACACGTGAATGGTGTGGCTGAGAGGCGCAATCGAACCTTGTTGGACATGGTTCGTTCCATGATGAGTCGAGCTTCGTTACCAATCTCATTTTGGGGGTATGCCTTAGAGACTGCCGCCCATATCTATAATCTAGTCCCTAGCAAGAAGGTTGTCAAAACACCTCACGAGATGTGGACTGGTAAAGCTCCTACTTTAGACCACATCAAGATTTAGGGTTACGAGGATTTCGTGAGGCGCGAGACTCACGATAAACTCGAACCTCGAAGTGAGCGGTGTATTTTCATCAGCTACCCACAAAAATCCTTTGGTTACCTCTTCTACAGACCCAGTGAGAATGTGGTCTTTGTGGCAAGGAGAGGAGTCTTTCGCGAGAGAGAATTCATAAGCCAAGGAAACAGTGGGAGGCAAATTGACCTTGAAGAGCTTCAAGAGTCAAGTGGTGAAGGAACCTCAAACCCTAGCAATCAACCTAAGGAGGAAAATCTTGTTGAATCAACTGATGAACCCATACCTCTGAGACGTTCCACTAGAGTCAGGAATCCACCTGAATTTTATTATGGTTTCCATATTACTGCGGAAGGTGATACATTTATCAGTGATAGTACACTGGTAAATCTGGATGAACCTAACAAATATAGGGAAGCCATGGAAGGCCCCAAGTCTGCTAAATGGAAAGAGGCTATGGACAACGAGATCCAATCTATGTAAGACAATCAAGTTTGGAACTTGGATGACAATGTACCGGGTCGTAAGACAGTCGGGTGCAAATGGATCTTCAAGAATAAGACCGACATGGATGGGAAGGTACACACTTAGAAGACGCGACTGGTCGTGAAGGGCTTCACTCAAACTCTGGGAGTTGACTATGATGAAACCTTCTCGCCAGTAGCGAAGATTAAGTCTATTAGAGTTGTGCTCGCCATTGCTGCATTTCATGATTATGAAATATGGCAAATGGATGTCAAAACCGCTTTCCTTAATGGAAAGTTGGTTGAGGATGTTTACATGAATCAGCCAGAGGGTTTTGTCGATGCAAAACACTATAATAGAGTGTGTAAGCTTGATAAATCCATTTATGGATTGAAACAAGCATCTCGCAGTTGGAATCTTTGTTTTGATGAGAAAGTCAAAGAGTTTGGTTTTTCGAGAAGCGATGATAAGTCCTGTGTATGTGTCAGAGCTAGTGGGAGTATAGTTAGCTTTTTGGTACTGTGTGTGGATGACATACTACTCATAGGAAATGACGTCCCAACCTTGTAGGAGGTTAAGTCCTGGCTTGGGAAGTGTTTCGCTATGAAGGACCTTGGAGAAGCTACCTATATCCTAGGGATAAGGATCTTAAGAGACAGGAGTAAGAGACTAATTGGACTTAGTTAGAGCACTTACTTGGACAAGGTGTTGAAGAGGTTCAACATGCAGGATTCCAAGAAAGGTGACTTACCGATCCAACACAATGCCAGACTGAGTAAGACTCAGAGTCTGAGTACATAGGATGAGATAGTTGAGATGAGTCGATTACCATATGCTTCCGATGTTGGCTCGATCATGTATGCTATGACTTGTACTCGCCCTGATGTGGCTTTTGCTTTGAGCATGGTCAGCAGATATCAGGGGAACCCTGACAAAGCCCACTAGACTACGGTAAAGAATATTCTCAATTACCTGCGAAGGACTAAGGACTGGGTCCTCAACTTCGGTAGGAGTGATGACTTGAGAGTGATAGGGTACAGTGATGCCAGTTTCCAGACTGATAGAGTTAATTTCCGCTCTCAGTCAGGGTGGGTCTTTAACCTAAATAGAGGAGCAATAACTTGGAAAAGTTCCAAGCAGGAGACAGTAGCTGATTCGACATGTGAATCAGAGTACATAGCAGCAAGTGAAGCGGCGAAGGAGGCGATATGGCTGAAGAACTTCATTGGAGACCTTGGAGTTGTACCAACTATAAAGGAGCCTATGGAGATTTTCTGTGACAGAAATAGTGCGGTTACCTTAGCCAAGGAACCAAGGGGTCATGACAGATCCAGACACATTCACAGAAAATATCACTTCATAAGACACAAGATAGAAGAAGGACTCCTCGTGGCAAAGGGGGTATCATCAGAAGATAACCCAGCAGATCCCCTCACGAAGGGACTGACAAGGGTTAAGAATTTGCAGCATGCAAGGAGCATCGAGCTTAAGGACGATATTAGTTTTATTAATTAGGTAGCTATTTCTGTAATGTAATTGACATTTGGTGATTAAATAAAAGTTGTTATTTGTTTATGAGTAAAGTGTTACTATCTTGTGTCAATCGTTTACTATTGTTTCAACTTTGCATGTTTTGACCTCCAGAATAATTACATTATTCAAACTCTCCACAGTCAATCATACTTTAGAAGTAGGTATGAATCAAGACTGTCATGAATTGGGCTTGTAGATGTCTAAGGTGTTTAGACATAGAAAATGTTGCTGCAACATTCATGAGTGATCATAAGTTCTGAGTATTGGATTAAACCCACGCTCACTTGTATCACTTCAATGAATTAATCTCGAGTGATCGTGACACGGTAATATCATATAAATCTTCAAACCTAGAGATATGAGTCGTTGACTATGAGTTGGTTGTACATTGATTGTACGAAAACGCATCAGTAACTTGATGTTATAAAACGTGCTCTTGTGTATGATTCAACAAGTAGTTAGTACAAGCATATGAGTCGAAGTTTATCTTTTCCTTTTAGTCCTTGGAGGATTAAAAGCGATATCTTGGGCCCCTCGATGATTTTGTTTTGACTTATGTGTCGGGCCCGGTCAGAACTGAATTGATGTGTTCAATTGAGTTCTATGTCAAACAAATCAGAAATCGGGAAACAAACTGATGGACACTAAGTACGACGTTGTTCCATGTATTTTTCCGGCTGATATCTTGAACAAAGGATTATGTGATCACTTATCTAAAATGGTACTTATTAGTTCAACAATGATATAAGAGCTATGATTGCTGTTCGATTCCTGAAGTCATACTTGCAACTATAGTTATCAGACTTATCCAAGTGGGAGACTGTTGGATAAGGTGTCTAAGTCCATAACTATATTTGGTATGTACTTGACCCGACCCGGCATGGTCCATTTAGGTCGCACTTCACCGGAACAATTTGTATGGATAGTCTTCTCAGAATAGTATATTTATGATTTATTAATATATTATAAGTTATAATATATTAATATGAAATCATATTATTTAATTAGTATTGATCAAGAATTAGTTTGGAATTAATTTAGTGATCAAAAGAGGCTAGTTAAATATGGATTCTAATAGTATGGGCCAATGTTCATTTAGGATGGGCTAAGCTTGCATGGAAGTCCATGGATAGTCCGTGGAGCTTTTAACCCATGAATCCTATGGAAATGAAAGGTTATGGGTATTAGGGATTACATGAATGTAACCCTAATCCTCCATACTATATAAAGAAGTCCAAGGCTCTAGAAATCGGCACTAGGGTGTGAGACTTGAAGTATAGCCGATTTTGTGAGCGTAGTATACTCTCTCAAGAACATCCAAGTTGTTTTGGTGATTTGTGATTCCAGTTGAGGCATCCACATTATTGGTGCTAGGCTCTCAAAGCTCCAAGCAATCAACTACAAGGAAAGGTACACATTTGTATCTAGTTTTTATTGTATAAGAACCTACAATTGCATGTTAGATAAGACAATGCTTTGGAAAATAATTTTGCTTGTATAATAGAGAAAACATAGTTCCAAAGCATCTAGGGTTGTATGTGCACCTTAAGGTTGTTAGGATGCTCAAAACCCATCGGATTCTGCACGTCACCTTTCCATCCTAGGTAATAACCGTAACTCCTATGTCTTTCCATGCGAGTATCAAACTCTTGGACTTCTTAACTGCTCGTAGTGCTTAAGCTTGCATTTGCTCTTCATTATATTTTGGACCTTCAGTCCTAACCATTAAATTACACACTTGATCTTCGTTAGATATTCCTACACCTTCTAGAAAAGACTTAACAAAAGATAAGTTCTTCACTTTAGCGACCGTAATTGAACAATGGGTCACACTCTAATGACCTACTATCATGTGATGTAATGGATAAACTTAGGTCTCAATGTGTTAAACTCTAGCACGAAATACACATTCCTTCATGTTCTAATGTGTTATAATCCTATCATATCAAGTAACATTTCTAACTATAGGCTGCTTAGCCTTAACAATGACTGTGATACTTCTATCGATCGCTTTGATTTTCCTTCCATCTTTTGACTTAAGTCGGATACTATATCGAGCATAGTTTTCTGAACTGAGTAACTTACTTTGTAGACTTATCTTAATCAAACTTGATTCGTTATGACCACTAGGGTCGGAACACCATCCAATCATTGGCATGAGAAGCTCACAGCTCAACACCAATATTTATGTCATCTAAGTACAGTAATGAAGACTCATCACTAGCTCTTAGTGGGCATATAGACACATGAACATCATCACACCGACCTGAAGGAATCCAATTAGCATCCCTCCCAATAATAGTCAACCATTGAATGAGCCATACAATTCAATAACACCGGCACTCCACTATAGTCCAGACTACTACTGTCGCAATACCATATGACAACATGATTGCACGTGCCTAGAAAATTAGATAGACATTTGAATCATTTTTCCAACCCAAGGGAAATAAATTAGACGACACTCACGTCAGGAAGTCGAACCAGGTATTCTTAGGCATCTTATTCAATCGACCTTAAGTCCTCATAACCATGTTAGACGAACCTCAACCACCAAAAAAAACATCCTCATGAACAACCAAAACAAGATCCCACACCTTTATTGAATTTGAACTCTAACATCCCCCTTTTTCATGATCAGAAAAGACCTTTTTATTTATGCATATTTTAAACCAGAATATTCTTTATATAGTAGAATTTGTCCCATAAAAAGTATTTCCAAGAAAATGTTATTTCTGAAGAAATGTCTTCATTGATTATTAAATACTTAGGATGTCATAAATGATACAAGAAACATAAGCATAAGTGGAACCATTATAGACCTTAACCATCTTTTATAACATGGCCTATATTTCCTCGAATATCTAATCGGATCCAAACATCATTATCTTCATACTGCTTCCTGTGATACAAAGAAACTGAGTCGGTCAGGTCGGGAAACCTGGTGAGTATATAGGGTTTTCAACCCACAATAATATAGTAAATATGTTTAATTATCAAACAATTAGTCCGATTACCCATCCCCGTTTTCTTCTATATTCATCCCTAAGGATCATAATAATCATCGTTGCTGAAAGTACTATTTTAGGGATTTCTCCGCAATATATCGTTTGGATTGATAAAACTAAGATTTTTCTATTCTAAATCTCAAAATAAAAAATCTCACTGGGGCCCAACATTGTTTGGGTTCCTAAATTGGTTTAATTTTGTAGGTGATCCATGACGAGCAGCTCGATTCGGAATGATATATTGATCGTGACTGTTCTCATCATATGACTGGAAGGAAATCAGAAATGAGAGAGTATTGGAGTTTAAAAGATGGCGGAAGAGTGAAATATGTAATCAATACAATTGGCGAAATCAAAGGCTATGGCATGATCACAAATGCTGAATTTTCAACTCGAAAGGTAGCATTCGTGGAATGATTTGAAAGCAATCTAATAAGTGTTTCTGAACTTGTTTTGGGTTCTGGTCATAAAGTATAATTTGATGAAGAAGGATCAGAAATCATACACAAGGATTGTTAGAAAGTCATTCTAAATTCAAAGAGAAAAGGCAAAATGTATCCTTTCAACTTAAATCCTATTAAAGGAAAACCTTTTATTTGTCTAGTTGTGAAAGTATCTTCGGAAGACAATTGGTTATGACATAAGACTTTCGCATCTCAACTTCAGGGATGTAAACAAGCTTGTTCTTAATGATCTTATGTGAGGTCTTCCACTTCTCACATTTGAAACAAATCAACTTCATGGATATAAACAAGCTTGTTCTTAATGATCCAAAAATATTTTTAGTTTCTTTTCATTTTTGCATCAGAAAAACCCCGAAAAACCAAAAGATTTTGTTTTCATTTGTTTTCTTAGAGTCGTATTGTTCGGAACCAAAATCATTACTGTTCACTTCCGATTAGTTCCAATATTTGGAAGCTATCAGAATGTTATTGTAACATCCGTGTTCCAAGTATTAATTTTCAAGTCTTAAAGTATTAGTTACTTTTGCCTGGCCATGGTGTGGCATTCATTTAATGAAGAACGCGCATTCGCGCATGGCCACGATGTAACATTAGGTGGCCACGACGTTTCAGCCGTTTTTGGCCTAAAACCCTAATCTCGGGTTTGGTGCCCTATTTAAGGACACTAACTCCTAGGGTTGGCTCAATTAGAAGCCTCCACCCTCTGAAAAAGAATCCTCATCCAAACCCTAGCCGCTTTTACGCTTTGAGACCTTAAACTCCATTTTTGTGAAGATTGAAGGAAGAAGGAGCTTTTGGTGTTGCTTGTGAGTGTAGTTCCAACTTATATTTTACATCTACATCACATTTTTGCATCTTCAGAGGTATAAAGTCTCTACCGTGATCATTAGTTCTCCAAATCTAGTTCTAGTCATTTAATGATCTTTTCGTCCCAAATCTCCTTGTTCTTGGGGTTCGAGTGAACTCAAGAACCTTTGAGTGCATTGTTAGCTTTTGGACTTTGGGGTTAGTTGGAAACTTGGCTTGTATGGATGATTGAGTGAACCCATGCCTTGGTATTGTCATTAAGAACTTGGAATTTGAAATATTTTCTTAATAGCATTTCCTAATGGATAAATTTGGACACTTTATCCAACAAGACCTTGTGGGGATTCAGATCTGAGTGGTAGAGATGTTGGGTTGAGGTATAACAACTTACTTCATTAAGTTGTGGATGCGTAGTGCCCATGGTGTGGTTACCAGTTGTCACGGCATGGTGACTGGTGTTTCCGCATCCCTCTACTTTGGACGGCGCCACGACATGGCCAATGGTTGCCACGACGAGGGATTTAAATGATGGTCGGCAATCTTGTCATGAAGTACCAACGATGTGGCGTATGGGCGGCCACAACGTGGAGGCCTGTCAACTTGACTTTGAACAATGAATTTTGACCATAGTTGACTTATGGTTAGTTTATAATTTAGGGTGTAGACTGAGTGGGTATTTAATTTATTGTTGTTAGGTGTTCAAAGTATGGTCTTCACTGTGTGGGAGCTGTCATGATTTAGCTGCTCTCTGTGACGTGGGTCTTCTCACTATATTACCTATGTAGTAGTGTATGCATGCTGACCAGTTGGGTCTTACTTGTTGATGTGTTTTGTGTATCTGTGTTGTTGATATCTCTTGGACGGCTGTGAGTCCATGGGACTGCTGATAGTCCCCAGGGTTGTTGATAACCTCTAAAACATGTTATTAATCCACAGGATTGCTAATAGCCTATAGTTTTTTACTTTGTTAAGCTGTATGTGATATTTTGGGAACTCACTAAGCTTTGTGATTACAGTTGTGGATTAAATTTGTATGAAGTACTTTGGATGATTTCGGGAAGGCGAAGGCTTGATTGTACACTCTGGCTTGCAGATTTTATGATTTTCCACATTTTGATACTTTGATTTGGATGATTGTATTTGATTCACTTGGGATTTTATGGCTCGGTTTTTATAATATTGGATGTTTTCTCTATCTAAAAATGAAAATTTTCATGGTAAAAATCAATGTGTTACAAGTTGTTATTAGAGGCCTAGTTTAAAGAATTTGGATGAACAATCATGGGATTCGAGACTGAAACTAAGGATCTAAGAGTTTTATAAAAACCATTATCTAGGTAATGGAGATTCATAGAAGAAAAGAGGAAGTAAAATGTAAAGTCAGTCGGAGCTCGAAGAAGTGATCTCCCAAAATATTCATGTATGTATCTTATGTTGTATTAGAATTGTTATTAGAGTTGATAGAAATGCATGATAGTCGATAGGCTAAGGATCCTACGGGACTTGTAGAATAGGGTTGTCTGATTATGTGATGCCTTATAGCCTAGGAGATTCTTCAAAATGTTTTTCTAGAGTTGAAGCTGAGATTGCTAATTGTTTCGTATGTACTGCATGGTATTACATAATTAGAATTTTATAGCCTAGAATGCCTGGTTTATCCTTACTTCCTATTGCTCGTTTGGTTGTGGATTTGGGGAGGAATCTATTATTCAAAAGTCTATAGAGTTTGAGTTATGTACAATTGGTTTTCACGGAGCCATTGGTGAAGTTAGTAGAGACTTCTCGCTGGACGGAGTTGTAGCTAAGCAGGGCCTTAGGATGAGTATCTGGATGATTAGATGCGGCTCTTTTAGCACCTAGGTGTATATGTGCTGCTTCTGTGAGGGTAGACTGTTTTGTGGTTCGGGACTTTGAGAGGAGATCTAAATCAACTATGGATAGGTGTGGAAGGTAGTATGTACTACTAAAAGCACAAGACCCGTATGTACTTATAGTCTAGTTTTGACCATTTTCACTTGTGTATTTTTGTATGGTGTTCACCCGAGGTTCAAGCTCCAGCAGCCCGGAGAGGTAGGGTATCAGTGATGATGAGATTCGTAGGATCATTATTGCGGAGGTGGCCATAGCGGTTCGGGAGGCTATCCCGAAGGAATTTAGGTCTGTCAAGACTGCGATGATAGAGATGTTTAGAGAGCGCTACGTTGTTGTCACCGAGGTTGTTGCTTCTACAGCCATTGTAGTTGTCGTCGCTGCGAAGTCTCACAGGGGTGATTCGATGTAGTATCGGGAATTCAATAACACGAAATCCGTAGAGTTTGATGGAGCTTAGGATCCGATTTCTGTGATGAGGTGGATCACTGATGTTGAGGGATGTTTCTATACATGTTCCCTATCTAAATGATTTGAGGGTTCACTTTGCGATGAACCTACTTCGCTTGGGAGCGAAGGACTAATGGAAGTTCGAGACTGCTGATTTATCACCTGCAGAGAAGGCTGCAACGACCTGGGACCGGTTTAGTGAGATATTTCTAGAGGAGTATGTTCCTTTGGTGGAGAGGGGGCGATTGGCTTAGGATTACCTGTCGCTCTGACTGATGAAAAAAGATGGTGACTAAGATCACTAGGATGTTCCATGCGAGAGCCTTGTTTTGTCCACAGTATGCATCTACTGAGCAGGCACGGATGACCTGATACTTGAGTATGCTGAAGAGGGATATTAGAGAGTTCATGATGAACTCCCCGTACTAGAAATGGACTGAGCTGTAGTCATATGCAAGGAGGAGGGAGATTGAGTTGGAGTTGCAGGAGAGGGAGAATGAGATGGATACTCAGAGGATGGTTAAGAGACCAGTCCAGACGCATCTGGTGACAAAGCAGGAAAATCTTGCTGATTCGAGAGAAGGTGGTCAAAGGAGTCGCACTTTTAGTATGTGTAGTAAGGGTAATGAGGGTCCATGTTGATCGGGATCGGTATGCTACTTATGTGTTCATGAGTTTATTACAGCTGCAACCAGCAGACCATGTCAAAGTCGAATATTCGGTTCTTGTAGGGAAGTCGGTTTAGACTTCTGCTCCTGCAACCCTGCGCATCATTGACGGATGTCAAAGGAAGGTTGAGGCCCCGAAGGCCAGGGGCCGAGCCTTTCAGTTGACCATGGAGGAGGCTATAGCAGCACTCGATGTCGTCGATGGTAAGTATTTGTTTTATATTTCCAAGTATTGATTTCTAGAAGTCCAGTTGATTTCCGAGTACATGTCAAAACTAGTAGGATCATAACTGTTTTGCTAGTATTGCATGTTGACAATAATGTTCCTAGGGAACAAAGTTTTCAATTTGTGAATTGCAAAGTTTGGGAATTGTTTCGCTATAGTAGACATAAGGGAGAGGGCACTCATACCTCTTTTCGAATCTAAAGGTTTAGATTGTATAGTTTAATAAAACTTAGTCATTCACATATATGAATATCATGCTTAAATAGTTCAAGATAGGAAATTCAATATATGGAAATCTTATAGTAAGAGATTGAATAGATATCAAATCCTTATATAATATATAATGATTCGAGTCCCATATACTTCCTATATAGGATCGATTATATATTCTATAATGTTCACTTATTCTAATGCTTAAGGAATTTTGAGAAAAAGGACTATAATTTTGTGTGACTAAAGTTCTTAAACAACTTTCAAGAACACTCTAAGGTTATATCAAAGACTGGTCATATGGAAATATGGACTAAGATGGAATTCCATAGTCCATAGTGACATGATTCTGGACTAAGATGGTTCTTGATCAGAATTGATGGTCATATGGAAATATGGAACTGTTTCCATAATGGAAGATACTTGAAAAGTCTACATGTGAGTTGGAAACTTTAATACAAGAGATGTGTTCAAGGAGTGTACCTTGAATTAGAACCTTCATTACCATGTAATTGTTTCTAGTAATAAATTTCTAATAGGATATTTTGTAATATCAAAGACTCAATCTTTTAGAATTTGGAATCATGATATCACAGGAGATTAATGCATGTTAAGTTGGAATTCCATCAAATCTTGGATAGTGATAAGAATTTGGAATTGTGAAATGAGCATCATTGGAATAATGTCCAGTTAATCTGTTCACAGTGGAAGAACAATAGAGAGGCATAGTATGCATGTTCCTAACATGTTATGGCTGAAGTTTAATTCAAGTGATTCTTTTATTACTCGAAACATTACACAATTAGTTGTAATTATTATGGTGATTATATAACATAGATTATTTATATTCAATAGTTTTGAGACCATAGTTAATTGGTTTAGTATTTTGTTTCACTTTGCATGTTTTACTTCATGAATAATTTGATTATTCGAAGTTCCACAGTCGCTCATACTTTGGGAAGTAAGTAGTGAAAAAATATTATCATGAATTGGATTGTAGATTGTCTAAGGATTTAAGACATAACAATTGTGTTGCTACAACATTCATGAGTACTTAGAAAATGGAGATTTGAGTATTGGATAAACCCACGCTCAGAAAATTACTTCATGGATTCTATCACGAGTAATTCTGAGACAATAATATCTTATATTTTTGAAACGGAGATATATGAGTTGTAATTTACAAGTCATTTGTACATTGGTATTGCGAAAAATGCATCAGTACCTTGATGTTATAAAACGTAGTGTCATGTATGATTTGGTGTGTAAAACATATTAGTCAAAGTTTATTCGTTCCTTTTTCCCTAACGGGAAAAGCGATATATGTGGGCCCCTCGATAATTTGGTGTTGACTTATAGTGTTGGGCCCAACCAGGACTAAATTGATGTGTTTACTTAGAAGTCTTATAACGTCATCACAAAGAAGGAAATTGGGAAAAAAAAATTTTGATTAGGTGTCTAAGTCAATAATTAAATTAGTATAATCTTGAATTATTAGCATAATCCTTTTGGGTTACCCTCAAACCTAGTAATCGACTGGAATGCTTTTTGGAGAGAGAAACTGATTTATTAATTTATTATATTATTAATAAATTAATTAGAAATCAAAATAAATGATTTATTAATATATTATGAGAATAATATATTAATTATAAATAATATTGTTTAATTAAAAATTAATCAGAAATTAATTGGAATTAATTTACCTGAATTAATTAAAAATGGAAGGACTAAAGGTGACAATGTTCAAAAGTTGAACATTGACCAATTCTAGAACCTCCCATGAGGGGGAAAATTTCTAGAGGGTTTCTAGAGGTATTTCTAGAGCTTTTCTTGGACTCTAAGGAAGCGTGAATGTCTTAGGGGAAAGCAAAAGGATTAGGGTTATCTAAAAGGAACCTCCCTTATCTTTAGCCTCCTTATCACCTATACAAACCCCCTTGGGTTTGATTTTCAGAATTCACTTCATCCAAGAGAGAAATCCGAAAATTCTCCTCCTTCTCCTTCTCCTCTTTAGCTTCCAAATTTTCTAGGGTTTGGGTGTGAGCCATTAGAGGCACAAGACTTCTAGTGCTTGCTTTCTAAAGACCAACAATGACGGAATATTAGTTTATTCGCTATACAAAAATACAAGTATTCTTTTTCTAATAACCCTTTTTCAATTTCAAAAATAACAATCCACTTATGGCGTTTTAGATATTCAATTGTTAGTTGCAAATCATAGTGAGAACATAGATCCTTTAGGTTGCATGTGAACTTAGGGTTTAAAATTTTCCGCCAAAATAAGATTTTGTAACTGATGCGTGCAAATAGCTACACCTAATTTTAAATTTATAACCTAACTACCTTAACTAACTAATTGCACCTAGGCAGTGTACCTAGTCAGACTATAGTATAGCTTCGGGTAAGTCGGGTGTCGATCACAGGGAACGGTTTTGACTAATTAATTTATCTACTACTAAATTAATCTAATTATTAATAAAGCAAGGGGGTTTATCTAATTTTGCAGGTTAAGATAAACTTAATTCTTAATACCAAATTCACTCAATTAACTAAACACTTCTGTTAGTTCGAATCCACTTTCCCTCAATGGTTTATAGTTTAGCTATGACAATTATTGTTGGTACCAATTAAGATAGTATTAGCAATTTAGTTCTAAATCTACTAGCATTAATTAATTCATGTAAGTCTATGTATGGTCACACAATAGTTAACACATAATCAATTATTGAATATGATTGAAGCCATGTAAGATTGATTTGATAAACACAATTATGGTCATAATTTGAGTTCTCTACCACAACCTAATTCAATGATCCAATTGCTTATCTAAGATTTGTTTGATCTTAGCTCTAATAAACTAGTGTTCACTAAATTATTAGGTATTCAAATTCATGCATATTTGTATTCACTAACTACACAGAACAAGAAATTTAAACAATCAAAAATTGAATCAAACATGCTAGGTAGAATCAACCAAACACAAGCATAATACCAACAAGTAAAGTCAAATCTAATGTATTAAAACCATGAGTTCCAGCTTCATCTACCTAACAGAAGCAGCTAGATTTAGCTGGATATACTAGCTAACAAACACAAATAACTCATATCCAAAGACATAATAAAAGTGTACCAAATTCTTAAGCTACTATGAACTTCTCCTCTCCTTGGATGCTAATAGCCAATTCCAGAACCTTTCTTCTAATGAAAGTCGTCTCCAGGAACCCTCCAAGGCAACCAAAAGTCTCTCCAGTCGTAATGGACAAGGGTTTTTATAATAATCCCGAAATTTTGTGTTTCACGTTGTGAATACCCTCTTCACGTCGTGACTTCAGAGAAATCCTTATCGGGCAAGGATTTTACTTCGCGAATACTTATCTTCCAGAATACTCATGCCACGTCGTGGCCTTCTAGTTCACGTCGTGATTTGAGTTGAATTTGTGGGTTTCTTCTACTCTTGTACTCCAAGTCTCCAAAGTTCTATGTTTTGTCATTTTTGGTCCCTTTCTTTGAAAATGCTTCTATTTGGCTGCAAAATATAATTTAAGCTTATAAGTATCAATATTCTATGCAAATAACTAAATTATTAATAAAAATGTAAATAAATATTGCCTAAAAATATGTATTAATATGGCAATATCAAAATACCCCACACTTGTGCTTTGCTTGCCCTCAAGCAAATCTAATTATTTTAAAATTAAACCTTTATCACCAACATCACATAGAACGATCCAACTCAAACTCAGCCATTACGCCAAGACCTCAACGCGTGCATTTGTGTCTAAAATTTTTCCTGAGTAACCCCCCTAAATTCTAAATACTCACAATCCTCATAAACACCCGCCCACTTCTTTTGAACAATGCTCATTATATGCACCCCTCCGAATCCATCCGCAGAAAACTTTTTAACCTCAAGGTATTTTTGTAAAGCTACCCAAGCATACATAAACTAGAGAATTACAACTTTTTAGATACCACACTATGGAGCTCTTGAATTCTTAATTTCTTTGATATTTGATATTTGATTTCTTAGAATTCACCACATTCTTGTGTAATTCTTGGTGTCTTCATCTTTTTATATTTCTTCAAAATTTTTGATCTTTGATCTTCAAAATTTTATACTTCTATAGCTCCAAAAAAATTTCAACTTTTCACTATTTGGTAATTTCTCTCTCTCTCTCTCTCTCTCTCTCTCTCTCTCTCTCTCTTTTTACATGTACTCACTTTTTTTCTTCAATCAAAACCCTACATGCTTAAGCAGGGGCGCTTAACTTCAACCCTTATTGGTTAAGGTATTAGTTTTCCTGGATACATTTCAGGTACAGGCTGCTAAACATATTGTATCCCTCAAACTAAGCGAGGTTGTGTTTTTGTCCGATGATTTCACTAGAATAAAGGAGTCCACAAATGCACGATAACATATATTGGCTTAACTAAACATTTGAGCTCTCATCGGATCATCGCACACAACACTAGCAACTTAAGTTTAAATTAATCATTATTACTAGAATTTTTATTTAGATTATTATTTCAAATCTATGTCCAAAAATTTTTAAATTTACTAATTTCTAGCAATTTACTTTTTCGACCCTAGCAGTTACTAATTTCTAGCAATTTACTTTTTCAACCCTAGCAATTACTTTTTCGACCCCCTACCCCACACTTATTACATACAATGTCCTCATTGTATGCATAAACTAAATTAAAAGCAATAAAATGGAGAAAAAGGAACATACTCCCCTGGGATAGCAATGGGAAACCCTAAGAAGGGAGTTAAACGCATCAAAACACGACTTTGGACCCTTTTGGGGACTTAAAACAATCATAAACGAAGCATAATGGGGTTCACGAACCTTGCATTTCAAGATTATACGATAATAATGGCTAAAAATGAATCTCTCCCAAATCTCTGTCAACGTTTTATAGTCATCCGGGTCATCCCGACCCTTAACTTGGCCAAAAATCACTCAAAACGGGAAGTTGGCTTGAAAAACAGCCCTTAAGGACCGAAACCCTCCTTAAGGACTGAACCCACTTTCGCTTCTGTCACCTTTGGTTCCCTCTTCTACCTTCGGTCTGAAGTCAGAACCAAAACCTCCCACTCTTGGTTCCTTCTCCCACCTTCCGTCCTCAACTCCTAAGGGCCGAACCTCGTAGGTTCGCTCCTAATTCCCGATTTTCGACAACTTTCGCCTATTAAGCCCGTTTTTGACGATTTTGACGGGGATTTTTCACCAAATTCATATTTTTATCATTTTAAACTCCCTAGACTCATATTTTATTCATTTCTCAAGGATTTATTGATTATAAATAATTATTTTACATTAAGAAGATTATTCTACACCACAAGTGGGTCAAGTGTGCCCACTTGTCTCCATGTGTCATCTTCCCATTGGTCCAACCCTATCCACATCACACAAACCAAGGCAACCATCCCCTCATCCTTACAACTTGCTCCAGCAACACCTATATAAAGAAATCACTGGAGGATTTCTTGGCTTACTTTGATCACTTTCAAGCACTTATACACTTTTCTTACACCCTTCTTATCAAGCAAGAGAGCCTCTTTTCTCTCTACTTCCAGCCACTTTTTGGAAGTGTTCTTGAGCTATTACTTAACTGTTTAGTAAGTATTCCATCTAAACTCAAGTGTTATTCCATGTTTTTATAACACCCTTGAATCATCTACCAACATTTTAACACCAAAAATCGTTCTTAGGATCATCCAAGCTTTCACGTGTTCATCAAGTGTTCTTGACTTGCTACTCCTCGTCTTCGACCTCCCACTCTTCAAGAAATCACTCAAGTTGAGTTCATACCCCTTCATTTTCCAGTTTTCTTTAGTTTTCAGGGGAGGGGGGAATACAAGTTAAAACACCAAAACATATTTAAAACTTAAGTTGACAGCTTACAACAGAAAAGTTGTGACCTGTTCACAAACTGTTTTACCCAACTTAAACTTAATATTTTTCAAAACTGTTTAATATACGAATATTTCACGTTTATACCTTTAAAATGACTACTTGCACATCTCCATACGATTTTTGTACAATTGATGGTGATTTTTACAAAACTGCCTATCACTGCAGCAACAAAATCGGACCAGGTTGTGAAGATGAACATTTTCACCCTGGTTTGAGACCACCAAAATTTATAGGAAAATTTATGAACACAGTAGACGCTTTTTCCAAACTCTCAGAGTTTACGGATTCAGTTTTCGACTTACAATGATTTTCCATAAATATTCTAAAACAGTGACAGTTAAGGGTAAAAACTGTCAAAACAAGTTTAAGAGTTATTCACACCTTGTAACATGCTGAGCAAGGTGTGTAGGATTTACACTTAGTATTTTCAATGTCATTTTTATTGAAATACAAAGTCATGCATAACAAGTTTGAATAAACATAAAACACTCTTGATAAACTATAATAGGTATAGTTTGAACACTTCGTTTACGAAAGAATCACTAACACAATCGATTTACAAAACGGGTACTTTCTTACAAATTACGTGAACTTGTTAATGAATAAATTTGTGAGTCATTCACCTTCAGGGTACTCTTAAGTACCACAGAAAAGTCATGTAGTTATAATCAGAATCTCTTGGAGGGAGAGAGTAATAGTTGTGTATAGATCTATATTGGGTCTGACAAACCCGCACCTAAGCTGCTTGCAACAGCTAGACCGGCAGGTCTGGGGTGAAAAGTGTCATAACATTCCGACGCCTGAAGAACGTCGAGTACGAGGTCTTCGAGTTTTAGCATGGTTATAACAACTCACATGGGGAATTAACAAAACACACAGTTCATGGAGATTTAAAGAGTTTTATTTAAATATAAAACCACGCGCATAAGTATGACGATTTACTTACATATACTAAGTCTTGGTTCAGATAAGACTGCAACAAACATTTTAGAAAATATTGGATTTTTTGGAAACAAACTTGTAACAAACTTTAAGGAACAACATTCATCTTTCATTCATAAAACTGCTTATGAACTCACCAGCTTTATGCTGATACTCTTTCAAAAAACAACTTGTATTCTCAGGTATTCAGTAATACAGGTAACCACAAGATTTTTGAAGGCAAGACGCTAAGGCGCAAATTTCTTTTGAACTATTTTGACATCAAATGTAATTTATTTGGAAACATGTATTTTTGCAACAATGTAACCTTTTAAATTATATTTATGATGGTTGTGTTTACTTTCTTCACTATGGTTATGATACTGAGCATGACGTCCTCCGCCCCCGAACGTTTCCGCCGTTCCGGTTTGGGGGTGCGACAAATACATATTCTGAAAATCCGTTAAATTTGATTCACGATGTGAATTAGTTGGCCACGTCGTGAATCATGTGCAGTCAGGAAATAAAACTCTCCACTTCCTCTTTCAACTTGGACGTGTTACCAACATCTTAATGAAATAAGACGTTTCTAATGCAAGATCTTAAGACTCTTTTATAACTCTACCCTCTCTCTCAACGTACCCCACACTTATTTCCAATTGTGGGTCTCGACTCTTGACTTGAAACTCTAAACGACCCTTTTCTAAACGTATACGCTCTCATCTCGGCTCTCCTTTCCCGTGACTCCTTTAGCAAATCTGGAAAATAACCACCAAAGAAAATAGAAAAGTAACATAATAACTTAAAATGTCTTACAAAACAAATCAAATAAAAAATAAAACATAATCCAAATCAAACTAAAATAAAATAAACAAAACGATCAATCGTCATCTTCTCTGCCTCGTGCTCCACTTGGTCCCTCTCCATCACCTATTGGTATCTATAGTTCCTCCAATGTAGGTATGTACTGGCATTGTTGTGGCACGGAAGGTGGTCGAACCACACCCATATGAGAAAACATGGTTTCAAGAAGTTGGGTGTTATAAGTCATCCCACCGCGAAGATTATCCAAATAAGAACCAACCCGACTTTGAAACGGGTCAGTGGGTACTCCACCCTCATATTGTTGAGCTGCTTGACGATCTCTCTCCATGTCTCCCCGGACTCTAACATTCCGCCTTATGGGCCTCGGTGGAGGTTGTTGCTCGAGTTGCTCCATTTGTTGCTCACCATCCTCCGGGGGTATCACATAGCCGCCCCCAACATTCACCACCACCCTCATAACACCCAACACTTGGATTGTCAAAGCGTTATCCGGGAAGCGAGTAAGGTTCCTAATAAAATTAGGAGTCAAAATGTTGTAAGACCGGGCAAGTCAGGTGACTAGATGTCCACCCGTGATCGGACTCCCTTGCCTAGAGCCGGCCACTTTCTTTCCCAAAAATCGTGCAAGCATGTAGGGAAGATCAGAACAAATCTCGGGTGTGATGATGCTCCACAAGTAAAACAAATTTTGGAGTGGCACCTTGTCTCCATGATGTTTGTGATTGACAGAAAAAGTGATGAGGCGATGCAAAATTCGATAAATGGGACTCCTTATTTGTCCCTCGCTTGCATCACGAGAATCATACTTGTGATTCGAAATGGTCCTCCAGAATTGGACATCAAAAATACTGGGAGTAAAATCCCAAACACACCCTTGCAAGAATGGCACAAAGAATGGTGATTGCATTTCCACATCGGTGTATAGGCCTATACGCCATGCAAACTCGCGAAGACTGCACTCGCGATACACCCCTCCCAACCGGAAAACAAGCACCTGGTTGTAGTCAAAATCAATTGTCCTTTCCTCAAATTTTACGGTAGCAAAGAATTCTACCGACAACTCCCGATAGACGGGCTCTTGAATAGCGAAAAGATTCCTCCAACCATTGCAAGTAAATGTAAAGCCATCTCCTTCATACACTTTTGTCCAATATCGCTCCAATTCCAAGACCATGCCCACACCCCGTAGCCATCTCCAATCCACAATGGGTGCTATTGTAAACTCTCGGTTATAGAGCCATCCCAACCGGTTTTCGTAATTGTTCAACAAAGCGCGGGATAAGTTTTGTGGAAAACGATACAGCGGGTCAATGCTAGCCACATCAATCGGGTTATTCTCCTGCTGGACACTTCTAGGAGCCATTTGCCTGCAAAAACCAAATACAAAACAAAACAAAAACAAAACATCCAAAACAGTTTATTAAAAAGCAAGCAGGAAACCTGGTCGCCCAGAATTCACGACGTGGACTAAGGTTCCACGTCGTGAAACGCAATCGGGACGTGATAATGGATCGAGCAATTTATAGTCCAAATTCAGTAAAAATCACACTTGGGGTTTGCATATTCTACTAATCTAAGGCCATGAAAACTGAAAATACTAACCAATTCAACCAATTTTGGGATTTTTAATTCCTAATTAGACCTTAACCACCCAAAATACATGAAATGTGAACAATAGCAACAATTAGGGGATGAAATACTTACCAAATGGAGTTAAAAGACAAGAAGATGCAAGCAATTTGGAGTAAAAGTGTAGGAAATCGGCTGTGGGGACTGCTTCTATTTGTGCGCAAGTAAATAAACAAATGGGAAAGGTGGATCAAAGTGTTTATGTAACTGGTCCCCCGTGACTTTGGTCACGACGCGAAAGGCAATTTCACGACGTGCCTGGCTAGTTGGGCTAAACGAATACGGGCTTCACAACTGGGCTAAACTGTGAAAACCCTGTTTTTCAATCCCATTCACGACGTGAAATAGATACTCACGACGTGAAACATAGTCTGGACCTTATATAATTTAGCTAATGATACTTATTTATTCTAATTGTGTACCACATAATTTCTAAAGTACCCCACACTTGACTTTTACCAATTAACAGTTTTTGGATGACGAAGTGATCATTTTTCTAAAAATTCCTAAAAAGGAAAGAAAAGAAAATTCAAACCAAACTCGGGTTCCCTCCTGAGAAGCGCTTCTTTTTTCATGGAGTCGTGAGCTGGACTCCGTGCCTCCTACGTTGAGCTGTCAGAGGAGTCCATCACCACCTGAATCTTTTGCTCTTTCCATCGCCTCTTATAAGCTTGGACACGTCGAATGTACGCCTTCTTTGAATTCTCCTTTTTAGCTTTTGCTTCATCTACATCAAGCTTGCGTTTGATCCCTTTAGTCTCCAATTTTTCTTCACTTTTATTAAGCTACCTAGGAATCTTTTCTTCCTTCACCAATGGACTCGTCTCCTTGGAAGTAGCCTCGTCTTCATCACTCGACAATTCATCGCTTTCCTCACTCATCAAAGTTGTTGGTTTTATGTAGGTAATGACTTCCACGAAGAACGGGACGGATGCTCTCGGTTTGGTGCGTTTGACTTGATGAATTGTCTTGATTTCTTCCTCCATGAGCTTCTCCAATTCTTCAACATCACTATCTTCATCCATATTGAACACCTCACCTTTTACATCTTCTCCTTGAAAACCATTTTGTATTCCAAAAGTCCCCTCATCATCACCAACCCTCAATGTAAGCTTGGATTCACGAACATCAACTAAATCTCTAGCAGTATTAAGTAGAGGGCGACCAAGACTAATTGGGACATACACATCCTCCTTCATATCCATAACCACAAAATCAATTGGAAAAACGATATTCCCAATTTTAACTAGGATGTCTTCCACAATACCCCTTAGATGAGTAACCGAACGATCAGCCATGTGGATGGTCATCTTTGTACCCTTCATTTTCTAAATATTCAGCTTTTGATAAAATGAATATGACATCAAATTTATGCTAGCCCCAGAATCGGCTAAAGCATAAGTCTTCAAGTTGTTACCAAACTCACATGGAAGAGTGAGGCGTCCAGGGTCTCCCATCTTCTTAGGTATGTCTCCCAATACCACTTTCGAACTTTGCTCACTAAGAATTACTTTATAGTTCTTCTTTAATTGTTGACGAGTATCTATAAGATCTTGTAGGAACTTCGCGTATTCTGGAATTTTTGAAAGTGAATCGCTAAAAGGGGTATTAATAGAAATACTCTTTATTTGCTGAATAAACTCCAGATGTTCCCTTTCCAGTGGACTGAGATGTGCTCGAGACGGAAACGACAAAGGCGGTCGATAAGCCAGAACGGATTCTGAATTTTTATGTTCAGACCGAGCCCGCGACGTGAGCATTTCGGGCTAACGACGTGAGTCTGGTGTTTCAGCAACAATCTCGTTTTCGAGCTTCGGCTTCTTTGGCTTTGGTCCGGATGGCCTTGGTTCCACTTCCAATGCTTCTAGGAACTCAGAGATGGCCTCTTCATCAGTTTCAATCATCATCACATGGGAATTAGTCTTCTTTTCGGGAAATTGGGGAGATAATCTCTCATTCACCAAAGTAGTAAGTTGACCAAGTTGAGCTTCAAGGTTGTGGATGGAGGCTTGCTGATTCCTTAATGATGTTTGCTGGTCAATCATCATTGCTTGCTGATTTTTCATCATAGTTTGATGCTCCTTTATCATTATTCTTTGGTCCTTCCATGCTGCATCCGTATCATCATGCCTTTTTTATGAAGCTTCCATAAATTTCATTAACATGGTCTCTAAGTCAGCTTTCTTCTCAGCTGGTGGTTGCTCTTTTTGATAGAAGCCTCGGTCAGTCTGCCTAAATTTCTCCTCCTTTTGCTTCTTATATTCATCGTATGGCAGGTACCCCTTCTTTGGTTTTCTCCAATCTTCATCATACTTGTCCCCACTCGAGTAGCAAACTTGAGCATTCTTGTTCCCATATTCATCCAAATGGCAATCCTTAGTCAAGTGTGGCCCACTGCATTTCTAACATCCAACTTTTATTGCATGAATTGATTGGTCCATTTGGGTTAATCTCCGGTCCATAGTATTGAGCATTTCCATCATAGCAGCCATCTCTTCAGCATGTGCACCCCCACTGCCTTTTGCTCCATCTTGTCTTGGGTTGTGCTACTCACGAGAGTGTTTTGCGAATTCTTCAACTAACTCCTTGACCTCCCTTGGATTTTTCTTTGTCAATGGCTCTTGAGAATCAAGGAGTTGCCTTGTCATAATGTTGACCCCATCATAGAAAATAGACATCTCTTTTTGAACATTAAGATCATGTTGAGGACAGTTACTTAACAATCCATTGTAACGCTCACATGCCTCGTATAGTGACTCCCCCGGTTCTTGCTCAAAGTTGGCTATTGCCTTCTTGAGTTTAGCTATCTTGGATGGCGGGAAAAATTGGTCTAGAAACTGCTCACGTATTTGAGCCCAAGTAGTGATTGTACCAGGTGGAAGTGCTTTTAACCAATCTTTAGCAGCTCCCTTAAAAGTAACGGGAAGCATCCTTAGCAAGATAGTATCTCTATTAACATTCGGGACATTGAAATAATCTGCAATGTCATTGACCTCATCTAGATGCTTAAAAGCATCTTCATGATCCTTTCCATAAAATGGAACATCCTTAAGTGTAGTAAGGATGTGTCCCTTCAACTCAAATGTGGCAGTGGCAGGAATTGCGGGTTGTACTAATCTTGGACCAACATCCTCTCGAATACGCTTCTTGTAAGCTCCCATTGACATTTCTTCAATGTTTTCCATTTCGTTGATTGGCTCGTCTTCGGGTTCGCTCGTATATAGTCCAAACTCGTTCTCGGACTCGTATTCAGATTCGTTTGGGATAGGTATTTGATCTAAACTTCCAACCTTGTTCTTGTCCTTTGTAGATGAGCTCGATTCTCCCGTTTTCTTCCCCGACTTCTTAGAGAACACTGACTTGAGTTCTTGTAAAGGTGTCTTCTTTGGTGTTTCATCTTCTTTCACGTTCTGATCCTTCTTGTTATGAAGGGCCGACTCTGGATCTTCAAGTGGTGGCACCAAAGGTGTTTTAGAACCTCTGGTCATATACTCCTGCAAAATAGACAAAATAAAAACGTAAAACTGAACAAAAACTAAATAAAAATTTCCTACAGATTGGCCACCACGACGTGGTAAAGGCTACCACCTCGTGTTGTCGCAGAAAACTTACAGAAAAGAAAAAACGAAGAAAATATAAAAACTACTGAACTCACGTCGTGAGCATAAGGCTCACGTCGTGAGTCTAGTACGGAAAATAAAACCTAAGCTGAAAAAGTAACTTTTTTGTAGGTTTTACCCCACAAACAGGATCGATCAACCTAAAGCAAATAAATCAACTAGCAATTAAGCTGTTCCCCGGCAACAGCGCCAAAAACTTGATGCATGCAAATAGCTACACCTAATTTTAAATTTATAATCTAACTACCTTAACTAACTAATTGCACCTAGGCAGTGTACCTAGTCAGACTATAGTATAGCTTGGGGTAAGTTGGGTGTCGATCACAGGGAACGGTTTTGACTAATTAATTTATCTACTACTAAATTAATCTAATTATTAATAAAGGAAGGGGTTTTATCTAGTTTTGAAAGTTTATATAAACTTAATTTTTAATACCAAATTCACTCAATTAACAAAACACGTCTGTTAGTTCGAATCCACTTTCCCTCAATGGTTTATAGTTTAGCTATGACAATTACTGTTGGTACCAATTAAGATAGTATTAGCAATTTAGTTCTAAATCTACTAGAATTAATTAATTCATGTAAGTCTATGTATGGTCACACAATAGTTAACACAGAATCAATTATTGAATATGATTGAAGCCATGTAAGATTGATTTGATAAACACAATTAAGGTCATAATTTGAGTTCTCTAGCACAGCCTAATTCAATGATCCAATTGCTTATCTAAGATTGGTTTGATCTTAGCTCTAATAAACTAGTGTTCACTAAATTATTAGGTATTTAAATTCATGCAGATTTGTATTCACTAACTACACAGAACAAGAAATTTAAACAATCAAAAATTGAATCAAACATGCTAGGTAGAATCAACCAAAGACAAGCATAATACCAACAAGTAAAGTCAAATCTAATGTATTAAAACCATGAGTTCCAGCTTCATCTAGCTAACAGAAGCAACTACATTAAGCTGGACATACTAGCTAACAAACACAAATAACTCATATCCAAAGACATAATAAAAGTGTACCAAATTCTTAAGCTACTATGAACTTCTCCTCTCCTTGGATGCTAATAGCCAATTCCAGAACCTTTCTTCTGTTGAAAGTCGTCTCCAGGAACCCTCCAAGGCAGCCAAATGTCTCTCCAGTCGTAATGGACAAGGGTTTTTATAATAATCCCGAACTTTTGTGTTTCACGTTGTGAATACCCTCTTCACGTCGTGACTTCAGAGAAATCCTTATCCGACAAGGATTTTACTTCGCGAATACTTATCTTCCAGAATACTCATACCACGTCGTGGCCTTCTAGTTCACGTCGTGATTTAATCTGAATTCGTGGGTTTCTTCTACTCTTCTACTCCATGTCTCCAAAGTTCCATGTTTTGTCATTTTTGGTCCCTTTCTTCGAAAATGCTTCTATTTGACTGCAAAATATAATTTAAGCTTTTAAGTATCAATATTCTATTCAAATAACCAAATTATTAATAAAAATGTAAATAAATTTTGCCTAAAAATATGTATAAATATGGCAATATCAGTAACCTATAGAACCCATCAGTATTTGCATTGAAGATTTAGGCGGCATTATTAATACGGGATAAGATTTCGAATTTTTACGGATCGCAAAAGTTAAAATACTTGTTTGATCAAAAAGACTTGAATATGAGGCAAAGGAGATGGATAGAATTATTGAAAGACTATGATTATGAAATTCTATATCACCCCATAAAGCTAATTCCATGGCTGATACATTAAGTCAAAATGGATCACCAATTCATGTAGTTTCAGCCTACATGGAAATTTTAAGTCGTTTATCATATACGACCCGACAAGCTCAACTGGAAGCTGTAAAATCGAAATATGTAAAAGGTGATGAGATGGTGTCATATATTAGTCAACTGGAAAAAATGAGCAAGTTATAAAAACATTCAAGGACAGTTATGGGTTCCTAGTTTCAGGGAGTCACGAAAACTACTTTAGAAGAGGCTCATTGTTTTTTATATTTAGTACATCTAGACAGTACAAAGATCTACCGTATGTTGAAACAACTGTATTGGTGGCCTAGAATGAAAAGAGAGGTGCAACCATTACCGATTCCAATGAAGAAATGGGATGAGATAACAATGGATTTTGTTACTAAGTTACCACAGACATCCTGTGCGTGTGATTCCATTTGGGTGGTAGTAGATCGACTAACAAAATTAGTCAAATTCATCCATATACGTGAGAATTACTTGTTATAAAAGTTGGCGGGTATTTATATTAAAGACGTAGTGAAACGACACGGTGTTCCAACTTCGATAGTTTTTGATCGTGATAGTAGATTTAATTCGAGATTTTGGAAATGTTTCAATGATCAAATGGGTTCCAAAATATTAATTAGTATGACATATCACCCACAAATGAACGGTCAAACCAAGAGAACTATTCGTACGACGAAAGATATGTTATGTGCATCTATTATTTATTTTAGAGGTAGTTGGGATGATAATTTTCCTTTAGTAGAATTTGCATATAATAATAGTTATCAGGCTAGTATCCAAATGGCACCGTACGAGGCATTATACGAGGTTCCATGTAGAGCCTCTACATTCTGGACCAAGGCAGGAGAGAAGCTACTTGTCAGGTTAGATATTGTGGAGGACACTGAAGCAATAATTTAAGAGATTTGTGAAAATATGAAAGTTTCTCAACTCCGATAAAAGAAATATGCAGATAAACAACAAAAAACTGATAGAATTTCAAATTGGAAATATGGTAATGTTAAAAGTGTCTCCGTGGAAAGGTTTGATACGTTTTGGTAAGTAGGGAAAGTTGAGTCCTCGATTACGTTTTGATACGTTTTCGTGTTTCACAAGGTGTAGGAACTATCGCTTATCATTTGGATCTTCCTGTTGAATTACAAACTATACATAATGTTTTCAAGTGTCCTAATTACGAAAAAAACAGTATATGATGAAAAACAAGAAGTCTCGTTATCAGAAGTTCAAGTCGATGAGAAATTACGATATCAAGAACAACCGAAAAAGATCTTGGATTATAAGGAGAAAATACTTCAGAATAAAAAATATTGAACGTGTAAAAGTCCAACGGCGACATCACAAAGGATCTGATGTTACTTAGGAACTAGAAGGGGAACTTAAGGCTAAATATCCACACCTATTTTAAATGATTTTGGGACGGAATCTCTTAAAGGTGGGTGAACTTGTAATGTCCTAGTTTAATTAAATAAGTTATGAGTAATCTATATATGTGTGTATGTATATGTGGAATAATTATGAAGTATAATATGTTTTTAAGAACTTAAAGGTTAAGAAGGGAATTTTGGTCATTTACAACGATTCATAAGTTGAATCTTTTTTGAAAGTTTAAATTATGTCTTACAGTTTAAAGATGATAATATAAAGTTGAGGATGAGGAGAAAGGATCAATAGATGTGATATAACTGATAGAGAGGGGTGAAATAGGAATAAATAAAATAGAATTCTGAAAATCCAGGAACCACGACATGGCGGAGAAGTGCTACGACGTGGGAGGCGGTGATTATTTGACGTAAAAAAATATGGCAATGTACTTTTGAAGAACCACGATGTGGAAAGAGTGTACCACGACATGGTGAAAGTAGGTTGCTAAAGATTTTAGTGAAGAAAAACTTTTGTGACGGATGAAAAGTGTCGCGAAAGCCTTAAAATAGAACGAGGAACTTCGTCTGTCACCAGGACATGGTAAAGACATCACCACGACATGGCGATTGTATCAGAAGAAAAAGAAAAGGACGTAAAATCGTCTTTTTCAGTTGAAAACACTTCACAACAGAGCATATGTGATACTTAGCGATATTTAGGGGATTTCTTGACTAAAGTGTCGAATCTTGAAGGTGGATTGAAGAAATGAACAACAAAGTTTCATTTTTGTTTATAGATAATAGGTAAGGAGTTTAATCTCTTGAAATCTTTCTGAAATTATATGAAATCGAATTGGGTTCATTGAGGCTAAGAACCGTAATCTATAATTCAGTTGTAGTAGGGATGGAACTGAAGTATACTAAGTTATTAAAGGTATATTTAGTTCAATTATGTATGTGTTCACTGAATAACATGATGTAATCTTTGAATTGAGGATTTTACCTCATGAACCCTAATTTGGATTTAATGAAAATAGTTAGGGTTTGGATGAATGATATTGACTGGAGTAAGAATAAGAATAATGTAAGTGTTATTGAATATTTTTTTATGTTTTAATCGATGAGTTGAAAGTTGATTGCTATAAAACTTGGATTTTAGAAAATGATGAATTGGATGTATTATGCATGTAGCTTAAGGAATAAAGCTCAATAAAAGATTATCTTTAAAATTTATATGAACTAGTATGTTCAATAATGTAGTAGATATCTTGAGTTTTATTGAGCCATTTGCTGTAAATCTAGATGGCATATCTAAATGATATGAAAGTGTATGAATGATTTGGTTCTTGTAACATCTTTAGGTATCAAGGTTGAGGATAAATGTTCAAGTGTCAGGTGTCAGGACATCAAACTATCAACAAGTGATAAGGTGAGTAAACACTTGTTTTTACTTTTGAACATAAATTTTGTTATTACCTTAATGTGTTATTGTATACATATTATTGTATATGGTCTGAGATAAAAGATTGAACTAGCAATTTTTGGTGATGAAATGATAAGGTTCCAAATCGATAGAAATTAGGATAGTCCTTGTGACTGTACATCTCGGATGTGAATTTGTTGATATGGTGGTTTTAGTGACCTAAATACCACAAGATGGAAAATAAATGAATTGAGGGTCTTTGTGACCGAAATACCACAAGATGGAAAAGAATTAAACTGATGCTCTTAGTGACTAAAATTTTACAAGGTGGAAAAGAATTGAATTGGTGGTCTTTATCACAATAACACCAATAAGAAGGACCATAATATTAATCTTGGTGATAACAATGCTTTGACTGAAAAGTGTAAGGAATGATTGAAAATATTATATGTTATAAAGAATTGATTTTTATAATTATATTAAGTTGATCAAAATGGTTTTAATTCACTAAGCGTACAGCTTATTGTATATATTATTAATGTATTTTTCAGGAACTTAAGGAGTTAATGGTTAAAATCTTTTGGAAGGAAAAAAGTGGTAGAAGTCTTATATGTATATTATCAAACATATAGTTTAGTAATTATAAGAACCCAATATGATCATTGGGCTATCTATTGTATTCTGATCAAAGTTGAAAACTTAATGTGTAATATGTATGAAACCTATATTGTATAATATTTTTATATTTAGAAAAAGGAAAAAGTTTGGGTGTAAAATTTGTCAAAATTTATGGGTGTTACACTAAAACCCTTCTCTTTTACATAGATGTAGATGAACCAATTAACTATGGTGTATTTTTTGAGTTGAATTTATGAAGTTGAGTATTTATTATTTTTGGATTAATCACTCTTATTTTAAATGTTAAAGCTTTGATTTTTATTGCTTACTACTAAGTTACATGTAATTTAGACTATCAATCTGATTATAATAACTTGAATCTTAATCGTTTGTGGTCGTAAATTGTTAAGACTAGTGATTGAACAAATCCTAGGGTTAGACAATATTAATTAGTAATTTTGACATTTAAGAGAGCATAAGTTTAACAAATTGTGTGAGGTTAAATTCTTATGATCATTACGATTAGGCATTAGATTGATTCATAAACACTTTGATGATTTAAATTGATTATTAAGTTGCTACTTTCATGAACACTGATTTACTTGCTTTATGGTCACTTGTATCAGTAACTGTATCATAATTATTGCTAGTCATCTTATCAATCGGTTATCCAATTATTTAATTCATTACACTATCAACAGATCACCATAGGAAACAGAATATTCAAAATCTAAGTAGAAGTTCTTCAATGTTACTATTCTTTGTCAGGTTCTTCATTTTGTTTGATTGTTTAAATTGTTCAGTTTCTTGAATTTAGAGATGATAATAAGAAATTCATGAACTTTATCCATGATTGACACATTATTTGTCATCTAAAGTTCAAGGAATTTAAAATTAATGAAGTTATCCGCTCCTTCCTTTTCAGCATTGTACTTTTCATCCAAAGTGTTCCAGATTGCCTTTGCAGATTTCATTGTTGAGTCCAAGTCGCTGTAAGAGTGCTTAGAATTTATCCTCTACATAGCATATCATCATGTTCATGTTGTCTTTGTTCTTTTTCATTAGACACAACAATATGGGGTATTTCCAAAACATAGTAAACCTTTACAACAACCACCATAAACTTCATCTTATCCTTCCAGGTGGTAAAATTCATTACATCCATTCTGTCAAATTTGATGAAATCTTGACAAACCAGTAGTTGTAGAATTGTGCTTGAAGCATCCATGTAAAATTATCGTTAAATTTTGTTATAACAGAAGTACGTACTAAAACAGAAAACTAAAACTAAAAACTAAAACAAGGATGTTATGAAATCACTATCCTTAAGAATTATTTTCCCCCGGCCCCACTATTCTATTGTTGGGTTATATGTACAAGATCTCTCAACACCTCCTTGAATTAAAAGGTTGTAGGTGACAATCCTACAACCCTCTCTCATAAAAAAGACATACTTCATATTTATGCGATAATGGTGATGAAGATGAAAAGTAAGTAACCAAAAATGAACCTAAATTCGTAATTGTATATCCTCAAAAATTCAACAGATGCAACCCTTAATGAAAGATGCAATGGTATTTGACCTAATAAACCCACCGAAAGTTTCTTCGCCGATCAATATGTGATACATTTTTAAATAAAAAACTAATAACCATATAAAATTAATATGGGAGAAATATTATATGCTCCAACACCCCTAGGCAATTGTAACCCAGAAACGATATTACATGCTCTAATGGATTGCCAATTAAGCACGAAGGTGAAATAGATTTTAATGAAATGGTTTGAGGCCTTTCCTTGTGCAAATCTTACCTTATCAGTTTCTTAAAGAGATCAATTTTGAGATGAACAAATAGTTCACAGGAATTGTTGAGGTGGTGATTTTGGGTTTTTTTTGGCTTATTTGAAAGCAATAGAACAAAGTTATTTTCAATGGTAAGGTGATGAATGGTGTTTATTTTGCTAGCCAAGTGCAATACGTTATTCCTTTGGCTAAAGAATAGATCGAAGTTTGGTAGGTTATCGATTGCCATGATGGCCAGTACTGTGGTGATCCCAAGACTGAATCCCGTGTAATCTTGTCCGCCTAGCATCTCTTTAGTGCTCATTAATAAAATGTATGTGATGTTCAAAACAAATTGTATCTATGTATTTCAGTTTGCTGATGTACAGTAGTGATGTTAGAGATATGTCCTTCCAAGTTGTTATTCTCATAAAATAGATTGAAGGGGACATAATATGATTAATAAGAAACATAAACCTTAATTTATTTGAGAATATCCAGGTTAATTTACTCTTCTTGGAAGTGCTACTTTGATTCAGACAAGTACTAGGCTTCCAATCCGCATAATCCTGCTGCATGTTATCTTGTCATATAAACATTACGAAATCTAGGATACATATCTCCTCTTTGTTGTTCAGCTTGGTAGCAGTTAAGAAAAACATTGGTAAACCAATGACACTTTTTTGTAACTTTACAATTATTTTTGCAAAGGAAATTTTAGCAAGGAAGCTATTATTTACAACAACACATACACACAAATTTACGTGAAGTTCTTGTACACACTTAGCAATTTTAAATATGAGAGAGAGAGAGAGAGAGAGAGAGAGAGAGAGAGAGAGAGAGAGAGAGAGAGAGAGAGAGAGTTCCATGCAACACATAAAAGGTCGGTGAGATTAGTGGCAAACTCATTATAAGTCGATGATGTACGTCTTTGTTTATTTTGAACTCACACTTCTTGATTTGATGCAGTAATAGTTCAAAGGTTTGGGCGATTTCAGTTTTTAGTTCTGCCAAATCATAACTTGAGATTTAAGTCGAGCAAATTTGGATCAGACTGCTGAGAAGCTGGCTGTGGATTGTAATAAAATGATCCTGGCCACTCCAAGTCCACCGAATCCTCTATAGCATAAGGATGCACACAAGCTACACCAAATCCATCTCCATCGTCCAACAACCTTGCAACATGGGTTTCTCGATCTCTTGCTGGTGTGTTAACAACCAAGTTTGAATGCACGTTCATTATTGATTGATTAATTTTGACTGCACGGTATCTTTTAGCTGCATCTCTCTCCCTTCTGTGGCCATTTTGATGACCTCCTAATGCTTGTGGACTGTAGAACTTTTTCCCGCAAAAGCTGCACGTATACTTCATGGATGTGGTTGGTCTTGAGCTTGAAGATGAGCCACCTAAATATGGCCCTAGGCTAAGCTTCAGCCACTGTTTTTGAGCATCCAGGTTTTCTCCACTTTTATCACTTCTAGGATCCATTGAAAATTAACGTTGAACGAATGCATGAGAAAGAAGCTCTATATACAACAGCCTGAGAAGAGGATGTTAAATGCTCTTTCACACACACAAATAGTTACTCCAGACTAAAATAAATATCTCCTACTTTTATTTTCTACTGCCCAAAAATATGTTCTATTACCATTTTAATATAAATTTATGTATTTCATCAATACCATTATATTATATCCCTCACTCATATAAAAAATCAAAATTAAACAAAGACACTCATCACTCGTAGTCTCGTACATAAGGATATACCTAGTAAATTAAGGGTACATATAGAATTACCCTAAGTCTTTTATGATTTTATCTAATTAACTCCACGGAATTTTAAGTATAGGATTATATTTTATAAAATCCATTTAAATTAAAAACATTATTTGTTTTTCCTTTGAAGGGGAAACGCCATCACTCAAATGTCTCTATCATTTGATTCTCTATGTTCGTAAGGGTAATGTGCTGTCGCTCTTTCCAAGCCATTGTAATTCCCCCACTTTTTTTATCGCCTAGTGCATTTTGTCCATCCTCCTTGGAGGCATCATTTGCATTATCTTTAAAGTAAAGGAGATTAGCCATAATATCATAATAAAAGCAGTAAGAAGTCATACTTAAATTTGGTAAACATGATAATAAAAGAAATCGAATGATTTCCACCTAATTCAATCTTCGATTCTTCAAGGTCTCTTTCTAATTATGATTTATGGCTTTGAATTCGTTCCAGGAAGCGTAATGATCGTTCAAAAAAGTCTACAACTTGTTTCAAAGATCTTTATGTCCAATAGTTATTATAAAATGATATTGCTAATGACATATGATTTTATTGAGTCACATCATATAACAAGTTACTACGAACAGATTATTTATTAGTATAATTTGATTACTAATAATATTTTTTATAAAAAATAATATTTCTTTTAATTGGGAATTAATTATTTATGAAAATAATATTTAATGGAGAATAACAACTTATGAAATATGCCATAAGGTATGATTATTCATAAGTTATATTTATATCTCATTAAACTAGTTAAAGTTTATTATATAAAAGAATCATGCATTCATCGTAATATAAGGTTGTAAGATCCAAAAGGAAAGGTGCTAGCCCAAAGCAACAAAACTTGTAATCAAAGGGATCTACCTCAATAATCTGGTGACGTAACACTCTCAAACTCATAACTTATATTCTATAAAATTATCATAGTTTTTATTTACAAATACGAAATTTTACTCAAAATTTAAAACTTTTACATCTCAGGTTAAATCAAGTGAGCGCAATAAAATATAACTATCTATATAAAATGAAGAATACAAAAATAGCATTCTACTATTTAAATATTGTTCTTGTGCTCCTGTCTTCTCATCCGATGTCACGGCTGCTAATACCTAAACTTGCAAAAATATAAAATCTCTAATACATTTTTAGACACTAGGTTTGGTGATTTATTCTTCTATCTTTTATTAACTTTCTTTCTATTAGATCATACTCGTCCTCATAGTTACTTCTCTAATCTATCTCATACTCTGCATATATCTTAACTCTTATATTGTGATACATCTCACCTCTACTCTGTCTCATATTCTCTAGTTAAATCTCATCTCTATTCAGTCTAATTCACTCTATATATCTCTACTTAATCTCACATACTCTATATATCTCATCTAGTATATCTCATCTCAGCTTAGTCTCACATGCTCTTTAGACCTCATCCCATACTCAATCTCGTATACTCCATATATACATCATATCATGCTCAATCTCGTATACTCCATATAACTCATCTCATGCTCAGTCTCGTATACTTTATATATCCATCTCATACACAATCACGTGCACTTTGCATGTCTCATCTCAATTAGATCGCATATACTCTATATATCTCGTCTCATGGTCAATCTCATATACTCTTTACGTATCATCTCAATTACATCTCGTATACTCTATATATCTTTTCTAATAATCAATTCCATATATTGTGTATGTCTCTTCTCAATTAGATCATGTATACTCTGTATATCTCATATCATACTCAATCTCATATACTCTGTATGTGTCATCTCAATTACATCTCGTATACTCTCTTTCTCTCTCTCTCTCTCTCTCTCTCTCTCTCTATATATATATATATATATATATATATATATATATATATATATATATATATATATATATATATATATATATATATATATATATATATATATATATATATATATATATATATATATATCATACTCAATCTCATATACTTTGGATGTCTCTTCTCAATTAGATCCCGTGTACTCAACATATCTCTTCTCATATACCCTCTCATATACATTATATATCTCATCTCGACTCGTATAAAAATCTAAATTCTCGCAGGAAATATACTCATTTTTTATCTCATTCCCGAAGGAAATACACTCATATCTCAATCTCATTCCCTAAGGAAATATGTTCATGTTCCCAAAGGAATATCAATCTCATTCCCGAAAGAAATATACTCATATCTCAATCTCATTCCCGAAGGAAATATGCTCATGTTCCAAAAGGAATATCGATCTCATTTCCGAAGGAAATATACTCATATGTCAATCTCATTACCGAATGAAATATGCTCATCACATGCTCGGCTACATGTTTGTAGGTATATCTCATACATATACTCCAGTTATATACATACATGCTTAGATACATGATATATATATATATATATATATATATATATATATATATATATATATATATATATATATATATATATATTCATGATCTATTTTCGCCTCATAACTTGATAGAATTCACTTAGTGCCTCAAGGTTCTCATACAATAACTCACTTTATCAGTTAGTGAACACTAATTGTCACAACTAGCAAATTTAGGTTAGGAAGTTGGCCCTTGTACAAGAAAAACTCTTTGTGTAATCTTGTAACATTTCATTTAGTGAAATTGAAATGCCAATGATATTAAGTTCATACTTGCGTACATTGTCAGTCGAAGCAACCACGTGAAGACCGAAAAACTCGATCCAATAAGCCAAATCAAATTATTTTTGGGCCTTAGCCCATGAATTTTCGACCCAAATCCCTTATTGGACCAAGACATCCTTATTGGGCCTTATTGGGCCGATAACTACTGTCACAACTAGCATTTTAGCTAGGAAATTCTATTCTCATGTAAACATCATCTATTATAAAGCAAGTACTCTAAGTGATAATCATACTCTATGCTAAATCAAAACCATCCAATTGAATCCAAACTCTTGATTTAAGTTCAAAACCTAATACAATACATTTCAAATAGTCAAATATGGGTTGAAAACCCTAAAAATTCCGGTTCCAGATTCATAGGAACTAGGATTCTCTTATTGGGCCTAATGGACCAATAAACCTTCAATTTGACTATTGGGGGCCTAAGAATCCTAATTGGGCTCTAATTGAACCCACATTCATGAAACTTTAGCAATTTGGGCCATGTGGGCCTAGAATAATGCATCTTATCTCTAAAGGGCCCAATGGGCCGAAAAATATTACTAGGCTTCATAAATTCGAGCAAGCCAAGAAAAGGGCCCAACACCATTTCATCTCCATTCTTTGAGCCCAAGTTCTCGGCCCAATAGAAAAAAAAGGAAATAACTTGCACTTGACACATCATTTTTGCATGGTGGTTCTCCATGCAACCATCACTTCAAAACCCTCTCTCTCTTCTCTTATTATCGGCCGAGAGCAAGCATGAACACATACATCTTCAATTTTTCCTTCAAACACTCTCAAAATCATCTCAAGAACTCCTCCTTTCTCCTCAAAAATCTTGTGAGTTTGTATGTGTTTCAAGAAGACTTCATCAAAAACCCATCCATTTTGGTAAGTTACTCTTAATCAAGAAGTCTAACATCATGTTTTTGTTAAAACTTGATACTCATTTAATCTTTAAACCATGGATCATGCTTCTTAGAACTCATCTAAGTCCGAAAACCCCCTCAAGGAGCTTGTTAGGGCCGAGATCTTCTCTTCATTCTTCATCAAAAACCGAAAATTCAAAGCAAAGTGAGTTCATACCCCTTGATTTTCGGTTTTACTATGTTTTGGGGGAGGATACAAGTTGATATGTGGGTCTTCAAAGTTTTGTATTATGGGCCTTAATGTGGGCCTTCAAAGTTTTGTACTATACATAAAAATGGTTCTTTATGATAATCATAGTTTTAAAAGGGCTAAAAGTGTTAAATTTCGTATTATGGGCCTTAATGTGAGCCTTCAAAGTTTTGTTGGGCCAAATTTGTAAATTTAAGATTTTTTTATGGATTAAATTGTCATTTAACACAAACTTGGGCCAAAAATGTAACTTTACGATTTTATGGGCTGAAAACGTCCCTTTATTTGAATTTTGGCCTAAAATGTTATTTATACAAAACTTGGGCCGAAAATGTCATTTTATCTAAAAAGGGGCCGAAAATGTAAATTATATATATAAATAGGCCGAAAATGTAAATTTTATATTAATGTGCCGAAAACCTCAATTAATATTTACCTGGGCCAAAAATGTCAACTTACGTACAATTGGACTAAAGATGTAAATTTTCATGTTTATTGGGCCTAACATGTATAATCGATGTTAATGGGCTCTTGTGGCCCATTTACATGCTTATTGGGCCTGAATTATACATTACATGTTTATTGGGCCTCAGTGGCCCATTTACATGCTTATTGGACTTAAACTATACATTACATGTTTATTGGGCCTTAGTGGCCCATGTACATGCTTATTGGACCTAAACTATACATTACATGTTTACTGGGCCTTAGTGGTCTATCTACATGTCTGTTGGGCCTCGTACATTCATATACATACTCGTTGGCTTTTTCAAACATAAAACATACAAGTAAACATTATATAACATAATACAATATTCCCGTAAACTCAGTCAAAGATGCTAGTGAGACATGTCGGTTGACACCTCTAGAGTGTACGATCGTAGCCTGTAGTTATAACCAGAGTCTCCTGGAGGGAGAGCGAGAGTTTGTGTATAGATCTATACGAGGTGACACCCCACACCTGAGCTGTTCGCTACAGCTAGACTATGCCAGTCTAGGGTGACAAACCTTACCGTAAATCAAGTCGCCGCCTAAGAACGCCACGACAGGGGAATTCGTCGTAATCAAGTATGGTTAAAACGGCTCACCTAGAGATCCACTCCAATAAAATTTTATGGGACACTTATAAAATCTTGTTGATACAAAAACATACATACATTGGTATTCAGTAGTAAGGTTGAGATCACAACACTTTTAAAAACAGAAAAATATTGGATTTTCTGGGGAAATACACAACTAAACAATACCTTTCTACTTACAACATGAAATACAAGATTTTTATCTGGATTACATTTTATTGTACATCCCAAAAACAGAAAACACACATGCATTAATACTTGATTTTGACACATCACGTTCAAACTATTTTTCAGAAAATATCGGATTTTCTGGTGTTTTATTAATAATACAAAACTTTTCATTCGAACATGCTTATGAACTCACGAACATTATATATGTTGACATTTTTAAAATAACTTGTATTCTTAGGGAATCGTTAAAGCGGAAAGGTCAGCAAGAAATGTGGAAATTGTTATATTTTGTTATCATCATACATTGAGTATTTTGGCATGTAATTTATGATACTATACTTGATTGTAAACAATGTTGGTTGTATTTTGATATGTATGATGATGGTGTTGTCTTGTTTCAATTATATACATTGTGATGATATTACAAGATGAATTCACGCGCAAGCCCCCGGTCGTTTTCCGCCGTCTGGTTCGGGGGTTTGACAAATTGGTATCAGAGCATTGTTTATAGTGAACTGGCATATCTAATAATACTTGATATGCAACTATAAATACAATGGGACTAAAACACTCTGAATAAAATGAATACCTAGGTTTGCATTAAAACTATAACACTAAAAGTCTCTGGAGGAAATGGAACAATGTGATTAAACCCGGACAGTTATGTAGTCATATTGGGGATAAATATAACCTGATCAACTATATTTATTCAAAATATGACCAACATGTGTTTGGGGGTAATCATAGTGGGAAATGGACCTAGAAACTTACCTCGTATCCAAAACTTCTAAGGAACTCAAACTCAAATAAATACTATAGGAGTATTTTGGAAATACTATATGCATATATTTTTTTTACAACGTCTCTCACCCCTCGAGCAGACACTATGACCAGATTTCATCATCCTGGAGATCCCTATTTCCCCAATCAGGGAAATGGCGGATGGTTAGAACCTGAGGAAGAACCCGAGGAAGAACCATAGGAAGAACCAGAAGAAGAGCCTAAAGAGGAGCCCATGGAAGGACCGGCAGAACCGGTAGCCAACTTAGACGAGGAGGAGGCAGAGGGCAGCGACACAGATGACTCGAACACGCGGTCCGAAGTCATCAATCTTCCGTACATGTCCAGGGTGCCCCCATACAGGATGGGCCCCAATGGTCCTACGCCCCCATAGGCACACGACATCTGGAGATGGAGCCGCCAGCAAGGGGTACGAACCCCATTTGGTATGAACCGGGACTACTACGACTTGAGTCATGGTGGATCCACCAACCGAGCCTTGCCTATGATAGTGAGGAGGACACGCGATATCGGCGAGTAGGCGCAGGCAACCGCTGGCCATATGGTGGCCATGAGAGCCACAATGGAACGCACGAAGAGGATGACACACAAGGTAGTCAGGGACTACCAGGTGCGCCAGACAGCTTTGGAAGCCCGACTTCGGGATGTCGAGCACCACTTGGCTAGACTTCAGGGCGCATCTACCTCGTTGTCAACACCATCAGACCCACCCCGTCGCAACTAGTGCCCGTCCATGTACTATCGTTATGATTTCCTTTTATGTACTACTCTATGTACTATTGACCATATGTTTTAGTGATTACACTACTCATAGGGTCGTTATGCTGTCGGATCATATGTTTCCCTATGTACTGTATGCCTTTTAGGCAAATTTTCCCTGTATTAAAATGGTTATTACTAGTGGAAATGATATATATATTTTTATCGAATTTTTGTTATCTGTTATGTGTTCTATTACTTTTACTACATGCTGATTGTATGCATTCACTCACTTATACATAACCAAATCTCTGACACTGTGCTATAACCAAGAAATCGTGAAACTTAATACATTGGATACTCAACATCTTTCCGCTCCATGACAGAAAGATGCCTCAAAGACCAAACCGCGGAAACAACACGACACCGACACCACTAAAAATAAACTCAGTCCCATTCCAAGCGGCAGTATCAGTTGCGGTCACTGCAGCACTGACACAAGTTCGCAACGAAAACAACGGTGGAGGTGACGGGCAGGGAACCGGAAGCACAAATTAGGGAACAAACCACGGAACCACAAGAACCTGCACCTACAAGGACTTCACCAACGCCAAGCCTCGAACCTTCAATGGGACGGGAGGCGTAATAACCCTGAAAAGATGGATAGAGAAGGTGGAATCAGTGTTTGAAATTTGCGGATGTCCGGAGGGGTGCAAGGTCAAGTTTGCGGCCTGCACATTCGACGATCAAGCACTCTCTTGGTGGAATGGTCACGTAGAGTCCATGACACTCCCGCTGGCGAACGCTATGCCATGGGAGGAGCTTAAGGAAATGTTGTTGGCTGAGTACTGTCCAAGGGGAGAAATCCAGAAAATGGAACAAGAACTGTGGAACCTCACGGTTCAAAATTCTGACATCGATGCCTACATATCAAGGTTTAGTGAGTTGTCTCTCTTGTGCCCAGGGATGATCACGTCTGAAGGGAAGAAGATTGAAAGATTTATCTGGGGATTGACCGCGCCAATCCAAGGGAATGTGATAGCAGCAAACCCGACCACGTATGATAGTGCAAAGAGACTAGCCAAGAAACTGTACGACCATGGCAACAAAAAGGGTACCAAAGCAGGGGAAGCGGAAGTTAAGAAAGAAGATGATAGTAAGAAGGGTAAAAACAACAAACGGAAGGGAAGACAAAATTCAGAATCATCAAAGAAACAACAAACTGTGACTGTCCATGCTGCTACTCAAGCTACCATAACACCACATGCTCCAGCCTCATCCACACCAAATGTTCCCAAGCAATACTCAGGGACCCTACCCAAGTGCAGCAAATGCAATTTCCACCATCATGGAGAATGTAGAGAGATGCACTGCACAAGCTGCAACCGAAAGGGTCACACGGAAAGATACTGTAGAACTCACCCTCAACAGAACCAACAGTCGAACCACAACAACAACAATGATGGGGCCAGCTACACCTGCTATGGGCGCGGAGGAACCGGCCACTTCAAGCGCGACTGCCCCAAAGCAAACAACCAGGGGGCAAGAACATCAGGAAGAGTGTTGACAGTGGGTCAAGGTGAAGCTGCACATTAACACTAAACAATCACTCTTTTCAAATAGATTTGATGCCAGTAAATATTAGAAGTTTTGATGTGATAATCGGCATGGATTGGTTAAGTCCCCACCATGCTGATATTATGTGTTGCGAGAAGGCCGTTCGCTTTCATCTTCCCAATCACGAAACCCTAATAATCTATGGGGATAAACCTGGCGGCAATCTTTGCCTTATCTCGTGCATCAAGGCACAAAAGTGCCTACACAAGAAGAACTACGCATTCCTCGCCCATGTTGTGGATAATACCAAAGAGGAAGTAAACATTCAGGACATTCCAGTGGCATGTGACTTACCGGATGTGTTTCCAGAAGACCTTCCGGGAATACCCCCAGAAAGACAGGTCAAATTCCGAATCAATCTAATACCAGGAGCCACATCAATTGCCAAATGACCCTACAGGTTAGCTCCCGCCGAAATGCAGGAGTTATCCAGCCAACTAAGTGAGCTGCTGAGCAAAGGATTCATCCGACCAAGCTTCTCACCCTGGGGAGATCCGATATTGTTTGTCAAGAAAAAGGACGGATCCTTCCGAATGTGCATCGACTATAGGGAATTAAATAAACTCACCATCAAAAATCGGTACCCACTTCCTCGAATCGATGATTTATTTGATCAGCTTCAAGGAGCTAGTTATTTCATAAAAATAGATCTGAGATCCGGTTATCATCAACTCCGAGTTCGGGAAGAGGATATTCCCAAAACTGCCTTTCGAACTCGGTACGGTCATTACGAATTTGTCGTGATTCCCTTCGGTCTAACAAATGCCCCCGCTGCATTTATGGACCTCATGAATCGAGTCTGCCGCCCATTCCTTGATGAATTCGTGATTGTCTTCATCGACGATATTCTCATTTACTCTCGAAGAAAAGAAGAGCATGGTCAACATCTCCGCCAAGTCTTAGAAACCCTAAGAGCTGAAAGACTTTATGCGAAGCTTTCCAAATGCGAATTCTGGATCCGCAGTGTAAACTTTTTGGGTCATGTAGTCATCAAGGAAGGGATTCACGTAGATCCTTCCAAGATCAAGGCCATTGAAGGTTGGGTGATTCCGAAGACACCAACGGAAATCCGTCAATTCTTGGGTCTCGCAGGCTACTACCGAAGGTTTATCCAGAATTTTTCTAAGATAGCCTGTGTAAACCAAGAGGGCCGATTTCAAGAAGTTTGTGACTATTCTCTCAAGTTTCCAAGTTTGTGGTGATTTGTGACTTCCATTTGAGGCATCCACATTATTGGTGCTAGGCTCTAAAACTCCAAGCAATCAACTACTACTACAAGGTAAGTAATTCTACTAGTTTTATTTGATTCAAGTATCCCATGCCATGCTAGTTAGGATAAGAACCTTGGAAAAATAATTATTTGCATGTATCTTAGTCAAACATAGATCCAAGGTTTCTAGGGTTGCATGTACACCATAGGAGTGTTAGAATGCTCAAAACCCATCAGTGGTATCAGAGCCTGGTTTGTTTTATTTGATACTTGATGCAAAAAAAAAAAAAAAACCTTGAAAATCGAAGTTTTGTTTAAAAGCTCGTATCAAAATTTCAAGTTTTATATATGTACTTACGATTCTTGAAATTTTTGATATGAACATTCATAAACATATGAGTTTAGAAGATCATAGAAATTATGTGCTAATAATTGATTAGATTAATTCTTGATCATTATGTGTTTTAATGGAGTCCATAACTAGTTCTTAAGTTATGGATAACCAAAAGTCACATTTATAAATAACCATTAAAAGAACACATAGGTTACAAAAAATGAAGAGTCTTCATTTTTAATAACCATTAACTCATAAGTTATGAGAAATGAAAAGTTTTGAAAGTTTACAAAACTTGCCCTCAAGTTTTGGAACATGTAAAGTCATATTAAAAACTTTAGTTCCAACCCCTAGAATTTTAAAAGTTAAAAATCAACCCTTATACTTTATAATATTATAAGTTTAATAATATTTTTATATGTATAAGATCAAGTCGTCTTACCGCTAGTACGCCTCATTCACGAAGCCGGTCTATAAGGGGGGTATAAGGTTGTTGCCTATAAAATGGCAACTTAATGGGTGTCCACTCTCACCCACCGCTTCCTTGATCGGTGGAGGGTCGTTAGCCGAACGGGTAGGACAAGGACTTATAAATTCTCATTAAAAGTATAATGATAATACTAAAGTAACTAAACTTTATTGAATTCCCAATCTTAGTTATTTTAGGAAAATGTGAATAAGGTGCTAATCCATGAAATTACACTTTACACTTTATTTAAGTCGTTAGTGGAGCGTGTGTGGTTAACCGGCACACTAACGTGAACTTAACAAGGTAGGTAAAGGGTGACTTAATGTTTATCATAGTATCGATGGAGCGTGTGTGGTTAACCGGCACATCGATTGAGGGGTAATACATTAAGGGTACCAAGTAATTTGCATGGTTACTTCACACCTTGTTTTGTGATCCTCGGCATCCCAGTCACAAAACTTGAAGGGCACACTCGAGATTGAAACATGCCATTGAAGAAAGTTCAATGAATATCAAAGAATCCAGGAGTTTCTAAACCAATTCAAACCTAATTAAATATTTCGTTTTTCATGGTGGAAATTGGTGAATCGTCATTCACCTACCTTCAAATATCTTATAGCTTAGATTACGGCATCCCTCTTCTAAGTTATAAAATATTGTGTTGGGTCCTAGCCTTAATATTACATTTGGGTGTTTTGTTAAGGACTATCTCTATATCTAATCTAATCTATTCCCTCTTCTTTTCAGATGTCTTCCAATAACAATGCTTCTGGCTCAAACCCTACTAGCTCCTTCTCTCTCATGAATCTTTGTGGGAGAGTCATCTTTGATGGGTCCAACTTTATAGATTGTATCAGAAACATCAGGATGGTCACTCGGTATGAGAACAAAGAATATGTTCTCGACAAGGAGCTGAAGGTACCCGAGCCAACTGCTACTCCTGAAGAGCTTGCTGAATATGAGGTATATGAAAGAGATGCTACAAAAGTGGCATGCATCATGATGGCCACCATGACAGCCGAGCTCCAAAAGTCCTATGAGGACTATTATCCTTTTGAGATGCACCAGGACTTGATGGACCGCTACCATCAAAGTGCTCGTCAAGAGCGATATGAAATAATCTCCTCCATGATAACAACCCGAATGAAGGATGGTGAACCCATCACGGGCCACATGCAGAAAATGCAAAGGTATGTGGACCGTTTACTGAAGCTGAATGTGAACTTCCCTGAGGAGTTAGCAATAGACATCATTTTGCACTCCTTGCCATCGTGTTATGATCAATTCCGCATGACATATCACATGAACAAGGAAGAAGTCACCCTCAGCAAACTTCAAGGACTCTTGAAGACCGCCGAAAGTGGTCTAAAGGGTAAGTCGGTTGTTACTACTCCTACTCCTACTCCAACTGCGGCCAATGTCTTGGCAATCGGGCATGGCAAAGGGAAGAAGAGAAAGAACCCTTCTAAGGGTACCAAGGGTAAGACCCTTGAAGGCTCCTCTTCAAGCAAAACCAAGAAAGGTTTTGTCACTCCTTCTGCTAACCCTAATGAGGCTGAATGCTTCTATTGCCATGAAAAGTCTCACTAGAAGCGAAACTGCCCAAAGTACCAGCAAGATTTGAAGGATGGGAAATTAAAACCCAACCATGCAGGTATATACACTATATTGTATAATAACTCACCTCATTCTAAGTCGTGGGTCCTTGATACAGGTTGTGGTATTCATATATGTTGTGATTTGCAGGGACTAAAATGAAGTGAGAATGTGGAGCAGGGAAAGATAAACTTAATCATGGGAAACAGGAAAGCTTCACCTGTCACCAAGATATGAGTTTATTCCTTAGTGCTAAATAGTGGGTTTACATTAGATTTGAATAAATGTTATTATTCGCCAGAAATGGCAAGAAATGTTATTTCCTTTCATGCATTGTATAAACAAGGTTTTACCTTTTATTTTGATAATAATAATGGTAGTATTGATGCTTTCTTTAATAATGTTCTTTATTTTAAAGCATTACCTTGTGATGGCGTGTATGAAACTGTATCTGTTGTAGATAATCTAGGAAATAATGTATTGTGTATTAACTCTTCCACTACCTTAGATAAAGCATCCTTATGGCATTGTCGTCTTGGACATGTAAGCAAGAAACGCATAGGCCAACTCCAAAAAGATGGAGTCTTGGAGTCATTTGACCTAAAGTCAGATGATAGTTGTGAATCTTGTTTGCTTGGTAAAATGACAAAGTCACCTTTTACTGGCACTTGTGCTAGGGGTGAAGGTTTGTTGGACCTCATACACACGGATGTGTGTGGACCCTTCAGAACCGCCACAAGAGATGCTAATCGGTTCTATGTGACTTGTACTGATGATTTTAGTAGATATGGATATGTCTACCTAATCAAGCATAAGTCAAAAACCTTTGAGAAATTCAAAGAGTTTAAGCAAGAAGTGGAGAATCAGTTGGGCAGGAACATTAAGATGCTTCGATCCGATCGTGGTGGTGAGTATCTTAGTACTGAGTTCCTTGACCATCTTAAGGAATGTGGGATTGTCTCATAATTGACACCTCCTAGGACACCACAGTTGAATGGTGTAGCTGAGAGGCGCAATCGGACCTTGTTGGACATGGTTCGTTCCATGATGAGTCGAGCTTCGCTACCAATCTCATTTTGGGGGTATGCCTTAGAGACTGCCGCCCATATCCTTAATCTAGTCCCTACAAAGAAGGTTGCCAAAACACCTCACGAGTTGTGGACTGGAAAAGTTCCCAATCTAGACCACATCAAGATTTGGGGTTGCGAGGCTTTCGTGAGACGCGAGACTCACGATAAGCTCGAACCCCGAAGCGAAAGGTGTATTTTCATCGGCTACCCACAGAAATCCTTTGGTTACATCTTCTACAGACCCAGTGATAATGTGGTCTTTGTAGCAAGAAGAGGATTCTTTCGAGAGAGAGAATTCATGAGCCAAGGAGACAGTAGGAGGCAAATTGACCTTGAGGAAATTCAAGAGTCAAGTGGTGAAGGAACCTCAAACCCTAGCACTCAACCTGAGGAGGAAACTCCTGTTGAGCAGACTGAAGAATCTATACCTCTGAGGCGTTCCACCAGAGTTAGGACTGCACCTGAGCATTATTATGGTTTCCATATTACTGCAGAAGGTGAGACACTTATCAGTGATAACACACTGGCAAATCTGGATGAGCCTAACAGCTACACGGAAGCCATGGCAGGCCCTGAGGCTGCTAAATGGAAAGAGGCTATGGATAGCGAGATACAGTCCATGCATGACAATCTAGTTTGGAACTTGGTTGACAATGTACCAGATCGTAAGATAGTTGGGTGCAAATGGATCTTCAAGAAGAAGACCGACATGGATGGTAATGTACACACTTATAAGGCACGACTGGTTGCAAAGGGTTATTCTCAAACTCCGGGAGTTGATTATGATGAGACCTTTTCACCAGTGGCCAAGATTAAGTCTATTAGGGTTCTGTTAGCCATTGATGTATTTCATGATTATGAAATATGGCAAATGGATGTCAAAACCGCTTTCCTTAATGGAAAGTTGGCTGAAGATGTTTACATGGTTCAGCCAGAGGGTTTTGTCAGTACAGAGTACCCCAGTAGAGTGTGTAAGCTCGAGAAATCCATTTATGGATTAAAACAGGCACCTCGCGGATGGAATCTTTGCTTTGATGAGAAAGTCAAAGAATTTGGCTTTTCAAGGAGTGAAGATGAATCTTGTGTCTATATCAAGGCTAGTGGGAGTATAGTCAGCTTTTTGGTATTGTATGTGGATGACATACTACTCATAGGAAATGACATCCCAACCCTGCAGGAAGTAAAGTCCTGGCTTGGGAAGTGTTTCGCTATGAAGGACCTTGGAGAAGCTGCCTATATCCTGAGGATAAGGATTTTGAGAAACAAGAGTAAAAGACTAATTAAAGCACCTATGTGGACAAAGTGTTGAAAAGGTTCAACATGCATAACTCCAAGAAAGGAGAGTTACCCATCCAGAGTAACGCCAGATTGAGTAAGACACAATGCCCTAGTACTGAGGCTGAGATAGCAGAAATGAGTCGAATACCTTATGCTTCAGCTGTAGGATCGATCATGTATGCTATGACGTGTACTCGACCTGATGTAGCCTTTGCTTTGAGCATGGTTAGCAGGTATCAGGGGAACCCTGACAAGGCACACTGGACTGCGGTAAAGAATATCCTCAAGTACCTACGGAGGAGTAAGGACTGGGTCCTTACCCTCGGTGGCAGTGAGGACTTGAGAGTTGTAGGGTACAGTGATGCTAGCTTTCAGACTGACAGGGATAATTTCCGCTCTCAGTCGGGCTGGGTCTTTACTCTAAACGGAGGGGAAATTACTTGGAAAAGTTCCAAGCAGGAGACAGTGGCTGATTCCACTTGTGAATCAGAGTATATAGCAACAAGCGAGGCAGCAAAGGATGCTATATGGCTAAAGAACTTCATCGGAGACCTTGGAGTTGTACCAGCTATAAAGGAGCCAATGGAGATTTTCTATGACAGCAATAGTGCGGTTTCCTTAGCCAAGGAACCAAGAGATCATGGGAGATCCAGACACATTGACAGAAAATATCACTTCATCAGACATCGAATAGAAGAAGGAATCCTCGTGGCAAAGAGGGTATCATCGGATGAGAACCCAGCAGATCCCCTCACGAAGGGACTGACTCGGGCTAAGCATCTCCAGCATGCTCGGAGCATAGGGCTGAAGGATGATATTAGTTTTAGTAGTTAGATAATCTTGAAATTTGTAAAATGTAATTGACATTTGATGATAAATAAAAGCTGTTATTTATGAGTAAAGTGTTGTTATCTCTTGTCAATCGTTTACTATTATTTCTTTTTGCATGTTTTGACTTCCTGAATAATTATGTTATGGTTTATATCATATTATTCAAACTCTCCACAGTCGGTCATATGTTGGAAGTAGATATGAATCAAGACTGTCATGGGTTGGCTTGTAGAGGTCTAAGATGTTAGACAAAGCGGGGCAACAACACTCATAAATGCTCAAAAGTTCTGAGTATTGGATTCAACCCACGCTCAATTGTATCACTTCATGGAATTTATCTCGAGTGATCGTGAGACGGTAATATCATATAAGTCTTCAAACCTAGAGATATGATTTGTTGCCTATGAGTTGGTTATGCATTGATTGCACAAAAACGCATTGGTAACTCGATGTTATAAACCGTGCTTTTGTGTGTAATTCAACAAGTAGTAGAGCAAACATATGAGTCGAAGTTTATCTGTTCCTTCTAGGATTAGAAGCGATATCTGGGCCCCTCCATGATTTTGTTTTGACCTATGTACCGGGCCCGGTCAGAACTAAATTGATGTGTTCAGTTAAGTTCTATGTCAAACAAATCGGAAATCGGGAAACAAATGCTGGACAATAAGCAAGACCATGTTCCATGTATTTGTCCGGCTGATATCTAGAACAGAGGATTATATGATCACTTATCTAAAATGACGCTTCATAGTTCAACAGAGTTTAAGGAGCTACGATTGCTGATCGGTTCCTGAAGTCATACTTGAAACTATAGTTATTAGACTTATCCAAGTGGGAGACTGTTGGATATAGTGTCTAAGTCCATAACTATATTTGATATGTACTTGACCCGACCCGGCATGGTCCATTTGGGTTGCACTTCACCCGAACAATTTATGGATAATCGTTTGAGAATAGTATAAGTTATGATTTATTAATATATTATAAGTCCTAATATATTAATATAAAATCATATTATTTAATTAGTATTGATCTATAATTAATTTAGAATTAATTTAGAGATCAAAAGTATGACTAATTAAATATGGGCTCTTGTATTTATATAGTGTGGGCTAATGCTTATTTGGAATGGGCTAGGCTTGCATGGAAAGTCCATGGATACTCCATAGAGCTTTAACCCATGGATCTCATGGAAATGAAAAGACATGGGTATTAGGGTTTACATGAATGTAACCCTAATCTACCACACTATATAAAGGAGGCTTTTGTTCTTGAAATCACACGAGTTGTGGTGTGTAAACCAAGAGGGCCGATTTCAAGAAGTTTTTGACTATTCTCTCAAGTTTCCAAGTTTGTGGTGATTTGTGACTTCCATTTGAGGCATCTACATTATTGGTGCTAGGCTCTCAAACTCCAAGCAATCAACTACTACTACAAGGTAAGTAATTCTACTAGTTTTATTTGATTCAAGTACTCAATGCCATGCTAGTTAGGATAAGAACCTTGGAAAAATAATTATTTGCATGTATCTTAGTCAAACATAGATCCAAGGTTTCTAGGGTTGCATGTACACCATAGGAGTGTTAGAATGAAGAAAACCCATCAAGCCAAACCCCTCACCGCCTTGACACAAAAGGGTATGCCTTTCAACTAGACGGAAAAGCAAGAAGCCGCCTTCCAAACCCTGAAGCGAGCCCTTTGTAGTGCACCAGTGCTATCCTTGCCAGAGGGAACCGAAGATTTCGTAGTCTACTGCGATGCTTCGAATGAAGGGTTAGGTTGTGTGCTCATGCAGCGCGGAAAGGTGATAGCTTACGCATCCAGGGAACTAAAGACGCACGAAGTAAATTACACCACTCATGATCTCGAAATAGGAGTTGTGGTCTTCGCCCTAAAGATTTGGAGGCACTACCTCTACGGTACAAAGTTCACCATCTTCACCGATCACAAAAGCCTTCAGCACATCCTAAACCAAAAGGAATTAAACATGAGGCCGCGAAGATGGGTTGAGCTGCTAAATGATTACGAGTGTGAGATCAAGTACCACCTAGGCAAGGATAACGTGGTAGCCGATGCCCTGAGCAGAAAGGAATACTCAGATCGCCGGGTGAAAAACCTTATCCATAACCATCCAATCCCACGTAGCCTCACAAATCAAGGAAGCCCAAACAGATGCGTTGAAGCCGAATAACGTCGCAAATGAAACGCTGCGTGGGATGGATAAAGATTTTGAAGCCAGAGAGGACGGAGCTTATTATTTCATGAACATAATCTGGGTCCCTAAACTTGGGGGATTCATAGAAATGATCATGAACGAATCCCACAAGACACGATATTCCATCCATCCGGGTTCGGAAAAGATGTAAATGGACATAAAGCAGCATTATTGGTGGCCAAATATGAAGGCAGAGATCGCCACTTACGTGGGCAAGTGTCTCACTTGTGCCAAGGTGAAAGTGGAATACCAACATTGCTCGGGACTATTACAACATCCCGTAATAACCGAGTGGAAATGGGAAAGGATTACTATCGACTTCGTGACCAAATTACCTAAGACGAAAGACGGGTTGGAAGCTATCTGGGTAATCATCGATAGGTGAACTAAGTCCGCTCATTTCCTGCCAATAAAAGAATCTTACAAGATGGAAAGGTTGACGCGAATCTACATCATAGAAATCGTAAGACTTCATGGGGTGCCAGTGTCTATTATCTCGGATCGAGATAGTAGGTTTAGCTCATGGTTTTGGCAGTCACTTTAGAAAGCAATGGGAACACAACTAGACATGAGCACTGCTTACCACCCTCAGACCGATGGCCAAAGCGAACGAACCATCCAAACACTCGAAGACATGCTCCGAGCCTGTGTGATTGACTTCAACAAGTTATGGGATACCCATTTGCCCTTGGTTGAATTCTCATACAACAACAGTTATCACACAAGCATCAAGGTTGCTCCTTTCGAGGCTCTTTATGGTCGTAAATGCAGATCGCCTCTATGCTGGGCTGAGGTGGGTTACACCCAACTAGCGAAAGGACAATCGCTAGACAGCACTCTCACAGGGCCAGAAATCATTCGAGAAACGACCGAAAAGATAATCCAAATCAAAGACCGACCTCAAGCATCGCGAGACCGACAAAAGAGCTATGCTGACAAACGACGAAAGCCTCTGGAATTCCAAGTCGGGGATCGGGTGCTATTGAAAGTCTCTCCCTGGAAAGGAATGATCCGCTTTGGGAAACGGGGAAAACTGAACCCGCGATACATCGGACCGTTCGAGATTCTTGTCCGAATTAGTCCGGTAGCCTATAAGCTACAACTACCTTCAGAGCTCAGCAATGTACACCCCGTGTTCCACGTCTCGAATTTGAAAAAGTTCCTAGTAGATGAAACCCTTGTCATTCCTTTAGAATAGATCAAAATAAACGAGAATCTCCTGTTCGTCGAAGAACCAGTCGAGATAATGGATAGGGAAGTGAAGCGTACGAAGCAGAGCCGCATTCCGGTTGTGAAGGTTCGATGGAATGCTAAGCATTGACCGGAATTTACATGGGAACGCGAAGACCACATGAAGCAGAAGTACCCTCACTTATTCTCTCACTCATGATCTTACTTTTCGAAAGAAATTCGGGACGAAATTCCCTCTAACGGGGGGATGATGTCACAACTAGCATTTTAGCTAGGAAATTCTATTCTCGTGTAAACATCATCTATTGTAAAGCAAGTACTCTAAGTGATAATCATACTCTATGCTAAATCAAAACCATCCAATTGAATCAAAGCTCTTGATTTAAGTTCAAAACCTAACACAATACATTTCAAATAGTCAACTATGGGTTGAAAACCCTAAAAATTCCGATTCCAGTTTAATAGGAAGTAGGATTCTCTTATTGGGCCTAATGGACCAATAAACCTTCAATTTGACTATTTTGGGCCTAAGAACCCTAATTGGGCTCTAATTGAACCCACATTTATGAAACTTTAGCAATTTGGGCCATGTGGGCCTAGAATAATGCATCTTATCTCTACAGAGCCCAATGGGCCGAAAACTATTACTAGGCTTCATAAATTCGAGGAAGCCCAGAAAAGGACCCAAAACCATTTCATCTCCATTCTGTTAGCCCAAATTCTCGGCCCAATAGAAAAAAAAGAGGAAATAACTTGCACTTGACACATCATTTTTGCATCGTGGTTCTCCATGCAACCATCACTTCAAAACCCTCTCTCTCTTCTCTTATTATCGGCTGAGAGCAAGCATAAAAACATACTTCTTCAATTTTTCCTTCAAACACTCTCAATAAAAACATATCATTGTATAAAAACTAAGGGTCCTTGCAGATAAGCTATGATGTCCTAGTGTATACATTAGGGTCATATATAATTGAGATTCTAAAGGCTTAGAGTGTGTGATTCCGCCTCATTTCATGTTCCTTGTTTGGTTGTGGATTTAGGACAGAGTCATTCAGTCGACGGTCTTCCATTTTAATTATACATGACTCGTATATACCAAGCGATTATAGAAAGGCCTGGTGGGGACCATACTATCAAATTTCATCACTAATACTCAAAGCACTCATACTGCTAATACTCGCTAAACGTAGTACAAAACGTTCGCAGTAGTGACAACAAGGATGAAATTGGTAATATTACAAACATGTAAATAGAACACACTATCAATTCGAACAACCATCCCTTTCAGATCAATCCAACACCTATTACAACAAGGAGCCCAACGGTTCCAATTGAATTGGGTTGGCTTGATCCTCACCATACGAAATTCATGTGCCACAAAGAGACCCTCCGCCTTAGCCAATAGATTAAAGAAATCCTTACACCTAATAACGCCAAATCCCTGAATCGTCCCTAACATCTAGATTCCTAGGTACCCAAGTAAGAAATATCACGCTCTTTCCTAGCCGACAATAGATATAAGAAACATGAAACAAAGGACACCGAGAGTAATCTAGAGATTTACAACCTTTCCGAAGTAGATCCCAGAAGGTCTTTTGGAAATACCACCTATATGCCAAAGATGAATTCATAATCGACTCAACTCATGGAACCATTTCCAGAGCCAGACCACCAAGTCCACTTAGCACCAACATAAACACCGAGAGTGCCCGGTCGATGGAGCGACCCTGTAAGTATGAAAATTATTAGACCAAGACTCGAAACTCAGAGAACACTCATCCGACTTATAAAGAGGAAAGACTAAGTGTCCACGGGACCACAGTCTACTAAGAATCAAACGAAACTACCCTCAAGGATCGATATCCCCTATTCCAAAAACGAGGACTTACTCGACCTACCCTCATAAACAAGCGAAGATCGACATCCCACTAGTTTAGAATCCTGTAGTAAGAAACTCCCATGGCAACCTAAAAAGTATGAGGCCAGCTATACCGCACACAACCTTAACTTGGTGAAAATAGTGTTCGTCGTAAGGTTTAGAGGCACTACTTTTGGGGCGTCGAGTACACGATCCTCATTAACCGTGACCATCCATTCACTTCACCATATAGGACACAAAGGCAGAATACCTCTGTGTTGGGATGAGATGACCAATACCCAACTAGCCAAAGGGAAAGTACCCGACGACACTGTCACAGACCCCGAAAACACCAGGAGGAAACCGAAGAGATAACCCAAACCCGAGCATGACTAAAGGCATCTAAGAACTGACAAAAGAACAATGCAAGTAAGCGACAGAAGTCCTTGGGATCCCCCAGTGACCTTGTACTACTAAAAGCCCTATTTGGAAAGAGATAATACGCTTTAGGAAAGGGTAGGAAAGCGAAGCTGGGATACCCACATCTTTTCCCTAGTACTTGAGAGCAGCTTTAGAAACGAATTTTGGGACGAAACTCCCTTTAACGGGGGATGATGTCACAACTAGCAAATTTGGGTTAGGAAGTTGGCCCTTGTACAAGAAAAACTCTTTGTATAATCTTGTAACATTTCATTTAGTGAAATTCAAACGTCAATGATATTAAGTTCATACTTGCGTATGTTGCCATTCAAGTCGAAGTAACCACGTGAAGACCCAAAAACTCGATCCAATAAGCCAAATCCAATCATTTTTGGGCCTTAGCCCAAGAATTTTCGACCCAAATCCCTTATTGGACCAAGACATCCTTATTTGGCCTTATTGGGCCGATAACTACTCCTTTTGGTCTTGATGGGCCGATAACCCTCCCTTGGGCTCTAATGGGCCGAAAACCTCAATTAGACTTCATTTTGGGCCGAAAGTCCCTTTATTTAATCTCATTGGGCCAAAAAACCCTTAATTGGGCCAACACCCTTCCTAAAACATTATTGGGCCGAAAACTCCTTGGACCAAGTCAAATTCGAAGCCCATTATTTTTTTTGGCCAACCTTAGGCCAAATACCTCTCCTAATTGGTTATGGTCATGATTAAAAATAATAATAATAAATAAAAAAATAAAAAAATAAAATAAGAAGTGGTTTATAATTGTGACACCTCACAATTACACCACATATAAACATGCTAATTACATATCATGTAACCATGCATGAACACTTTGACCAACATGTAAGATCTCCGCCTCTTCCCTCTCCTCCCTAAATTTGGCCAAACCACCACCATTACCTCTTCACTTTTCATTTCCAAACTCAAACTCTTAGCTTATTCTCTCTCAAAAACTCAAGAAACTCTCTCCCTTCCTTCTTCAAAAATCGTTAGTTACTAGTGTGTTTCAAGACGTTCTCTTCAAGCCTTCATAACTTGGTAAGTTCTAGACTAAAACTCAAGTGTTTTACTTCAAGATATGCTAAGATCTCTCCCTTACACTCCCTTTTTCGTGAATGTGGACCTTAGAACCACCTCCATTTCGAGATCTCACCAAAAACACAAGCTAGGTTCAAAGTTTCATCTTCTTCTTCATCTACATCTTGAAAACCTCAAGGTGAGCTTCATACCCCACTATTTTTCATGTTTTCATACTCTTTGGGGGGGGGGGGAGGATACAAGTCAAAGTTACAGTTAACCATTGGATAATTGCATGGACCATTGTGTTGTATGTTTAACTTTTGGGTTTTTACTTGAACATGAAGTTTATCATATAGATATTCATAAAAATCATGAGATAAGTGTTGTTAACACATATATTGTTTGAAAACTGTAGATATGGGGCTATACACTCCAAACATAGCATAAACAAGTCTTGTTTGCAAACATGTATACCATAAACTTAATTTCAAGCCTTCCACAGAAAAGTTATATGTGATTCACGGACTGTTTTGACCACCTTGAATGTAATATTTTTCAAAACTGTTTTATATGCAAAGCATTCAGGTTTATACCTTTTAAATGACTACTCTCACGCATTCATACGATATTTCTACAAATTTTGGCGATTTTTAGAAAACTGCCTATCATTTCAGGAATAATCTCGGACCAGTCTGTGAAGATGAACAATTTCACACTGGTTTAAGGGCATTAAAAATTATGAGAAAATTTTTGAACAAAGTAGACTCAATTTCCAAACTCTCAGAGTTTACGAATCCAAATTTGTAGTTACTATGATGTTTCTATAATTTTTCTAAAAATAGGGACAGAAAGGCCAAAAACCAGAAAATTGTTTTGACTTACTAAAAGTGCTGATACTTGTGTTTAAATGTAAGTTTTAAAGGTTGTAACCTTTTGAAAACACCTAGAAATGATAACTTGCATGTGTGTATACACATGATCATATGAATATTTTCAATTACACTAGAAATACTCAAGTCGTTTTACAAGAAAGAGAAGTCATAGTGTACGTAAATATGTTAAGGCTCTTGTGAGACTCTTATGTAGCCGTACCTACCTAGCGTACATGGTAAGTCCTGTTAGTTATAACCAGAGACTCCTGGAGAGAGAACGGAAGTTTGTGTATAGATCTATACAGGGTTGACATCCCACACCTGAGCTGTTCGCTACAACTAGACTACGCCAATCTAGGGTGACAAATATCTTCTTCGAAACCGACGCCTGAAGAGCGTCAGGACAGACACTCCATCATATTAGTATAGTTATAGCGACTCACATAGGGAATAACAACACCATTTTGGTTTACGGAAAGCTTTACTTCATTAGTTTATTAAGAGAAGTGAAACTATATATGCAAATGTATGTACACTATTCATTTTCATCATGGTCTTAGGGTTTAAGACTACAGTTCGCTATTAAGAAAATATTGGATTTTCTGGACACCTTCATTATTACTCTACAAGGAAAAGACACATAGAGAATATCCACATTTTTTGAATTTACGAAGAATTTATACTCTACTAGTTTTCACAAAACACCAAGCTATGCTTCGTATACTTTAAAAACTGATTTCACCATTCGGGACTTAGGACTTTAAGACCTCAACACTTTTATATACATAAAATATAGGATTTTCAGGGGATACACTCTTTTCAAATACAAACAAGTGATAATAAAGGACGTGTATGCAATTATACATGGTTTTGGAACGATACTCACAAACTACTTTTTATAGAAAATATTGGATTTTCTGAAGTTTCACACTTATTATAAGAAAAGATATTACAAAGTTTTTCCTACAAACATGATTATGAACTCACCAACATTAGATGTTGAGGCTTTTAAAAAAGACTTGTATTCTTAGGGACTCAGTGAACAGGTACTCGAGCCTTGGATAAGGATTATTTTACTACCTTTTGAGCAATCCTACTTAATGTTATTTTTGTGTAATTGATAAACAAGTACAATTTGTAAGACAATGGATGTTGGTATATTGTAATTTAAGATGTTTGGTTGCTATGTTTCATTCATATTCAATTGTTATGATACTGTACATGAAGTCATCTGCCTCCGGACGTTTCCGCCGTCCTGATTCGGGGGTGTGACACTAATTGTGTCTAACTTTGGCTCCTTTAATCAATTACTGCATCTTGATCCATCTTTTTATCTTGGGCGTATTTATACACATTCACAAGCATAGTAATACTTGTCTTAGCCTATTAAGAGCTTAATTACTCTTAAGATCAAAGTAACCATCTAATGGGTTAAAACTCTATCTTTCCATTTTTTATCTCAAATCTCATTCAATTGAGGAATTAAGCATTTCACAATACCTAATTCATTATAATATAACTTTAAAACATCAATTACTCAAAATCATTAGTCAGGGTTTCAAACCCTAACTCTCATTGAAATGGTTTCACCATGCAAATCACTTCCTAAGATTGTTACAAACTTTTTACACTATTAATAGCATCATAATTGAGTTATAAACCGATTAACTCAAGCAATCTAACCAAATTAAAGATTCCACCATTGAAGCTCAAAGCTTCATAGAAGGAAGAAATCATTACCTCAAAGGGAAAAGAATGTTAATCCTTGAAATCTACAATCTATAACTCATCGTAGTACCATTTTTGCATCATAATTGCCCCTTCACAACTCCCAATCGATCCCCCATCAAGAATGATTAGAATATGCTCTTAAAACATATTATAGCGTGTTTTTTGTATGTCGTCACGTCATGACAAAGGTTAGTCACGTCGTGATTTCTGGGAATCAGCAAAGTACATTGTTGATTCCATTCCAGCTTTGGGGCATTTTTGTCCCAACTTCAAATGCGCATAACTTCTTCGTTTTCTATCCGTTTTCGATGATCTTTATATCCACGTGAAGGTGGAAACATAATCTACATGGTTTCTAAGTCATATCCCATTGCCTTAATATCGTTGTTAATCTACTAAGTCACGAAGATGACCTAAAACTACCAATGTTACCCTTTTGGATAAAATTGCATTTGTCATGCATTATTTCTATAGAACTCACTCATCTAACCTCTTATAATGACTTAAACTTGTCTTGACCATATTCATGAAGTTACAACTTCAATTCACATATTTTTTTCATAAATGACCAAATCGCCCTTTTTGGTCAATATTTAACCAAAAACAAATCTTTCTAAATTTCCAGTTGTTACAAGTCTCTCTCCCCCTCCGTTTAAGGGATTTTGTTCTCAAAATATTTTCTTGCTCTCTTGGTCATTTTCTCACTTAATGACCTATTTTCTAAATTTATTCTCTTCTTTAACCTCATAACCCAAAATAACATTCCACATTCCAATTCTTTGTATTTTCAATGTAATGACCAAAATTTCTCAATTCCTTTACTCTAAATGGTTGTTAAGGGATATCTATTATTTATCTACTCATATGAAATCCCGTGCCATGATCAATATCATTTTTCATCTTTTGTCTCACTTTTACCCAACCACTAGCATCACTTATCTTCTTCTTTCCTTTTCTCATATGTGTTGTCTCAAAACAACACATATCTTAACTATCTACACTTTTCTGGCCACTCATCATACTCGTATTCTATCTCATCTCGTGTCTTATTTTCTCCTACTCTTCTCAAGTTGTTTTCTCTTTTACTCTTATCTTTAGTAGGTTTATCATACATCTCGTTATACCTGGTGTTCTCTCATCTTACATAAAATGCTTTATCCCATCATATGTTTATCACAACTCGTTATCATATTCTCAATATAAGTGTATTATATTCTTGCATTATAGACATATATCTCAAGGTTAACATTTTAGTTATCAAAAGATTTATATCTCATTTCTTTTTCAATCTTATCCTTTGAATTCACCTTTGATCATCTACGTTTTCCCCAATTATAAAGATCACTTAACATCCTTACTATTACTCTTAATATAGATCATTTCTTTCACAACTAGTAGTGTTTCACATGCCACACTTAATCTCGGTTATTTTCTGTTAACCCTTTTTTCACTCATCATTTTGGTACTCGACTTACAAATCAACTCTTAAAGTCATGAGTAATCACTAACATCAATAAATAGATACTCATAATCGTGAAATCATTATATTGGGTATTGTTACTTATTTTCCATTAACTTCATACACTTCTCAATCTGTATGCAATACTCGAATCATAAATCAATTGTTTCAATTGGCCATACTCCAGACCTTTACACTCTTAATAAATAAAAATAATTTGTCTCCCTTTTTGGTTCTCGACACATTTAAATCAATCTCAACCCGATAAATCTCTACAATACTCGCAACATGGCTACTCTACTCAGGTCACTCAGATTTACCACTCAAGTTAATTGGATTAATCATTCAGATTAGTATTAATCACTCTAATCAATACCACTCACTCGCATCAATCAATCGAATCACTCAATTAAATCTCTCAAATCAATCATTAGTGTTAATCACTCTAATCAATATCAATCGCTCAATTTAATCACTCAAACTGCTCAGATCAATTGGATTAACTACTCATATCAATTAATCAGATTAGTGACTCAAATCAATCACTTAGATTAATCGGATTAGTTACTCTGATCAATGTAACTCACTCAGTTCAAACAATCAAATCACTGAATCAAACAAATTACCCACTCTAATCAATCACTCAAATCGGTTTCCAATTGCTCAAATTAATCAGTATAATTAATACTAATTACTCAAATCACTCTCTCAGGTCATTCACTCAAATCAATACGAATATCTCAATCAATCACTCTAATCACTCATTAATTTCTCAAATTAACCACTCGTGTCTGTAAGTCCCAAATCTGCTTGTGTTTCAATCAGATCCGTTTGATGGTGCGGAATCCCAATCAAACGGATGATGCCATATCAAAATAAAAGAGAAGGAGAAGAAGAATAAGTGAATCTATGATGTATTCAATAAATAGAATGATGCTCCATACACATAGTTCACACACACTAGCTCTTCTCTCTAGTTTCTCTCTCTAGAACACCTTGGGTTTCATACACTTAAGCTCCTTGGGTGTACACTCTCATGCACCCCTCACCCTATATATAGGATCACCAGCACACAGGAGTACGGCCGTACACACGAGTACGGCTGTACACACGATAACGGCCGTACACAAATACACAAAAACTACATAAAAATATATTTTCCTAGAAAAGCAATGTATAAACCAATATTTTGACCCAACAATCTCCCCCTTGGTTTATAGCTTTCTTTTCTAATTGACCCAACAAGCTCCCCCTAAAAAAGTACCTGGCCTTTCTTGTCAATCTTCATTGGGAGCTTGGCTTCAGCATTAATCTTCAAATTCTTCAAAACTTCAAGATGAACATGATGAATCTTCAATAAATGACTTCATCTTGAGCAGTTGGTATTTTCTTTAGAATTTGGCATTGAACGCACGTTGTGTGAGGAGGCTTCTTGAAAAGATTCTTGAAAGATAGCGCTTTCAGCTTGAGAATCTTCAAAGAGAACAACAGAGAGAACTAATCTTCTAGATCACTTTAGCAGGTACATAGATAGTGTAACACCCCGAAATTCAGGTGTATCCCTTTAATCCTTCTTCATTTCCAAGTTGTCGAAATTGGCCCAAAATAGGAAATGGTGATAAGTGGGTACGCTGGGCGTACTGAAGAGTACGCTGCGCGTATCCAGAAGCGTGCCTTTGACGCGGACTCAACCCAGTACGTGGGGCGTACCTTAGTTTACGCTGAGCGTACTGGGCCCAGACTTAAAACCCTAAATGAGACATGAGCACTATAAAAGGAATGCTATGGCCTCCATCCCAGCCACCATTTCCAGAGAGTGAAACCCTAGAGAACCAAACCTTCGTTCTAAGCTTGTGTGTGTGTGTGTGTGTTTTGAGCTTGAAGGCATCTTTGTGTGCTTGTGAAGAAGAAGAGAGCGCCATTGTGGAAGCTAGAGTTGGAGTGCAAGCTTTGGATCTGAGCTTTACAGAGGTTGAGGCACCACTTGGAGGTAAAAAGCTCAAAGCTTTATTCATCATTTTGGATTTGTGCATTATAGACCAATTTCTAGGGTTTTGTCCCAAGATGGAGACTTTATGAGTAAATGGTCTCCATAAGCCTAGATCTACCCCATTTTAGTGTATCTTGTGTTGTAGATCCATAAAAATCCAATCTTGGATGTTAAGATTAAGTCATGCATGAGATAAGGGCTTAAAGAGGAAAGAGGAAAGGTGTTTGGAGTGATTGGTGACCTTTACAGCCATGCAAAGGCTTAAAGGTTTGGACTTTATGGATTAAGAGGTATTAGAATGGCCAGATCTGAAATATGAGCTTATGTCTTAACCGTTTAAGACCAAAATCATAAGGAGTGTGAAACTGGGACTTACGCAGGGTGTAATCCCAGTACGCGCAGCGTAAGGGGTCGAGCTCCCCGATTCTGTGAAGCCTTCGAGTATGCCCAGCGTACAGAGCTGGTACGCGCCACGTACTCCGGAGGGTTGACTTTCGTTAACTTTTAGGTTTAGTCAATATTTGGACCTTTGGGCCATTGGAGGGGTAAAATGGTCTTTTTCCCTTCTAAGAGAATATAGGGAGGGACTAGTCTAGCCTTTTAGAGCCGTATTAATTAGAGATAATTATTTTATGTGATTAGGCGGAGGCTAGATCAGTATTTTGAGTTCGAGATTATCCGAGTTACCCGAGGTGAGTCTTCTCACTATACATTACCTAGAGTGGTATCTATGTGCAGACCGGAGGGTCTTATTAGTTATGTGTATGTTTGAGTTTATGTGCATTGTGATATATGTATGCTATGTGATATATATACCGGACCAGAGGGTCCAACGATTTAGACCGGACCAGAGGTTCCAACGACTTAGACCGGACCGGAGGGTCCAACGAGCTAGACCGGACTGGAGGGTCCAACGAGCTACGGGACTGGAGGGTCCCGCTGAGACACATTGACCGGAAGGTCATACCGAGTTATAGCCTCGAGTGGCTTATGTGTTGTATGTGGTATTTTGGGGAACTCACTAAGCATTTATGCTTACCGTGTTATGTGATATGTGTTTCAGGTACCAGCGAGGATCGCGGGAAGGCGCCGGCATGATTTGTACACACTGGCAGAAGATTAAGTGTTGAGATTCTGGGATATGTTTTATGGTGATGACATTGATATATGAGATTTTGAGAATATTATATGAGTTTTATTATGTTTGAAAAATGAAAAATTGTTTTAAAATTTACGTTGTTACAAGTTGGTATCAGAGCCTTGGTTTGAGGGATTCGGGTGCACCTTCGGGCGTATCTGAACTCAAACTGAGGATTTGAGGAGATTTTCATAAAAGAAACAATTTTCCTAAAAGAGTAAAAGATTTTTGAGAAAATCAGAACGGAGCAGTGTATACGATCAGCCAGCGCCCGAACGGTGATTTCCCAAAATACCCTTACATTATGTGTTATGAGATATTATGTGATATGCTATGCATGCTAGAGATAGGCTAGGTATTTCATATTTTAGGACTAGAGTGGCCTGATCTGTGATGCCTTAGCCTAAGAGTTGCTATTATATGCGATGTGCCTTAGAGTATGTGTTGAGTATGAGTATCCAGCAGGAATCCTTTTAGAGAGGGATCTGAGTAGAGGAGTAATCTAGGGGAGATACCTAGATGAGCACTGGTGGAGTCTACTGAGGGAGTAGTCAGATGCCCGTGTGGGGTAAAGTCGCTTGGGTTCGGTGGTATCCTTAGAGTATGAGGAGAGCAAGTGGGTAATGACCTAGATTGGTTTTACATCTTGGTAGAGATTATTCGATGCCCGAATGTTGCTTGCTTCGTGCTTTGTGGAACTCTTAATGATGAGAGTCAGCTACTAAGTGAATATGATGATATTCAGGAGGTAGATGGTTGGCATCATAAGGAGTTCTTTAGCAGCTGATGGCAGAGAAGTGTGAGAACCTAGGAAGAGCCTAGGAAAGGGTGACCCTAGTCAGATGAGTACGCTGACAGATTAGGATATTTCGCAGAGGAGTGAACACGCATGACGGGGTTCGTGATTGAGAAGTTCGAGCAGCTACTTAGGAACTCGGGGATGGTACGTGTGGAAAGTATGGGTATGTGTGGCAGGTAGTATGGGCCCGTAATACTGAAAGCAGAGGACCCATACTCGATACAGGGAACATTTCGGAGGTTTTAAGTAGCAGATCGAGAGGTGTTGTCATGGTTCAAGTACCATGATTTGTAGCGGATTGAGAAGAGATAACATGGTTCGGGTACCATGATTCATAGCAGATCGAGGGGTAGCCACATGGTTCGAGTACCGTGACCAGCGGCGGTTAGTGTTAATGGTCCTACCAGTTATTCCGTTGTGATTGTCTAGACTGAGATCAGATGTGAAAGAATATGGGGCCAGAGGGCCCTGAGGAATGAGTTTTAGTGGAGCATCCCTTAGAAGGGAAATCGAGTTAGCTCCGAGGTATTGTTGGTGAGATGCCAGTTGGAGTCGCAAGACTCAGGGATGAGTAGGGATGGTGCGTTATGGGAGAATACGGTATGGGCTGAGCGACCGGCCGATGGTGGAGATATCATTTTCTATGACCTGAGCAGTGTTATTTCTGTTCCCATGGGAAACAGGAGAGGTATTGAGATTTTTGGTTTCCAAGGTTTGGGGGCGAGCCCTGTGGGGTAGCTTTGGTTAGGATCTTTCATCAGAATATTTAGGCAGTATGTCTGCCGAAAGGTAATGTTAGAGCATGAGCAGGTTGTTAGCAGGGACTGAGATGGTTAAGGACAAGGATACACCCTATTTGAGCATAGTAGGGCACGTATTAGCTGCAGCGGCAGACGATCAAGAAGAGGATATTGGGGCGGTGGCCCTTATTGTCTATGATGAGTATCGAGTATGGTAATGAGGACTCCACTCTTATTACAACCCACGTGATGGAACCTTGGTTGAAGAGTCGAGGATGAGGAATATGTTAGTTCGTTATTTTCAGACTGAGGGTCAGGGTTACGACTGGACAGTTGAGATGTCTGGTAGTGGGATGGTACGAGATTCTGAATGACTAGAGGTAGTCATGATGAGAAGTTTCTGAGGATTTCATCGGAGATGCGGGGTATTTGGAATTGCTTGACCTCCATAGGAGAGATCATCGAGCATTGCGTATCACCTTCCAAGAGTAGGTGTGATGTTATTGGTAAAAACAGTCTTTGGGTTAGATTGTTGGCGAACTAATTGGTGATGGTTGGTACTTTTGAGGAGATAAGAGATTTGTTCAAGAGCGGTTAGAGAACTGGATAGAGATGGCCTGCGATGCGGATTCCTGAGACCAAGGTTATTGGTGGTCAAGGAGAGGTGTAGAGTGAGATAGTGCATGTGGTACGTGTTTGAGAAAGGATGAGTGTCTCCACAGGAAGTGGCCGTTGGTCGGAGACCTTGTGGTGATTAGGAATCCTTCAAGGTTAAAATGGTGAATTCAAGGTGGTTGGCTTGTGAGGTTAGTTCGGCGGTCGAGAAATTCTGGTTCAGAGTATGGGCTATTATATGCAGTATGGGAAGGGAAGAAGTTGATTGGGCAACCAACTTCAGGGTCGTTATGAGTATTCTTGCATGAGTTTCGAGTAATAGAGGAGGAAGTTTCGGATTGTCATCTTCGTGTTCTGGGTCGGTCGCAATTTCTCCGTGTTTTAATTTGGGAAATGGAGTATTCCGGGGATCCAAGTGGCACGAGAGAAAGACCGGTTGCGAGATTCCGAGGAAGCAATGCGGTATCTGAATATGATGTCATGAGTCTGAGATCAGTGGTAGAGTCAAGACACTGCGAGGCGTTATGATGGTATTCCGGGGTATCCGAGTTTAATGTCCTAAATCTCGGATTATTTTGAGTTTTGAGTTTGAGATGACGAGTGGTGTATCGAGTGTCTATGGTTCCGGTGGGGGCCCTTCAGCTAATTGACATCAAATGGATTTATTTGGGAATGTGAGTTGCAGCAAGAAAAAGAGGTTTTTTCAAGGCGGTGGTCGTCCGAGGTAGTGATGCTTAGCCTGGAGGGGTGTGTGTGTACCTATCTGTGTTGGGCCGCAGAGCATGAGTTAATGATCGCAGTGTGGTCTCAACCTTAGGATGAGATTGTGAAGTGGTAAGAGGTTGCGGTGATGCTACGGGGAGCCGTAGTAACTCACTATTCAGTGAGAGGTTGTGGTGATGCTACGGGGAGCCGTAGTACTCACTATTCAGTGAGAGGTTGTGGTGATGCTACGGGGCGCCGTAGTACTCACTATTCAGTGAGAGGTTGTGGTGATGCTACTGGGAGCCGTAGTACTCACTATTCAGTGAAAGGTTGTGGTGACGCTACACGGAAGCCGTAGTACTCACTATTCAGTGAGAGGTTGCGGTGATGCTACGGGGAGCCGTAGTACTCACTATTCAGTGAGAGGTTGTGGTGTTGCTACGGGGAGCCGTAGTACTCACTATTCAGTGAGAGGTTGTAGTGATGCTACGGGGAGCCGTAGTACTCACTATTCAGTGAGAGGTTGTGGTGATGCTACGGGGAGCAGTAGTACTCACTATTCAGTGAGGGGTTTTGGTGATGCTACGGGGAGCCGTAGTACTCACCATTCAGTGAGAGGTCGTTGTGATACTACGGGGAGCCGTAGTACCCAATAGTCAGCGAGAGAATGTTGTGATGAAGTGCTCTCTGATCAGAGCTTGACGTAGAAGAGTTTTAGGCTTGGGTACCCTAATATTTGAGTTTGTGGAAGGCTGGGGTGGAACCAGGGGCGAGACTGGGGTCTCCATGTTTGTCGGAAGTCATATATTCTGAATTGAGTAGTGGTTTTCGTGACGAAAGGGAAGTGGATCAGTGAGGTACACGTGGGTTGCGGGTCATGGGTCGCGAGTTGAGTGTTTCCTTGGGACGAGTGGTTCTAATTCTGTGCCAGACCAGACTCTTGAGTTGAGTTTGATTCTAGTGGTGTATTGAGTAGGCGGAATGAGATTACAGATTCAGAGATGGATTCCATATTGAGGGGTATTGTTTATCATCTGATGTCTTAGACCTGGTCAGTACTCGGGTACAGGAGGTACCGCAAGATGCATGGAACTTTGAGAAGTGAACGACAGAGGTCGGGGCAGAGTCGACCTTCAGTTGGGAGTGTAGCATTCGCTTGGGGTAAGGCGAACTTCATGACTTGTGTGTCACAATGGAGCTGAGGCTTATGATTATTTTTATGTCTGAGGACACTCCTGAGCGAGCATGATTATTCTCTTGTGTCTGAGCGCAGAGTGTTGAGAATTCACTGTACGGATGGGTTAGTATAGCAGTTCAGTGGATGAGCCCTGGTGGGATGTGAACCTTTCCGTTTCTTGGGGCGTGATCCGGGTCATTCAACATGTTTGGTATGAGTAGTAGCCGATTGTTGAATTGTGTCTGGTGGGAATCAGAGGAGCAGTGAGTTATTAGGGTTTGATATTCTTGGAGCGAATATCATGGTGATCTCTTGAGTAGGTGGTCTGGCGGCGTGCCAGGCCACTAGAGTTTCCAGATTTTAGGAAGGTCAGAAAGGGGTATATTAGAGGCTGAGGGGTTGGTTTTCTTCCGGGATGGGAAATCCCTGTTTGAATTCAGGTGTCTATGGGGAAAGATATTTGTGTGGTATGAGAACCTTTCAGTGGTGCTTCTCGAGTTATGGAGTGCGATCTACGTGTGATTGAGGAGCATGACTTCGAGGGCGAAGTCTAATTCTAGTGGGGGAGAATTGTAACATGCCGAAATTCAGGTGTATCCCATTAATCCTTCTTCTTTTCCAAGTCGTCGAAATTGGCCCAAAATAGGAAATGGTGATAAGTGGGTATGCTGGACGTACTAAAGAGTACGCTACGCGTATCCATAGGCGTGCCTTTGACGTGGACTCAACCCAGTACGCGGGGCTTACCTTAGTTTACGCTGAGCGTACTGGGCCCAGACTTAAAACCCTAAATGAGACATGAGCACTATAAAAGGAATGATATGGCTTCCATCCCAGCCACCATTTCCAGAGAGTAAAACCCTAGAGAACCAAACCGTCGTTCTAAGCTTGTATGTGTGTGTGTTTTGAGCTTGAAGGCATCTTTGTGTGCTTGTGAAGAAGAAGAGAGGGCCATTGTGGAAGCTAGAGTTGGAGTGCAAGCTTTGGATCTGAGCTTTACAGAGGTTGAGGCACCACTTGGAGGTAAAAAGCTCAAAGCTTTATTCATCATTTTGGATTTGTGCATTATGGACCAATTTCTAGGGTTCTGTCCCAAGATGGAGACTTTATGAGTAAATGGTCTCCATAAGCCTAGATCTTCCCCATTTCAGTGTATCTTGTGTTGTAGGTCCATAAAAATCCAATCTTGGATGTTAAGATTAAGTCATGCATGAGATAAGGGCTTAAAGAGGAAAGAGGAAAGGTGTTTGGAGTGATTGGTGACCTTTACAGCCATGCAAAGGCTTAAAGCTTTGGACTTTATGGATTAAGAGGTATTAGAATGGCCAGATCTGAAATATGAGCTTATGTCTTAACCGTTTAAGACCAAAATCATGAGGAGTGTGAAACTGGGACTTACGTTGGGCGTAATCCTAGTACGCGCAACGTAAGGGGTCGAGCTCCCCGATTATGTGAAGCCTTCGAGTACGCCCAGCGTACAAAACTGGTTTGCGCCGCGTACTCCGGAGGGTTGACTTTCGTTGACTTTTAGGTTTAGTCAATATTTGGACCTTTGGGCCATTGGAGGGGTAAAATGGTATTTTTCCCTTCTGAGAGAATATAGGTAGGGACTAGTCTAGCCTTTTAGAGTCGTATTAATTAGAGATAATTATTTTATGTGATTAGGTGGAGGCTAGATCAGTATTTTGAGTTCGAGATTATCCGAGTTACCCGAGGTGAGTCTTCTCACTATACATTACCTAGAGTGGTATCTATGTGCAGACCAGAGGGTCTGATTAGTTATGTGTATGTTTGAGTTTATGTGCATTGTGATATATGTATGTTGAGTGATATATAGACCGGACCAGAGGATCCAACGATTTAGAACGGACCAGAGGGTCCAACGATTTCGACCAGACCGGAGGTTCCAATGAGCTAGACCGGACTGGAGGGTCCAACGAGCTACGGGACTGGAGGGTCCCACTGAGACACATTGACCGGAAGGTCATACCGAGTTATAGCCTCGAGTGGCTTATGTGTTGTATATGGTATTTTGGGGAACTCGCTAAGCATTTATGCTTACCGTGTTATGTGATATGTGTTTCAGGTACCAGCGAGGATCGCGGGAAGGCGCCGGCATGATTTGTACACACTGGCAGAAGATTAAGTGTTGAGATTCTGGGATATGTTTGGTGATGACATTGATATATGAGATTTTGAGAATATTATATGAGTTTTATTATGTTTGAAAAATGAAAAATTGTTTTAAAATTTTCGTCGTTACAGATAGCAGCAAATTGATTGATGAGGCTTCAATGCAACTTGTCACATAATCTTCATGTGCAGCTTCACCTTGCTTCTGGGATTGAAAGATTGAATGTTGGAAGAATAAGCTTCATTTCTAGCTTATTCGAATGAGAATTCTTCGATGATCACGGATGATGCCTTGGCTTGGAAATTTTCGATTCAGTCTCCATGAGTCTCATCTACATCTGATTTCACTTTTCAAGACAAAACAAAACTAAAAGAAAACTTAGCACACAATGTTTTTGTATTTTTCATATTTTCTAAAACAGAAACAAAAATATTTTTGGATTTTTGGATTTTTTCTGAACAAGAAATAAAACAGAAATAACACTATTTTTTGGATTTTTAATTTTCTAATTTTTGTTTGATTTTTAAAATTTTTAATTCTCCCCCTAAATTTGTGCATAGAGGAAAACTATGAACAAATTAAAAAAAAAAACAAAAAATATTTGGGATCAAAGTTGTCAAGCAATCCAATATCGTTTATCAGCACACGCGTGCATGTCTAGATCTGGTCAATCACCAGTATTGTGGTCCACTTAAACACAAAGGATGTTGACAATTTGGACAGATTATAAGTGACAAGTCATTGTGATATATATTCCTAAATGGACATTTAGCTGACGACGACCATTGATATTGTTGTCCACTTAAATTAAGCAACAAGATCTACAGACAACCTATTAAATGGTTCAATTTTAGATGTACTAGAACATGTTTCCCACTTCCTGATATACCCCGGTAATCAAGAACTTCCAAAGAACTCCTTACTTTAGGTGAGTATTCAATCATTAAGAAAGAAGTCAGATATAGAAGTGCATATGTTGTATCACAGGTCAGATGTCTTCCAATCACACAGAGGGAACAACATATGACTAACATAGATAGGGGTTTAGAGAGATAGTAGAGTGCATATGTTGTGTCCCAGGTCGGATCTTCCGATCACGCAGAGGGAACAACATATGGCTAACAGATAGAAAGAATTTAATAGATAGAAGATGCAGAGAAATTGAATTGCATATGTTGCAGTCCAAGTCGGATCTTTCGATCACACAGAGGAGGAAACATATGACTAACAGAAAGAAAGCAAGAAAATAATTTCCTACAGACCTACTTTATCGAAATTCCCCAGTCGCCCCATCAAAACTGGAATTAAGGACAAAGTCCGTACACCGAGGAAGAGTTAAACCACGGTTCTAGATACGGATTATTTAGTGTGACTGGTGGATTCTCATGTATATCTCCCTGCTCAATCTACCCAAGCGTCATATTGTCAGGCTAGATGGAACTATCTAGGTTAAGATTTGTCAAATATCTAGATTCCTTAAGTTCATCTACACGTAGTCAAGTCCATTTAAATCTTTCGTGCCTAACAGCGCATTGAACACAGAGTCTAGACAATTCAGCTTTGGTACCTTACACAGATTTAGATTGCCTGTTATCACAAAGTTTATATCACTTCCCAAAACAACCTACTAAAGAAAGACATATAAGAAAGAAAAGATTGTCTTTGAAACGAATCAGAGTAAGATAAACTCAGGAGTATCGAGAAGAAAAATCAAACCGTAAGTCACCAATTGAATTTGATCCAGAAGGTCTGAGAATAGCACGCATAATCTCAGAACAGATCCGAAAATTCTTCATGTCATTAAGCACAAACCCCATGAGTGATCCCTTCATTTCTTTCCTTCCCGCAAAGGACACATACTCTCAAACAATGTTCTGAGTGTTGTTCAATTGAGATATGTCTCTTATCATGTTCCTGGAACAGCCACTATCAACAAACCGAAGTCTGATGATATGCCTCCATAGCTGCTCCGACACAGAGCGGGATTAGTTGGTCTTTGGAACCCAGTCCATTTTGAAACTGGGTTGACTTTTGTCATCTGTGCAAGGAACTCTCTCCCATGACATATCCTGTTTATCACAAACAGAAGATGAAGAAATATTAGACGCATTAGATGATTTGGGAGATTAAACCTTTGGTACCCATCTATAGTCGGGTTTAACCCATTTATTTTTCGATCTGATGGGTGCCTCGACACTTGATTTTGAACTTGAGGTCTGCTGTTGAGATGACTTTGACCTAGTCGGTTTTGGTTTCGTTGGAGCATTTCTTGAAATTGGCTTCTGAGCCGACATTCCCTTCTTGCCCTTGGGAGTTGATTTCTTGGCCTTGGGAGTTGAACTCTTGCCCTTCGTGGCATTCCAGTCGCCATTGTTTGAACGTGACCTTGAGGGGTTTCTTTTGGAAAATCTCCCTCTTGGTGCGTTCTGCCACCCTTGTGCATAGTAGGGAACGTATGCACGATTTGGACAATTTCTGGCAATGTGTCCAGGTGTTCCACAGTGAAAGCAAGTCTTTTTCTTCACTGGGAAGTTGTTTCTTCCTGCCCCTGGTGGCGTGTCTTTGCCTTGTCGCTGGTTGTTCCCACATGCACACTTACAACAGGCACTTTGTTTCACTGGAATTGGTGTCCTGTATTTCTCAACCGCAGGTTTGTTAGGAGTAACTGAGTTAGAAGCAAAAGATTCAGAGTTCAAGGAGTCATTGGATTGTTCAAAAGTGTTCTCCTTGTTCACTTCTTCCACTACTTTACCTGCAGAATTCTCTCCAGACTCCTGCTTTCCCTGGCTTAAAGATGTATCTGCATGGGAAATAGAAATGTTAGTATCCAAAACCCTAGCACTAGGTCATGTTGCCTGTTCAGCAGCTGGTTTACCATAAACCATATAAGGTTCTCTGTCGATCTCTTCTTTTGTTAAAGGACTAACATAATACGAATGATTAAATGGAGGAGGGACACTCTCATATCCTAGATCCGTGGTTTGATTATCTTTAAAACTCAATTGTTTTTCAACTAAGGACTCGACTGTCTTACTTGACGCAGTATAATTTTTGAAACTAACATCTGTTTTTCCACACTTAATTTTCAAAGCGTCCAGTTCTTCAGTTACAGCAGCAAGTTTATTTTTGATGTGATCATAGTTCTCACACTTTTTGCTGTAATCTTCTTGCAGTTTCCTAAAATCATTTGTTTTGGCTTCAAAATTTTCTTTTAATGGTTTTTGTCCTTTTCTGAGTTGATATCCTTCGTATTTTAGGTCCTCATTTTCTCTCTTAATCAACTCGATTTCGTCACGCAAAAATTTGACAGTTTTAATGCAAGATTGAGAACAAGAAACTTCATTGACCGGGATGTTTGAGGAACTCATTTTTTATAAAAAAAAATATGCCCTTTGACTAAAAACTCAGAAGTCAACCTTAAAAGTCAAATTTAAAAAGTCAAACTTAAAAGTCAAACTTGAAAAGTCAAACCCAAAAGCTAAATTTGAAAATTTGAAAGTCAAACGAGAAAGTCAAAGTTTAAAGTGAGAGGTCAAACTTTAAAGTCAAAGTCAAAATTTTAAGGTCAAAAGTCAAAAATAAAAGTCAAAAATTATAAACTAAAAATTTGGGTTGAAAATAGAATTTAAAAATAAAAGAAATTGATTTTTGGGTTAAAAGAGTCAAAATGCGAATTTAGGAACCGAGAAAGGACTCTTTTTGAATTAAGTTTTGAAGGTTTATTCCATCTAGCAAGCTAGATTAGCTGTTAAGGCGCGGGGGTGTTGAAGCGAGGCACCCAGGTTCGATCCTTGGCAACCCCCAAAATCGTTCCCCTTTTTTTGTAAGTGTATGTTGCGAACTTCGGACTCTATGCGAGGCTGACCGCGAATCTGATCCGTAAACATCCGAAGCGAGGCTGGCCGTGAACCGAGCCGTACACTCCGAGGCCGCACACGGGTCTACTGCCGTATACCTTCAACTGGTCGTACACCTTCAACAGATGCGAAGAAAAACGACGTTTTTCACCCTTTTTGCTCCAAAACTCGATCAAAAACTCGTTTTTATGAAAAACGCGAAGAACAAACCCCCTTTATTTTGCCAAGATCTATCCAAAAATGCAGAAATCCTTTAAAAATAAAATAAAATAAGCTCCAGATCTGGAAAAACTGATTGATACAATCCAAGCTCTGATACCACTTGTAAGTCCCAAATATTCTTGTGTATCAATCAGATCCGTATGATGGTGCGGAATCCCAATCAAACGGATGATGCCAGATCAAAATAGAAGAGAAGAAGAAGAAGAATAAGTGAATCTATGATGTTTTCAATGAATAGAATGATGCTCCATACACATAACACTAGCTCTTCTCTGTAGTTTCTCTCTTTAGAACACATTGGGTTTCACACATTTAAGCTCCTTGGCCGTACACTCTCATGCACCCCTCACCCTATATATAGGATCACCAGTCGTACACCCATGTACGATCGCACACAGGAGTACGACCGTACACACGAGTACGACTATACACACGATAACGGTCGTACACAAATACACAAAACTACATAAAAATATATTTTCCTAGAAAAACAAAGTATAAACCAATATTTTGACCTAACAGTGTCAATTTCTCAAACCAATCGGTCAAATATCTCATTTAAATTACTCATATCAAGTGGATCAATGTAACATCTCGATTTTCAAGTATTTACCTTTTAACCCCCTTAGTATGAGAATTGACTGCATTTTGGCCCTTAGTGGCATTTTCGTAAAACCAGGCCAATACCTAGTACGTTTGGCGTACGTTGTGTACGTTGGGCGTACACACGCGGGTCTTAGTACGCTTGGCATACACCGTGTATGCAGGGCGTACGTGAAGAATCATCAAACACTAATTTTTAGGGTTTGGTCCATATATAAGCATCATCAACTCCTCATTCCTCATTCCCTCTCCAGCCTCCAACCTTCATTTCGTCCTTTGCACCCCTAATCCACTATGTGTGATTCTTTAAGCTTAAAAGTGTGTGTCTGAGGTGCCTTTGAAGCAAGGTGAAGAAAGAAGCATCATCTTGGAAGATCAAGACCTTCTAGATCCAGGAACACCTCACCTTTAAGATCCATTTCGAGGTATAATGTTATGAACTTGATGATTTTATTCATAGATCTAAGTTAGCCATGGAGTTTGTGTCCTTTTGGTCCCATTATTTGGGTATTTTGAGTATAAGCTACTCCAATCCATGTAAGCTATCCTTTCAGTCATTTTGAGGTGTTTAGAAGCATAAAAATGTGGACTTGATCACTTATTCCCTTCCATGAAAGTGCTACAAGGTCTTAATGGGCTAAGTAGATGATGTCTTTAGTATTAAGCACTTTTTGGCCATGCAAGACCATAAAGTTAGAAAATTTATGGTCAAGAACTTTATTTTGGGCTTGGATCTGACTTTGGACGTAAAGGATGGACACATAAGCTCTTAATGGGAAAAAAGGCTGACCAGGTGCGTACGTTGGGCGTACCAAGTGGTACGCTGCATGTACATGGTCTGAGCCATGTCACTTGGTCAACCAGTGAGTACGCCCCGCGTATTGAGGAGTACGTCCAGCGTACTCAGTTGGGTTGACTCGGCTGAGTTGACTCAGCTTGGTGTTGACTTGACTTTTGACCTTTGACCTTTGACTAGGTTTGACCAAGGGTATTTTGGGAATTGTTATTAATCTAGGATGGGAAATGTTTTGATTACTAGGAGTCGAGTAGTACCAGTTGTCGGAGTAGAGATTCATTCAGACTGTGTTCGGATTGAGAAGTGATTTTTCCTCAATGTACTTACAGGTCGAAGGCACCAAGGTCGGCCCATTGGCTTGATATCCTAGTTTACCGTATGTTGTTATGTTTTAGTGATCCGTTAGATCTATATCTTGGTATATAGGATGTTGTTATGTTGTAGTGATCTATTAGATTTGTATCCTCATATATAGGATGTTGATATGTTGTAGTGATCTATTAGATCTGTATCTTGGTATATAGGTTGTTAATATGATGTAGTGATCTATTAGATCTGTATGACTACCTGTATCTGCTAGCTATTGATTGTTATGGTGTATGTTGATATGTGATGGTATATTGGGTTTAGGCGGACCAGCTGGTACCAAAGGCCAAGACATCCAGGGCGGTCCAAATAGAATGAAGGCCTGTAAGGCGGATCAGTTAGGTCGAAGGCCCAGAGAGCGGTCCAGATAGGCTGAAGGTTTGGTGAGGTGGTCCAGTCATGATGAAGGCTTTGTATGCATGTTGTTGTTTGTTATGTTTATGTGGTGGTACTTTGGGGGAACTTACTAAGCATTGACTTACAGTTTTAGTTTTGTTTCAGGTACTTCTGAGGACCGTGGCAAGGCGAAGGTGTGACCGTACACATCCTTCGTTTTATGTTGTTGAATCTTGGAAGACTTTGATTTTGAATAATGTTTTTGGAAACAATGGTTATGTAAACACTTTTTAAGTAAATGGGTTGTTTTTGAAAAGTTTAAATTTTTTGTGATTTTTGAGATGTTACAAGTTGGTATCAGAGCCCTGGTTTGAGCGAATTGGATGAACATTCATGTGAATCCAGACTCAAACTAAGGATCTATGAAAGTTTTCAAATTATTTCCGAACTTAATTCAAATTATTTTCAAAATTAACCAAGGAAGGATGAGATGTGTACGATCAGCCAGAGCAATAAAGCTTACCCCAAGTTACCACACTGTGACTTGTTCATGATAATTATGATAGAACTGCATGCTAGTAATAGGCTAGAGATCTTCAAGAATTGCATGATAGAATTTCCTGATGTATGATGCCTGATAGCCTAGTAGGACTTCTTATGCTATATGAAATGGACATCATTACTGTAGTCTCTTAGTGTGTGCATCGTAGTTGTACATAACAAAGATTCTATAGCTTGAGAATGTTTGATTTAGCTTTATTTCCTATTCTTGTCTGATTAAGGGCTTAGGGTAGAGTCAAGTATTCGACTGTCCATGGGATCCAACATTATGTATGATTAGCATGCACAAATGACTATAGGGTTGGTGGAAGTTTAATGAGTGGGTGCTGTTCATAGCATGTCAGCGTGAGGAATGTTTAGCCACTCTTGATAGAGTGAGGAAAGGATGAGGTTGTATCCAAGATGCTTGGGCCTAGTGGTCGAGAATTTCGTATAAGGATCTGGCTAATTTTTTTATTGTGTCTTAGTGCCATTCGACTCCACTGCTCGAATGTTGCTTGCTTTGTGCTTTGTAGGACTCATATTGATGTGAGTTAACTATCAAATGAATACGTTAAATTACATGCTATGAAGGTTAAATAATATAGAGTGAGAGATTTGGTCGTATTGCAAAACTCTTGTCTGAGTCTAACTGTTGTAGGGTTGGGACTTTTAGTCGAAAGATTATTGAAGTTTTTTTTGCATTTAAAAGTATTTATGAAGTGGTTAGCTGACATTAATAGGGGTTCTTCAGCAGCTGATGGCATGGGAGGTGGGGAATCCTAGGAGAGCCTAGGAAGTGCTTTAGTACGTGTATTACATTGTTGAGCAGGTATTGGGAGTATTATTCTGTGTAGATGACTTAGAAGACTCGGGATGATTCTTGAAGAAAGTATGGATAGGTGTGGAAGGTAGTATTGGGCCCAGACTACTGGAAGCACATGATCCATACTCAAATCAAGGAAAAATTTAGGGATTATAAGGGTTAGTCGGGGAAGATAGCATGGTTTGATACCATGATTCGTGGCAGTGGTTCCATATATGTCGATCTTTTGGTCATGGTTGTTCAGGCATAAGGATGGGTCTTGTAATTGTTTTGGGCCTATGTGGCGATGTTAGTTTGGGTATGAATGGTGCAGACCTAAGTGCGGTTGTTGGTTTTGAGGCCTCGAGGGCCTTCCTCGAGACCATGTATTTGAGTTGCGGGACTCAAGAAGGAAACATTTGTTATGATCGGCTTGAGGATTACAGCTGGAAGCTGAGTGGTTGACAGATGGATTGGAATGTCGCTATCTATGGCAAGGATTATGTCCTGACAGTTATTCGAAAAGGAGCGAGCAGGCTAGTGACTTTAAGAGTTGGGATGTAAACCCAGCATGGGGCTAGTTGGCTACGGTGTTTGGCGGCAGTATGACAGCGTGCGAATATGTAGGAGGATTAATGCGATATGGATGCTTAGTGATCCGATCAAGATTCTATTTTCCTTGGATATAGGCAGGTCAGGTACCAGATTGATGGTTGGGATTGCAGGCAATGAGTGTATTTTTTGGATAGTAAGACGATGTTTTTCTTATGCATTTGCATGAAATCCTTAATGTTAAAGGTGGTTATGATTGGAAAATGTTCTAAGGTCTTCATCTGAAATTCAGAATCTCTTAGGGTTTGCTTGGTCCTTATTTGGAAGATCATCTTGCGTGTGTTATACCTTCCAAGAGTCAGGGATGATTTATACTTGGTTGAGCCGGTTTGAGATATGGATGGGTTGCAACACTAGTGGGTGGTAGTTCAAACCCTAAGTGGGGGAGAACTAGGTATTCTACTTGGAGGATCATTGATATGTTCGGGTTTGTGGTGTTGGAAGAATGGTTCATAGGGATCTGCGGTACGGGTATGCATGATCTCGGTTCAAGAATTGGTCAAGTCAGGCGTGTAAAGTAAGTTGTTATCGGATGTATGTATTCAGGAGATACACGAGTTGTCTCTCAGCAGAAAGTAGTTGGTCAAGGAGCTCATTGTATCCAATGGTTCTTTTAGGATGTCAATGAATAGATAAGGAGCCGCTAGGATCACTCAGGTAGAGTATCGATTATTGAGGTATTTTTCAGCTCGTTGTATGGATTGTTATTTATTGTCTATCTTGGGCGGTTGTTGATCGGGAAATCAGTTTCAGATTTCGGTACATTTAACTCCGACCGGGTTTTGGTTCATTGGATTAAGTATCAATGTGTCCTCGGTCACTGGTCGTTTCATTCATCATCAAGCGGAGGTTCTTCGAAAGTTTTGAGTTGTGTCAGTTGAATTTCAATCGATACGTAAACCTATCATCAAGTTTTGTAAGTTTTATGTTTATTCTATCGCTGGGTATTTTACCCTCAATTGTGGTGTGAAATTTTTGTTCATAGCAGGCTCAAGTTTCGTAGTTGTCCTTGGTGATTTGAAGTTCGAATGTTGGGGCAGCGTCATTCAGTTTTCCAGGTGTGACTTTGATTTGTGAAGAATCTAATTTTGGCATGTTGTCTCAGTAGGATTTATAGTGGGGTTGACCCGACTCAAGTTTTGGCAGCATTTCTAGATCACTTTGGAAGTCTTCTCGAGCTAGTTATGTATTGGTGGAATCTGTTCAGTTTCAACCAAGGTGTGGTATCTGGTTCGGTCATTCATAAGGATGTTTCTGATAACGGTTGAGGATCGTCATTTCATTAGATCTTATGACACCTCACCCGTTGGGTACGATTGTGAGGAAGAAGTAATGCATTTGATCTAGAGATGGCTATGTGCTTCCCTTTGGGGATAGATATTTTGGTAAAAGCATACAAAATCAGAGTAAAACGAATGCAGATTGAACAAACGATGTAAATAAGATCTGGTTTCTGCTCATTTATGCTTTCAACATTACAGAGAAAAATAGACAGGTTCTCTCAAGGACTCTTATCTAACTCTAGTAAAGTTCCATATTTATAGGAACAGTAAAAGCATACAAAAAATACTAAGGCATTGACACTTGAGCTTCGTACGAAATACACCTTAGTAAATAAACTTAACAAACATACGAAGGGCACAAAAGACTTCGACATATTACAACTAAATTCGACCCTTACAATCTCCCCATTTGTAATAATGTCGACCTTCGTCAGTTCAAGAGTATCTGTATAGCATACACCATAACCCTTCGAATCTCTGTGTACCACAATATAATCTTCTTCAACTCCTTCTTATCTCCTTTGTTATTCTTCTTGCAGCTATTCATACGAACAATGAAATTCGTATATTGGGATTTTGTGAATCTTTCCACTTTGGAAGCTTGAAATAAGAATCTTTTAGCCTTCCCATTTTTATCCTTCCCAGCAAAGACTAAGCCAAATGGCTTCAAACAAATTTCCCCGTCTGCATACTTCTTCAACTCAGGTTGAGTTAAAGGAAGTTCCATTGGCACTTTTACTATCAATCCCTTTGCAGTAGCTAACTCAACATCGGTAAGAGCTAAACACTCATAATAGTTGTCAATGAAAATCTTAATGTGAGCCAGCCCAAGTCGAAAAACTTCAGGATCAGTTTCTCAAAGATATGAAGCATCTTTATCCTTTAACAACAATGCACCTTGTATCAGATCATACAAGTTCATCAAAGGAAAATCTGCCACTGAGAAATCACAAACTTGCCCATTTGCCCTCGAAACAATGAAGCGAAGATTCTGCATCATATTTTCGAATAACACATCCCTCTTTATACTTATCACCTTCTTTATCTTCACTAGCGACCAAATTTCCTCTAGAAGCTTTCCAAGTACATCATGAAATCTGATCTTCATGTATGTGTACTCATCATCATTGTCAAACTTCTCAGCTATTTTGTACTGAGCCATAATAAACATCATCTCATTAACAGGAAAATCCAGTTGATTCATGTCTGTGTTGAGAACAACAGAGCTCTGCTTCGGCTTCTTTTCAAAAGCATACATATGATTATATGCAACTTTCGACTCTATCGTTTCATAGTTGTAATGCTTTGAAGGATCACCCATGTTCATTCCAGGTGGATCGTTAGCACGAAGTCGCATTATACTTTGCACAATTCGTAGCTTTTCAACCTCAACCTCAGCCTCTGCTTCAGCTTTCTTTCCTCCTTTGACTTTTCAACCACAATCGTTTTGCCTTTGTCTTTAACTGAGGAATTATCAAAAACTTCCTTAGGCTTCGAACTGCTACCACCTTCCCCAATCACAATTCCTTTGGAAATTGGTCTTGAAATTGGCTTCATTGAAATTGGCATTGTTGTCACAACTGTCGAAGTAACTGGCCCAGCTGTTGACATGATTGGTTTTGTTATTGGAATCTTCGAAGAAAACATCGTTCCAACAACCTTTGCATCTGCATGCATATCTTCACCACCAGCCTTCGTACCACCAACATTCTTCTCTCCCCCTTGCACCCCTGTGAAAACAGGTGGGGCATTCATTGGACGAAGGCTCGAAATGTGAGAAAGAGGAGCTAAGTTCTTGTGTAAAATGGCTTCGAAATGTAATCAACGAAGATGAAACTGATTTATCAGTTAAATCTTCTAGCTCCTTCAGCAGCTTGAGCACTTCCATAAAACTTTGACTTTCCGTTGTAGAAAGTTGAGTAAGTTGAGGACTCAAATCTTCGTACAACTTGACATATTTGGTAACAGCATCACAAATAATGTCAACTTTTTGATTGATCGAAGCATAATCCCTTCAAATGTAATCTCCTTTTGCATATCCTGACGAAGCTCCTGAATTTGCGAATTCACATCCTCCCTGACTTTCTTTACATCCTGAACGAATAACACATGTCGTTCCTTCACCAAATTCTTGAATTCTTTCACCTCCCCTCTAAACATCGAAGTTAGAGAATTCACTCTTAACTCATCATTCTGATCATTCTGATCAACCTTCTCCAAGAGTCTAGTCTCTGAGTCGCGAACCATTCCAGAAACTGTACTCACCACCTTTTCTTCGAAGGTTTTCAGCAAACTATCAACTTCCATACTGGACACAGACGAACTACTTCCCAAATCTACTTGAGATTGAAGAATAGAATTCAATTTCTTGTTGAGAATCTTGAATTGTTTCATCGTCATCAACATATGATCAGGAAAGTTGTCTTCTTCATCATCAAACTGCAAATCTTCAAACATGCCTCCAAAACCTTCGTTGTCAGTATCAGTTTCAACAACAGGTGAACCTTTAACATGTGAATCGATTTTGGGTGGATCAGTGGATTGAGGTGGAAAAAGGGTTGATGGAGAATGTTTTCAGAGGTAGGTGAATTTGTAATATTCGGAACAATAAAAGGAGGTAATGACATGAAAGTATCCGTTATCGAAGATGCAGGAATACCTTGAGTTGTAGCACCAACTTCTTTGTTAGATTCTCCTTCACCCATATTGACATTTACATCCGTATCAGAAACGTGTGTAAAAATGCCTGAAGTTCGAGCCTCCTCAGTATGTGATTCAGTTAACGAAACTTCGGGTGGTATGACAGTAGTCTTCTCAGGAGTAGATAGAGATTGAAAAATAATTGTTTCGGGTGTTTCAGGAATTATCTCTTCTTCGGACGACTCCTCTTGTATGACCAACTTTCGTTGCCTTTTCTTCTTATTTGAAATATGTTGAGCCACATCTTCAGCTCTACGTTTCATTGACAAAGGCGAAACTGGAGCTGTAACCTCACGAAAAATTACTCCTTGATGAGAAAGTTGTGGTTTACGAACATTTGAAGGAGAAGATTTTAACAAACCATCTGAAAATTTTCGTGAACCCCTAGTCCTGTTCTTTAATCTTCGAAAAACACCAGATTTTGTAGGAATTTTCTCTGTAACTAAAGTATCATCAACAAGTTCCACTGGTTTGATGACAACAGTCGAAACATTCACTTCTGGCTTCTCAAGCTTCTTTGGGGACAGCGTGGATTCGTGCACATGCTTCTCAGTAGTCTTCTTAGTCTCGTGCACTGGCTTCTTAGGTGTAGCCTTTGCATCCTTCTTAGAACGTTTTGACTTATTCGAAGGACCAGCCTCTTCTTTTGACAATAACTTTCCAGTCTCAACATTAGGATTGATGGTTTTCAAGTACTCAACCAACAACGAATTTGTTGGCTCAATCCTATTTAGCATTGCATCAGGAATCCTGGCAATGTGTGTGAATACTTCCATATCATCCGAAACTTCCTTTGGGAAGTGATAATTCATAAACTCAACTTTTTCTTCATCAGCAGGTACATCAATTCCTTCTTTTTCATAAAAATAACCAAGTATCAAACTCCAATACCTAGCACACGAAATGCCTTGAACCACATTCGTATTTTTGACAATCTTTTGGAATTCCTTCCACAGTTGTGTAGAGTAGTCGACAGAAAGATCATAGTACAATCCTGCCACCATCGCATAAACCTCCATGCGACCTTTGTCTAATCCAACACTTCGACCAGTCAAGCATTGAAGAAAAATTCCGAACAAGAAATTCCAAACAGTTGGAAGAGCTGACTTCTTGAAATCACTAGTTTTCGTGAGTGGGGGTTGATGACCCATCTCATTAAACATGTGAACAACTTGTGCATAAGTGAGATCAGTAACAAGTTGAGAATTGGGAATATCCAGAATCTGGCAAAAGATCTTCTTAGACAAACAGATTTTCTTGTCATTCACCAGTTGAAAGGTGATAATATCCATTGCTTTGCTATACGTAGCAGTGGATCCTGCCTGTGAAAGCCAAGAGAGAGGAACTGCAAACGAGTTGAACATCGCCTTCGAAAGAACAAAACTTTTCAATGCGACGATTAACATCTTCAACTCTTCAGGATATAAAGACACATCCCCTTCCACTTGATAATTAGTGCTTTTAATCTTCATTATTGGTTGAGAAGTGATGTCTTCAGTTGTTCGAGAAGCAGAATCAATGCCAGCCATGATTAGGGTTTTGAAGCTTTGAAGAACAGAGAGAATTTGGGTATTTTTTTTCTTTTGTGAGCGTAAAGAGACAAAGAACCCGTAATTACCCTTTTTATATGTAACCTTGAATTTGAATTGAACGCGGGATAAGCATTAATTGAGATCTGACGTGGCACCTTGAAAGTTGCACCAGTCTGCCAATAAAGTTGCCATGTGTCAAAAAGTAACTGTCACACCGCCTTGAAACCAGGACTGAATTCAAAATGTCTCATCAGACAGTCTATTCGAGTCTCCTCAAGGAATAGTAACCGTCATCGACCTTCGGATGGAGGTTAAGCTTTTTCGTCTTTGGGTTTAGAGACGAAGTCATTTGCTAGAATGTCGAAATCATCAGCCTGAGTTGGTATTACTCAGAATCTCAAGGATTTCATGTGCGCAGTGTGCCAAAGAAAAGATAAGAAACAAATTAACGAAAATTTGGATCTGTGATGTCAAAAAAAAAAATTCGACACAAAATCAGAGAAACCTCGGGCAAAGGTTGCTTCATTAACTATCAAGAGAGATAATCAACTGCTTGTGTATGTTCCCGTGAATTACAGTCGAATACTTATAGAGAAGTATCGAAGGGCTTCTTTTGTTAGGCTTATTGGGTGGTTTATAATTTCGTTACATATCATCCTAAAGATAAGGTGAGTAATTGTAACAGAAATTACTTGTTTGACCAGTGTAGTCAGTGACAAGTATGCTTTGAAGTATGTTGATAGTAACTTTGAAAGCAAATGAAACTCATATAGAAATCATGTTCATTAAAAAAATATTTGTTTTGGATCATGTTGGGTAACAAACATCGTGGGCTTCGATAGTTTGATCAAAATCACTGATGAGAATGGAATATGATTTTGAGTTTCGAAAAATGGTACTGAAACAAATGTTTCGTTAAATCTAGAACATAGTTCCCCGTCAATTCCTTACTAAGAAAAAAAGTTGGGTTTCACTTGCATCACGGCCTCACGATGTCAGATCATTAACACAGAATTTTGATATATCTAATTCTTGATGGGTCGAATCAAAGATCTCTTGTACATATGTATTCGTGTGTGCAAGTGTAAGAAATTTGGTGATGAAAAAGATTGGTTTCCAGTAACCAAGTGTACCTCTGTTATTTTCGGACAAAACAGATAACTCTTAACTCATGTGAGAAGAGTAAGGTAGCTCAATTGACTAACGTGAATATAAGCCTGACTTGGGAAGAAATTTTCGTATGAAAAATTTCATTAAGGCTTTCGTAAACACACATTGAGTCTACAGAGGCTTGGGTCAACATGTTGCAGCATGCTTCTAGGGACAGTCTAACTAGTACATAGTTGTCGAAAGTTTACCTTCCCATATAAACGCAAGCATGACCCTTGAAAAAAATTTCGTGTTATCTGCACAAAGAAAAAGAAACAAAGAAAATAACAAAAATCTTCTTAATATTTTTGATTTTTCGAACAGAAAAAGATATTTTTGAGTTTTTGTGAATTTTTCAAAAAATAAAACAATTAACAAAAGAAAATCTTTTTGGAATTTTTTATTTTTCGAAAAGATAACAAGAAAACGAAAATAAAATCTTTTTGGAGTTTTTGATTTTTCGAAAAGATAACAACAAAACGAAAATAAAATCATTTTGGAGTTTTTGATTTTTCGAAAATAAAACTAAGATACAAACTTACGAAAAACATTTTTACAAACAAACGAAAATTTGTAAACAAACTACAATTTGCCATTCTTACGAAAATTTGGCAAACTAACGAAAATTTTGTACCACAAAACCAACATGCAAATTGTCGAATTCGAAGCGTGTCGAAGCGTTGACTATGAACAGTAACTGCTGAATGACATCTTATTGCCTCTGAATTGACACATTTGTATTGCACTCCTTTGCTATACGTTCGAAATCCTTCCTGGAACAGAACTAGCTTCAATCATTCCCAAACCTGTCAAAATTCGAACAAATGATTTTTCATCCAAAGCTTTTGTAAAAATATCATCAAGCTGATCAATTGTTTTTACAAAATAAACTTCAATGTTTCCATCTTCCACATGATCTTTGATAAAGTGATAACGAAGAGCTATATGTTTTGTTTTCGAATGTTGTACTGGATTATGACAAATGCGTATAGCACTTTGAGAATCACAGTACAATGGAATCTTTTTCATATTCACAGCATAATCTCTCACCTGACTTTGAATCCAAATAATTTGTGATGTACAAGCAGCAGCTGCTACATATTCGGCTTCAGCAGTAGAAATCGAAACACACGTTTGCTTCTTCGACTGCTTGTACTTTTTCGATCCAAGGTACACCCTCCTAGATCTGCATCTGAAAATGCCTGAATGAAAAATCCTGTTTTCGAAGGATCCCACAATCCTAACGAAATTGTTCCCTTGAGATAACGAAAGATATTCTGCACAACTGTTAAATGTGGTTCTCGAGGATTTGCTTGATACCTAGCACAATTACATACAGAAAACATGATATCCGGTCTACTTGCAGTAAGATAAAGCAGTGAACCTATCATGCTCCTATATAAAGTAAGATCAACTGCAGACATTTCTAACGAAGGTGTTAGCCTTGTGCCAACAGCCATTGGTACTCTTAACTTCGTGCTATTTGTCAATCCAAACTTTTCAAGCAAATTCCTTGTATATTTCTCTTGATTGATGAATATGCCTTCTCTGTTTTGACATATGTTTAAGCCAAGAAAATTATTGATTTTACCCATCATGCTCATTTCGAATTGGCTTTTCATCAAATTTTCAAATTCATTAGATAAAGCAGGGTCAGTAGAGCCAAAAATAATATCATCAACATAAATTTGAACAAACATCAGATGATTCCCAACTTTCTTTCGAAATAATGTGGGGTCAACTGATCCTTGCTTAAATTTCCACTGTTTTAAGAAACTGGTAACAGTTGCATACCATGCTCTTGGTGCTTGTTTTAACCCATAGACAGCTTTATCTAAAATATATACATGATTAGGATGCATTTCATTTACGAAACCTGGAGGTTGTTCTACGTAAACAGTTTCTTCGAGTTCTCCATTGAGAAAGGCACATTTCACATCCATTTGAAAGACATCAAAATCCTTATGAGCTACATATGCTAAGAATATTCGAACAGCCTCGAGTCTTGCAACAGGGGCAAAGGTTTCTTCATAATCAATCCCATCTTGTTGCTAATAACCTTTTACAACTAGACGTGCTTTATTTCGTATAATATTTCCATCTTTGTCGATTTTGTTTTTGAAAATCCATTTTAACCCGACAATCGAAACATTTTCAGGTTTAGGAATTAATCTCCAAACCTTGTTTCTTTCGAATTCAGCCAGTTTAGATTGCATTGCAACAACCCAATCTGAGTGTTCCATTGCAATCTTAACTGTCTTTGGTTCAATGTTAGATATGAAAACATTGAACATGCAAAATTCTTGATGAGTATTTAATACCTCATTCTTCGCACGAATCTGAGCTCTTGTTAATACTCCATCTTGAGGATTTCCAATGACTTGATCTATAGGATGAGTCTTTGTCCATTTCTCTATCGGTGGATATGCCAGATCGAATTCCAAAGGTGCATCTTCAAACATCTCTTCATTTTCAGATCCTACAACAGAAACATTATCATTAGATCATTAAAATCATCGTTTTGATTAAGATTTATTGTATCATTTTCCTCTTCAACACAATTATCATTTTAATTCTCCCCCTCAACTAGATGCTCCCCCTCAACAAATTCATCCATTCTCCCATTCTCCCCCTCGAAAGAATGCTCCCCCTCAACCAGAGTATTCGAATCCGAGTGCTCTCCTTCCACTGGATTACGAAGCATACTTTTGCCAACCCGGGAATAATTCGTTGTTGAATTAACATCTACTATATTTTGAGGATTTTCCAAGTCATCATTATGCTTCGAAGATTCAGAGTGATGATTATCATTCGCATGAATTTCAGCATCCACAGCCCTGTCAGGAATACCAAAAACTAAATCATAATCAAAGTCAGTTGAATTTGATTCTTCAGTTTCATCAGATGATTCATTAATAATTGGTTTCTGTTCAAATTGCTTTTCAACTTGTTTGACATAATAATCCTCGAAAGTAAGATTGAGAGTCTCTTCGACTTTTCTTGTGCGCTTATTTAACACTCTGTATGCAACTGAATTGTGCGAATATCCCAAAAATATGCCTTCGTCAGCTTTAGCTTGAAATTTTTAAGGCTATCTTTAAGATTCATTATAAAACACCTGCAGCCAAAAACATGAAAGAATTTGACATTAGGTTTTCGGTTAATTATAATTTCATACGGAGTGATATTGAATCGACGATGAATGAAAGATCGATTTTGAGTGAAACAAGTTGTCGAAACTGCTTCAGCCCATAGATATTGAGGAAGATTCGCATATGTCAACATAGTTCTCGCTGCTTCGCAAAGTGACCTATTTCGTCTTTCAACCACACCATTTTTCTGCGGTGTATAGGGCGAAAAGAAGTTATGCGAAACTCTTTTTTATGTTAAGTACGAATCCAACACTTTGTTCTTAAACTCAGATCCATTATCACTTTTGATCTTTCGAACATTTTTCTTCAGAATTGTCTCAATCTTCTTAATAAACTCGATCATTGTTTGAGTAACCTCAGATTTTAACCTGAGAAAATATACCCAAGTAAATCGTGAAAAATCATCAACAATAACCAAAATGTACCGTTTCTTGTTGAGAGTTGCAACATTCGATGGTCCACAAATGTCAATGTGTAGAAGTTCCAACGGTTCCACAATTTTCGAATCTATCACAATTGGATGTCCTTTCATGTGTTGTTTCCCTTGTGCACAAGCTGCACACAATGTATCATTGTCAAATTTTAGTACAGGTAAACTACGAACAAGATCATCAACAACCAATTTATTCAAATTTCGAAAGTTTAAATGTGATAAATGTCGATGCCATAACCAGCTGATGTCAGAGGAAGCTTTCAAAAGTAAGCACACTGAGGGTTTGCCGATGATTGGTTTGATATCAAGAGTAAACATGTCACTATGTCGTTTGGATTTGAGCAAGACTTCGTTAGTTTCAACATTTGAAATGATGATGCCTTCTTCGTTAAACACCACTTGATTGCCAGTGCCCACAACAAGTTGGGAAACACTTATCAAGTTATGTTGAAGACCTTCGACATAAGCCACGCGATTAACAGTGAACTTTCCATTCGTGACTTTGCCATAACCTTTCACTTGGCATTTGTGATTATTGCCAAACTTCACAACTCCTGCATTTTCCAAGCGTCGAAAATCTCTCAGATTTTCCTTTCGTCCAGTCATGTGACGTGAGCAACCACTATCAATATACCATTTCTCATCATATTGCTCGTCACATAGTACCTGCGATCAATGAAAGAATTTAGGCACCCAAGGCTGTTTGGGTCCTTGGAAATTAGTTTTGAAAACAGAATGAAATGAAGAACTTTTAACCCAGTCACAAACTTTAGTTTTGAGACTATCAATTAAGTCCACATCATTATTTAAAGAAACATAAACATAAGTTTTTGTTAGTTTGGGATTGTCACTGACACAGGCCTTCGTCGTTTTAGATTGAGTATGAACAAGCTTTTCTTTCGAAACCGGTTGCCAAGTTTTTACCGAAACATTCGAATCTTTTGAAGATGAGCTTTCAGTTGAAGAAGAATTCACATAATTCTCATAGGCTTCGTGAATTTGTTGTTGAGAATATTTCCTTGATTGATATTTTCGTCCTTTTCCTTCAAGCCAATGATCGATGTTTTTGTTACAAGACAACCCTTTTGTGTACGAAACTTTTAAGCTTTGTTTTCCTGTAGGATTTGGAAATTTTGGTTTTTGTGGAAAGAAATCAACATTTGATTTGGGTCGAAATGCTATAGCGTATCGACTTCCATCATTGTTTCCAACACTTCGATTTTGAGAAAACCGATTTGGAGATTTTTGTTTTTGAGAAAACCTTGTTTGTTCATTAGAAGAAAATCGTTGTTGTGATGATTGATTTTGAACAGTCTTTGATGTATTTTTGTTATCTTTTGAAAATGATGAGTTTGAAACTTTCGAAGAATTTGTTTTTGGTTGAAATTCAGATTTAGATTTATTTTTTTGAGCGGGATTTTGTTTTGGATCTGAATGAATAGCTGAATAAGAAGACTTGTTCTTAGCAGATTTAGTCTTTGTGTTTGCAGTTGTTTTCAAATTCAAACCATTTTGTTGTTTTCGAAGTTCCATGGTTTGCCAAAAAATCTTCTTTCGAGCTTGTCTTTTTGAAAATGCATTTTCTTTTGAAAACTTGTCAATTTGTTCTTTAAATTCTTTGGAATTTAATTTGACAACAGTTTCATTTTCCACAACAACTTCTTTTGTACCTTCTTTTACAATTTTCGACTTTTCAACCCATTTGCGTTGTGGTTTTTGTCTTTGAAAAACATACGAATTCTTTGTTAAGGTATTTTCAACTGTGCTTTGATTTGAAAAGAATCCTTCGTCTGTTGTCTTCTTGTTGTCATCTTCGACCATTTTGTTGAATTATGGTTTTAATGTTCTCAACATTTCCATTAGTAACAAACACTTGATTTGGAAAGACAACATCATTAGTACACTTGAAATTAGGATACACCACTTGATTTGTTTCCAAATAATGAGCTCCTTTTTCAGACAACACTTTGTCAAAATGTTCAGTATCCCCAAATACTTGATCAACAACAACACGATGAATTTCTTTTTCTATCGAATCTTTGTTTGATGAGACCTTTTTGTCCGATTCGTCATCATCACTGCTATCCGTTTGACTATCTCGGATATCCACAAACTCAAAATCACAAGCTTTTGAAGTTGAAGGTTTGTCAGTGTCAATCTCAACTTCCAAATCCTTAACTATTTCGTTTCCTTTAGATTTTGATGCGACATTTATGACAGACAACTGAGAACAATCAACATCCTCAATATCACTAATTTCGCTAATATTGTTAGAGTTATCTTCAATATCGGCAAAATTAGATTGAAAATCAGATGTCGAATTCTCAGTCTTTTTCAAAATTTTGATTTGTTCTGATTTTGTCAAAGTATCATTCACAATGTTAACTAATTCATTTGTATCAAGACATTAATTAATTTTGACAATTCCATAAGCATATCTATCATCAGGAATTTTGTCAAACTCAACAATATTTTTCTCACAATCATACGAAATATTATCTACCTTCGCTCTTTCATATGCTAGAAAAGGTAATAATTTCCTATGTTGTTCCTTGCTAATATCACATGAATGATGCAATGCAGTTAATTTTCCATATAGACGTTTAGCAGAATTGCAGTAGATATTTCGTTGCGCTAACAAAAGTTTCACATCACTAGATAACGAATCTCGATCACACATTATGTTTGTTATTTGCAATTCTAAACATTCTATCTTGACAACTTTCGAATCTAAGTTCTTATGTGTCTCTAACAACTGATTGCTTAATTTCTTAGCTTCATTGCTAGCAGAAACAACCAAATTATCAAAATAAGCAACAGTATCATCAAAAGCAACAATTTCAGAATCATATGCACTTAAAGGAATATTGAAAGATTGAAGAATATTACGTACCTTTGTTGTCATTGGAGACTTATCAGCAGATTTTGACACAAAGCAACGGACCTTGACCTCTTCGTCTGAATCTTCCTCCAGCTTCGCATACATAGCCCAATGCGTAGGATTACACATTTCCTCATCATCGGAGCCCGAATACCAGATTTGATATGTGCCATCATTCTCCTGTTCACCTTGAGCCACCAAAGACAAATTTTTCGCCTTCGTACGTACCTCTTCAAACCTCTCCACATAATACGCCTCATCCTTCACTCTATTCTTCTTCTCATCTTTCTTTCGAAGCATGCAATCATTTGCTAGATGATTGGCTCCATTGCAATAATGACAATCCATACCAGAATCTCCTTTCAATTTCTTCTCCTCAGCACCCTTCTCATCATTCTTCTCACACTTCTTCTTCTCTTCTCCTGCAAATTTGTTCACGAAACTTCCTTTTCCCTCACTTTTCTTCGCCTTTGAATTAAACGGTTTCTTGAAAAACTTTTTGACTCGGTTGTTAGAGTAAAAAGCAATTGCCTCATCATCCGAATTCATGAGAAACCCCTCTTCTTTATCAGAATCACCTTTTTCAACAGTTTCCTTTTCAGTCACTTTCGTGAGTTTTCAGTTGATTGTACAAATCATTCAAAGAAGATGTATCGAAACTTTGTTGATTTTTAACCATCATGCTAACACTTCTCCAATCTTTACGGAGTCCCATAACAAAGGTGAGATTGAATTCCATGGCAGACCTCGTGATTCCATAACGATTGCATTTGTAAATCAGCTCATTCAGCCTATCATAGTAACTTTCAATCATTTCACCATCTTTTTTCTTGAAATCCTTCAATTCAATGAAACATTGCTTAACTGAATTGATTTTCATCTTCTCGCTGCCTTGAAACTTTTCTTTGAGATTATTCCAGATTTCCTTTGTAGTTGTACAACTTATGACATAGTTATACACCACTGGAGGCAATGCACCACGCAACTCCCTTATGCATCGTTTTTCATGTTTCTTCATACGATCAGTTTGATTTTCCACACTCGTAGTACTAGATGACGATCCAATTGGTTGAAGGTTCGTTGGAAGAGTAACATTCCCTGAGATGCAAGACCAAAGCTCTTCATCGATTCCATTCAAGTAATCCTGCATACGATCAGACCACTGATCATAGTATTCAGGAATGAGCATAGGAATCTTAGTTGAAGATCCTAGCAGATGAGAGTATGAAGTCATCGAGTTGAGATTGAAGTTCGCCATTAATGTACGGAAGAAATTTTTTTAGAATTTTTGAGAAATCAAAGAGAATTTGAAAGCAAATTGCTGAATTGATCAGAAAAACAAAGTAGAATACTTGATTCAACAAATTTCTTGCAGAATCAAATCACAACATAAGATCTAGAAAGCTTTTTCACGTCAAAAGATGCGGAACTTTTTGAACCAAAATTTTGATTCAAAAACCTTTTGAAACAGAGTGAAAATTAGATCTCAGATCATGATTCCTGCTCTGATACCAATTGAAGAATCGTGGAATCAAGTATTAAACAAAATCAGAGTAAAACGAATGCAGATTGAACAAACTATGTAAATAAGATCTGGTTTATGTTCATTGATGCTTTCAACATTTATAGAAAAAAATAGACAGGTTCTCTCAAGGACTCTTATCTAACTCTAGTAAAGTTCCATATTTATAGGAACAGTGAAACCATACAAAAAATACTAAGACATTGACACTTAAGCTTCGTTCGAAATACACCTTAGTAAATAAACTTAACAATCATACGAAGGGCACAAAAGAATTCGACATATTACAACTAAATTCGACCCTTACAATGAGGAGGTATGTATGGATTGTGTAAGATAACATGAGAAGACTTGGTATGAATACATTGGTATGGTTCTTAATTGGTTTGTAGCCCTTTGACTTGGAGCAAGAATACAACCACCTATCCCATTCATTGGTTGGATGCGACCATGTTTTCATCTGATTGTGTTATGGTAGCAGCCTATGTTGTGAAAGGTATTGTACTTGATAAAAGGGTATGGCCTGGGTCGTGTTTGGTTAGCGTCGAAAGGAATGTTGAATGGGTTTTCTGCAAGATAATGGGTTGATGTTGAATGAGCCGACTTTTAGTTCGGATCGGGTTCCGGGGAGGACCGTCTGAGTGGCTGAGGTGGAGACGCGAGAACACTACCCTGAGTTAGTTGCAGCAGCGGAATTCGACGATGAAGTATTATTTAAGTGGGGGAGAATTGTAACATCTAGATTTTCAAGTATTTACCTTTTAACCCCCTTCGTATGAGAAATGACTGCATTTTGGCCCTTAGTGGCATTTTTGTAAAATCAGACCAAGAACAAGTACGTTTGGCGTACGTTGTGTACGTTGGGCGTGCACACGCGGGTCTTAGTACGCTTGGCATACACCGTATATGCAGGGTGTACGTGAATATTCCTTCAACCCTAATTTTTAGGGTTTGGTCCATATATAAGCATCATTAACTCTACATTTCTCATTTCTTCTCTAGCCTCCAACCTTTTTTCGTCCTTTGCAACCCTAATCCATTGTGTGTGATTTTTTGAGCTCAAAAGTGTGTGTTTAAGGTGCCTTTAAGCAATGTGAAGAAAGAAGCTGTTGGATTATGTGTCTAAGTGTGACATCCCAGAATTTAGGGCTGAATTTGTAAACGATCAGGTCACTGCGAACCTTTTCGTATCTTGACTGATCGAATTTTAATACATATTATAGTAAAAATATTTGTAAATTCAGAAAGATCAGACGTTCTGGACCTATTAGACGTGAAACTTCAAACACGGATTCCCGGAGTTCTACAAATCGAAAAATTAATCTGTTTGGATTTTCTTTGAAACCGTTGAACTTAAAACTATTGTTCTTCAAGTACTCCTTTAATTGATTTAAAAAAAACCTAAATAAACATAGCATATATAAATAACTAAATGAAAATAAAATTAAAGTAAATGAATGCATATTAGTGTAGGGGCAAATTTGCAATTTCCTAAAACTAATTTAGTCACAATATATGAAATTAGGGTGGAGTTAGTTAGTGTGCCAAATAGCAGGGACCATTTGTGCCAAAATTAGAAAGACTGTGTCTTCTTCCCCCCTTCACCAGGTGCATGTCTTGTTTGTTCTGTTTTTCCCCATTAGAACTGATACAAAAACGAATCTTGGAAAAGAAGTGATCCAAATTCCTGAAAGGTGAGTCTTTGACTAAATTGACGAGTCTCTTTTCAAATCCTTTTGACTGGAAATCCCGGATTTAAGGCTATTAAGAGGAAATTGTCGGCATTGGAACTTCACCACCAAGAACCACCACACTACCCCCAGTGTTCAGTCAAGTCCCACCCCTTTCTGTTGTAGATCAAACTAATAGACACGCAAGGAAACCGAAAAATAATATTGAAAATTATATGTCGATTAGTTACGAATAACAAATCCAATTATTATTATTATATTTACCAAGTTTCGTCCAAAACCAGATCAATCCTTCACGATTAAATCTGATTATAAGAAAGGAAGAAGAGGACTGCCCTGTTGTTGGACGAAATTAAATGCAAGACGGAAAAGTAAAACCGGCTTGTTGATGGTTGATCTTGAACTTGAAACAACTGCACGGATTGGACACCTGTCCTTAAAGGTTTTTACCTCGATTCTACTGGCTGTAAGAAACACAGTAAAACCCCAGGATTTAATGCAGATCTATCGATCTTCCAACAAAACTAGAAATCGACAAACACAAAGCGAATACTCGGAAACCAGAAGAAAAAACGCAGAGAGTGGGAGAGAGCTTCGATTTTTCATGAGTAGTCAATACAGCTCCTAGGGGGCATTATTTATAGGTATCGAAACCCTAGAAGACATGAAACGGGCCCCCATAGGCCGACCCCTAGAAACCCTAGGGCGACGACTTGCTCTCCAAGCAAGCCGTTTTCTGATCCTTCGAGAATATTTTGTCACCTTATCCACGAAGTCAACTCTGTTCAACCGTTTGACCGGGTCGGTGAAACCGACTTGAACCAAACTCGCCAAAAATGAAAGCTCCTCAGCTCCCAGCGACCGATGCGTCGTGCGAAGTGCCAAGTGCTCCTAAATCGCGCCATTTCGTGCACTCGCGGCATCGGCTAGTTCTAGGCTAGGCTAGGGGCGCGCGTGGGCTTGGCCCATTGCTTGATCCACTAAATCCTTTGAAGGCCTATCAAGGGAATAAGATTATAAGCCCACAAAAGTTTCTTCCCCCCCCCCCCCCCACCAATGTGGGATACAAAGGAAATTTCGAACTTGCAATTCCTTTATATATATAAAGTTCCAACAATCCCCCACCAAGTTGGAAAGTTTCCTTTCACTCAGACAGATGATGTCACTTGGGTGTCACGAAGATTAAACCCTAATTTCATGAGAACAAACAAGAAGAAACCGATTCAATGGTATCCTTATAGGTTTAAACCATGAACCTTAATGACCTCTCCGGTTTACCCCCACACATCACAAGTCATCTTTGTGTTCTCCCTGAGCGCTAATATCACCATGCGCTATAAACCCTTTTCATGACCCTTGGGTGTCACGAAGATTAAACCCTAATTTAATGAGAACAAATAAGAAGAAACCGATTCAATGGTATCCTTATAGGTTTAAACCATGAACCTTAATGGCCTCTCCGATTTTCCCCCACACATCACAAGTCATCTTTGTGTTCTCCCTGAGCGCTAATATCACCATGCGTTATAAACCCTTTTCATGACCCTTTAGAAGATAAACCACTAATCTTCACTTGAGGCGGCACCACCTCTAGATCATATAGGCAAAGTTTTACAACATCTTCGTTGCTTAGATGTCTCTAACGTTTTACGACGTACTATCCTACCTTACATGGATCTATCATTAATGATAGTACCTCCTATCGTTAGTGACTTCGTTGTTACCCTTTAAACATGAGAATTAGGAGCACAAATGTCAAGTTGGGTTTCCATCACTAAACGATTCTATTGTGGTTTTAGACTCATGACTCTCGTGGTAGATGTAACCAAATCTCTCGTTAGAGTTTTGGTAAACGGATCAGCCAAGTTCCTACTTGTCTTGACATAGACAACCTTGATGGTACCACTTTCAATTAGTTGTCTCACAAAATTGTGTCGTAGACCTACATGTCACGACTTCCCATTGTATATTGCATTATATACTTTGGATAGTGTGGCCTCACTGTCACAGTACATGGGTATTGAAGGAATTGGAGTATCCCACACACGAATATCCATAAGTAGATCTCGAATCCACTCTGCCACTTTGCCCGCTGCTGCTAAGGCAATTAGCACTGCTTCCATCGTTGAATGAGCTATGCATGTCTGTTTCTTGCTCGCCCAAAAAATAGCACCACCAGCTGGAGTATAAACCCAACCACTTGTTGATTTTGAATCACTAGTGTGATCAATCCAGCTGACATCGGAATAACCTCCAAGTATTCCATTAGATGACGAATTCGTCAACTCAAAAATACTTGTCCTTTTCGGGTATCCTAGTACTCTACCCACTACCTTCCAGTGCTTCATCCCTGGATTAATAATATAGTGACTCAATTTGCTTACAGCGAATGCGATATCAGGTCTTGTGCAGTGAGTAGCATGCATCATGCTTCCAACTGCACTAGCATATTTTAGTTGAGCCACTGCTTGACCAGAATTCACCTTTAGTTTCACACTTGAATCAAAAGGAGTGTTGAATTCTTTAATGTTCAAATGTTGAAACTTTGTCACAATTTTCTCTATGTAATGAGATTGACTCATAGAAATCTGACCACCTGTCCTTTTCACCTTGATACCAAGAATTGTATCAACTTCTCCATGATCTTTCATCTTAAAGTTCGAGGATAGGTATTTCTTCGTCTCAAGAATACCTTCTAGGTGAGTGCCAATGATCAACATATCATCAACATAAAGACATATAACTACTACGTAATCAGATGTATATTTGGAATAAATATATTTGTCAGCACTATTTTGCTGGAAACCAAAGGCAGTCACAGTGGTGCCAAATCTCTCATGCCACTGTTTGGGAGCTTGCTTCAACCCATACAAGGATTTAACAAGTCTACACACTTTGTTTTCTTGTCCAGGTATCACAAAACCTTTAGGTTGCTCCAATTAAATCTCCTCCTTGAGATTACCATTCAGAAAGGCTGTCTTCACATCCATTTGATGAATGTACAATCCTTTCAAGGCTGATATTGCTATGAGAGTTCTAATTGAACTAATCCTAGCAACTGGGGAATAGGTATCAAAATAATCGATCCGTTCTCGCTGTCTGTAGCCCTTTGCAACCAATCTTGCTTTATAGGAGGATATGGATCCATCTGGATGATATTTCTTCTTGAATATCCATTTGGATCCTATGGGTCTTCTCCCCTTGGGTAGATCAGCTAACTCCTAAGTTCCATTACCCATAATTGAATCCATTTCGTCATTGATGGCTTCCTTCCACAAAGGAGCATCTCGAGACGGCATAGCTTTAGTAAAAGACTTAGGATCATCATCTAAGTTAATGGAAAAGATGACCTCTCACGTCACTTTCTTTTGCGTTCCTTCGACCAAATAAGAATAGAAATCATCTCCAAAATGTTTCTCTATTCTAGCCCTAGTACTTCTCCTTGGTTCCTCCATAATAGGAGGAGGTAGGAGTATTTCTCTAGAAGTACTTGTAGGTGTTGTATGACTAGAGTTTTCTTCATCCCTAGAAAACTTGTCTTCAAAGAATTCCACATCTTTGGATTCCACAACAACACCCGAATCAATATCCAATAACCGGCAAGCCTTGCTATTTTGAGCATATCCAATGAATATACTCTTATTAGCTCGCGCTCCCACTTTGGTTCGCCTAGGATCGGGAGTCCGATAATAAGCAACACACCCCTACACTTTCAAATAGTCTAGGTTAGGCTTTCTACCTTTCCACAACTCATAAGGGCTTGTAGGAATCACACGACTAGTGATCCTATTACGAACATAGCAAGCACTCAATAGTGCTTCCCCCCACAGATTGTTTGGTTGACCTGATTGGTTCAACATACAGTTCTCACAAAGGGTTCGGTTCTTTCTTTCAGCCAAACTCTATCATGTTTGATTCCATTCTCTTCGCAGAATGTGTCAAACTCTTGGTTGAAATATTCTCCGCCTCTGTCTGAGCGAAGAATTTTCATGTGTCTTTCAAGTTGATTTTCAACCTCAGCCTTATATCGTTTAAATGCATCAAAAGCTTCATCTTTTGATCTCAGCAAATCAACAAGTAGATATCGACTGGAGTCATCACAAAATGTGATGAAATACCTTTTTCCTCCTCGAGAAAGGAAACAACTCACATATATCAGAATGAATCAACTCAAGTAATTATGTGTTTCTCTTAACTGATGGAAATGGTTTCTTAGTAAACTTTGATTTTACACATGTTTCACATTTTTGAAAATCATTTGTGTCATATTTTAACATTCCTTTAGTTTGCATTTTTTTCAATGTTTTTAACATTAGTGTGAGCTAAACGTTTATGCCATAAAGAAATTGAACAAAAAAAATAACTAGAAAAGTTCACTTCATTCACATTAGTAACCAATCTACCAATTACATCATTACCAACACTTGACACACGAGAAACACTAGAACTACCACTCTCAACACTAGGACCACTCATATTACCCTCATCACTAAGGCACAAGCGATACATCCCCGAACAATTGTTCACCCTCCCAACATATTTTCGGCCTTTAGTGATCACAATCTTGCCTTTCTCAAGCACCATCTTGAACCCACCCTTGTCAAACTTGTCCGCAGAAACCAACCCCTTCGAGATAGTAGGAACATGAAGAACATCTCGAAGGGTTACCCATTCACCACGTGTGAACTTCAACCGAACATCACCTCTTTCTTGAACTTTAGCTCTGTGTCCATCAGCACCGACGACGACCGTCCCATGTGGCATTGGGCGGTAAGTGCGGAAGCTCTCTCGTTTCCCACAAACATGCACAGTGGCTCCAGTGTCCACGAACCATCCTTGAGCACAAATTTCTCGAGTGAGGCATGAGATCATGAAAATCTATCCAAAGTTCACACTTGCCACCATGTCAGTCACCTGCTCGACTACATGTGCAACCGGTCCTGATTTGCAATCTTTATATTCTCTCACATAGTGCCCAATCTCTCCGCAAACATGGAAAGGTCCGACCCTCTTTGGCTTTGAGTTAGGATTCTGACGACCCGGTTTCTTGAAGCTTTGTTTCTTGGCTCTGAAGTTCTTCTTGTTCTGTCCCCCAGACTTGCCTTTGTGACTAGAACCCCCAACTGACACATGATGCACACTCGATCCAACTTTACCACTCTTGTCCCTGATGCGAGTTTCCTCCTTAATGCGGAGGTGTTTCATCAGATCATCCAAGGAGTAGTCCTCATATTTGTGCATCATTCTCTTAGAGAAATCTTTCCACGAAGGTGGCAGTTTTGCAATGATCGCACCAACCTGAAAGAGTTCTGGAATAGAGATGGAGAGTGCGTTCAACTTGTTGACCATGACTTGGCGTTCATGCACTTGCTCCATGATTGACTTGTCATCAGCCATTTGAAACTCTAGGTACTTAGACACAAGGTACTTATTAGTACCTTCCTCATGTACCTTGTACTTAAGTTCCAACGCACTCCATAGCTCTCTTGGATCTTTGACCGGCGCGTAAAGATCATAGAGCCTATAGGACAGGGAATTCTTGATGTCACCCACACAAAGTTCCTCAGACCCTCTACGCAAAGTCCTTTGCTTTTCCAGTTCTGCGATGACCGCTAGGTCCACAGTTTTCCCCTGCTCGGGAATTGGATTAGCAGGAATTGGTGCCAGTTCTGGGTCCAACGCAAAGGCGAGCTTCAAAACATGAAGCATGAACTTGACCTTCTCGGCCCAATGGGTGTAGTTCTGACCATCGAATTTTTCAAGTTTGGGAAACTTTTGGCACATGAAGTGGAGGCTAGCAGTAGTGTCCATTAGTCTTTTGATTTATCACAATAAATAAAAACCTTTAAGATTGTTTTAGATCAAAATAATAGACACGCAAGGAAACCGACAAATAATATTGATAATTATATGTCGATTAGTTGCAAATAACAAATCCAATTATTATTATTATATTTACCAAGTTTCGTCCAAAACCATATCAATCCTTCACGATTAAATCTGATTATAAGAGAGGAAGAAGAAGACTGTCCTGTTGTTGGACGAAATTAAATGCAAGACAGAAAAGTAAAACTGACCTGTTGATGGTTGATCTTGAACTTGAAACAACTGCACGGATCGAACTCCTGTCCTTAATGGTTTTTACTTCGCTTCTACTGGCTGTAAGCAATAGAGTAAAACCCCAGGATTTAATGCAGATCTATCGATCTTCCAACAGCATTGGAAATCGACAAACACAAAGCGAATACTCGGAAACCAGAATAAAAAACGCAGAGAGTGCGAGACAGCTTCCACTTTTCGTGAGTAGTCAATATAGCTCCTAGGGGGGAGTATTTATAGGTATCGAAACCCTAGAAGGCATGAAACGGCCCCCCATAGGCCATCCCCTAGAAACCCTAGGGCGACGACTTACTCTCCAAGCAAGCCGTTTTCTGAACCTTCCAGAATATTCCGTCACCTTATCCACGAAGTCAACTCTGGTCAACCGTTTGACCGGGTCGGTCAGACCGACTTGAACCGAACTCACCAATAATGAAAGCTCCTCAGCTCCCAGCGGCCGATGCGTCGTGCCAAGTGCCAAGTGCACCTAAATCGCGCCATTTCGCGCACTCGTGACGTCGGCTAGTGCTACGCTAGGCTAGGCTAGGCGCGTGTGTGGGCTTGGCCCATTCCTTGATCCACTAAATCCTTTGAAGGCCTATCAAGGGAGTAAGATTATAAACCCACAAAAGTTTCTTCCCCCCACCAATGTGGGATACAAAGGAAATTTCCAACTTGCAATTCCTTTATATATATAAAGTTCCAACACTTTCTCCCTGCTAGAAACCGCCATTACCCACCCCACCGGCGCTGCAGGATCTCCCCCCCCCCTCCACCACCACAACCCAACCACCCATCTAGTGTTCAATCAAACCCACCCTCCAATCACCCCTACTATTGTTCATAAAACGAAGAAGGGTACAAGAACTGCTAAGGGCTGCCACCCACGACCATCTACCGCCGCCATTTATGTAGAGTTTCGGCTGCCACCGCCACCACCGGAGTCATTGCCCCTGCTGCTTTTCATTCACGAACTCGACTGTTTTACGATCACACTCAACTCCTCCTCCCTCCCTCATGTCATTCACTTAGACTGTAATCCAAAACAAAGCAGCAGAAGGCCGCCAGTGTAGCCTCCTGCCACCACAGCCACCTTCTCGACGCCGCCGTGTCGCCATCGATTTATTCCCTCCTTACCACCCTCCAGTGTAGCCTCCTGCTGCTTTTCATTCACGAACTCGACTGTTTTACGATCACACTCAACTCCTCCTCCATCTACCGCCGCCATTTATGTAAGTTTCCCTCTCCACCATCGTAAGTCATGATTTATGTCCTAAGGCTTTAATTGAACACAACCAAAACCGATTGTGATCGTTTTCCCCCTCCATTCGAACTGGAACGAGACGCAGCGTCAAAGACGACAACTGTACAAACGCTGATTAGTTTTAGTTAAATAAAACCCTAAGTTTAGTGAAACTTATGGCTTTAGCCCCTCCTGTAACATAAATCAGCAATAAATGCCAAACTTACTTTAATATTAATCAGGATTGGCCCCTCCACCAGGAACCATAACAAATTAAGTCCTAAAACCCCAAATCAGTTTCAAACGTGTACATTTAGTCCCTGGTTTTGAGAATCGTTTGCAAGATCAGTCCCTAGTGTATGATTTTGACAAAATCAAACCCTAGAGTTTAATTATTTAAACCAAGACCACCCTATACTTAATAATTACTACCAAAACTACCCTTGGTTTTATTAGGTAACATAAATAGACCCGGTGATTCGTTTTAAGGGCACGCGACGTCACGAATCGACCTTCACGAAAAATTTCACCCTCGAGCGTCGTTCACGCTTCAAGGGTGAATGTTTATTGACCTTGACAAACATTTTTGTCATAAAAAGTTACTACCTGTGTAGTATTTCAAGTTCATATCAAACAAACATATACGAGTTATCAATCTCTTATCTTGAAATCATTTATGTACTGTGCACACTACCATGAGATTCACCACTTATTCGAACGAGTATTACATATTTTCATGGATTTTCTTATCAAACAAACTCAGTTTTTCATGAAAAACTCTAGTTAAGGGCCTTATGAGTGAGACATTATTCATTACCCTAAGTGCAAACAAACACTTAGAAGACCCAGACCACTATAACTGTTAATCTTCAAAACTGAGATATGTATGTATAGATCTATACGGGTTGACACCCCCACCCGTGGTTTTTAGCTACCACCTCGACCGATCAATCGAAGCGGGTGATAAATATCTAAAACAGTTTTACGACGTCCAATGAAGCGTCGTAGGGGTAGGTACAGTCACATAGCTCAGTTATAGGACTCACTATAAGCATTAACTAGATCTCATAATCTAGAAACCACGGATCCGGTTTCTCTGATTATCAAACATTTTGAGTATTGATTTACTCACGGTTCTCTAAGTACCAAACATTTTTAGTATGGATTTACTCACGGTTCTTTGATCACCAAACATTTTGAGTATGGATTTACTCATGGTTTCTCTGATTACCAAACATTTTGAGTATGGATTTACTCACAGTTTCTCTGATTACTAAACATTTTGAGTATGGATTTACTCACGGTTCTTTGATTACCTAACATTTTTAGTATGGATTTACTCACGGTTTCTCTGATTACTAAACATTTTGAGAATGGATTTACTCATGGTTTCACTGATTACCAAACATTTTAAGTACGGATTTACTTATGATTTCTCTGTCTATCAAATATTTTAAGTATGAATTTACTTACAATTTCCCTTTTATCAAACATGGTTTAAACTAAAAAAAGAAAACTTTTTAGTCTTTTAAAGTATCATTACTGTGGTTAGTAGAAAACCTGTAAACTCTCACCAACCTTGTGTTGACCGTCAAAACTACATGTATTCTCATGATATCACCAAACGAGCTATCAGTCAGAAAATTAGTCATGGATTTCAGACGACCTAGTTTTATCTACCTTTTGTTATATCGGCCTATCTGTTAAGTTAAATTTATGAATTTATTATCATGAACCTTGTATTTAAACCTTAAAGTGTAATGTGACCGCTATGTTGTTATTGTTGTAACTTGTGATGTATATTCAATTTGTTTGTGATCCATGAACTAAGTCGCACAGCCTAACGTATTCCGCCGCCTCGGCCGGGGGTGTGACACTAAGCCCATAACTATAATTTGTATGTACATGACCGGAGAGTAGCATGGTCCATTTGGGTTACCTTCACCAGAGCAATTTGATAGGATGGATTTTTGAGAAAATGTTATTTGTGATTTATTAATATATTATAAGTTCTAATATATTAATATGAAATCATATTATTTAATTAGTATTGATCAAGAATTAATTTCGAATTAATTTAGTGATCAAAAGAGACTAATTAAATATATGGGGACTGATTAAGTAAATCAATGATTCTTATAGTTGTTGGATTAATGTCTAAGTCCATAACTATAATTGGTAAGACTTGACCCGACCCGGCATGGTCCATTTGGGTTGCATGGCATCATGCATTTGGATAGACTATAATGAGAGAAATAACACTTAAGGTTGGTTAATATATTATAAGTTCTAATATATTAATAAGGTTATTTAATTAGTATTGATCAAGAATTAATTTGGAATTAATTAAGTGATCAAAAGGAGACTAATTAAATATATGGGTTGATTGTGTAAATCATTCATTCTTATATATGTGGGCTTGTGATCCAAGATTCCTTAGGTTGGACTAAGTCCATGGGGTGACCCATGGATACTCCATGGAGGTTAAAATCCATGGAGCATAAGGAATGGGTAAAGTTATGAGTTACATGGTGTAACCCTAATAGCCACCATATAAAAGAATCCCATGGCTCAAGAAATCGTGCACTAATGTGTGAGTGTGAGGGCTAGACGATTTCAAGGAGTGTTCAAGTTTCTCTCAAGTTATTCCAAGTGTATTTGGTGTTGTGTGAACCAATTGAGGTGTCACACTTGGGGCACTAGGCACTCAAGCTTCATGAAGACATTCTACATCAAAGAGGTATGTATTCTATCTTGTTATATTTATTATTTTGTATGCTAGATTAGGATAATACCTTGGATGTTCATAATTGTATGTATATTAGAGAAAACATAGATCCAAGGTATTTAGGGTTGCATGTACACTTAGGAGTGTTAGAATGCTCATAACCCAACAGTGGTATCAGAGCCTAGGCTTGTTTTCTTGTTATACTTGCAAATGTAGCTGAAAAATCGAGTTGGATGCATATATTCGATTGTTTTGGCTGGAATTGGACTAGGAACATTACCCTAAGATGTTTTTGGACTTATAAACTTGTTTTTGATGTGGTAATGTTCATGCTAATCCAATTTCTAAGATAATTGTCATAATTTCAAGATTTGTATTAGTTTGTATGTTCATGCTAATTTCTTGAAGATTGATGATTTGAATTATATTGTTCTTATGAGGTTCTTAGATTAATAGAAAAGTTGTGTGAAATAGTTGTTTTCAATCCATTTTAATCTAAGAGTTGATTCCAAAGTGTGTTTTTGTAACTTGTCCTCAAGTTATATGAAAAGTCACATTTAAGAATCATAAAACTCATAAAAGTTGGCAAAGGTTACAAAATGAAGAGTGTAGTTCTAATTAAATGGTTTTATGACTCCATAACTTGTCCACAAGTTATGGAGGTTCAAGAGTCTCTTCATTAAATAAAAAAAAAGTGTAACCTTAATTAGTTCCATAAGTTACAATAAAAAAAAAAGTTATTTTTTTTATTAATTAGTTTAAAGTCTTCCATAACTTGTCCTCAAGTTATGGAACTTGAAGAGTTTTTTTTTTTTAATTAAAACTACTTTAAACTCATAACTTATGGAATTAATTAGTTTTGAATAGTTTCAAAACTTTCCCTCAAGTTTTGGAATTTGAAAAGTTTTCACTTATGAATACTTTAATTCCAAGTTAGCCCTTAGAATTTTAAAAGTTAAAATTCAACCCTTATACTTTATAATATTATAAGTTAATAATATTTATATATATATGTATAAGAGTAAAGTCAGTCTTACCGTTAGTAGGCCTCATTCACGAAGCCGGTCTATAAGGGGGGTATAAGGTTACTGCCTATAAAAAGGCAGTTTAATGGGTGTCCACTCTCACCCACCGCTTCCTTGACTGGTGGAGGGTCGTTAGCCGAACGGGTAGGACAAGGACTATAATTCTCCTTTCATTAAAAGTATTAATGATAAATACTAAGTAACTAAACTCTTATTAATACCCAATCTTAGTTACTTAGGAAAATGTGAATTTGGTGCTAACCCATGAAATTACACTTTGCACTTTGCTTAAGTCGTTAGTGGAGCGTGTGTGGTTAACCGGCACACTAACCTGGACTTAACAAGGTAGGCAAAGGGTAACTTAATATTTATCATAGTATCGGTGGAGCGTGTGTGGTTAACCAGCACACTGATTAAGGGGTAAATATTAAGGGCATCAAGTATATTTGCATGGTTATTCACACCTTGTTTTGTGATCCTCGGCATCCCAGTCACAAAACCTGAAGGGCACACTCGAGATTGAAACATGCCTTTGAACAGTTCAATGAATCTCAAAGATCTAGGACTTTCAAATCCAATTAAAACCTGATAAATTATTTCGTTTTTCATGGTGGAAATTGGTGAATCGTCATTCACCTACTTTCAAATATTTTATAGCTTGGATTACCGCATCCCTCTTCTAAGTTATAAAATAGTTTGTTGGGTCCTAGCCTTAATATTTCATATTGGGTGTCATATTAAGGACTTTAAATCAACTATCTTGAATATCTCCCAAAAAGATGTCTGGTCTAGACATTTATGATCTTCCCAAATCTATTGAAACAAGCTTTCCTAAATGAAGATGATGTCCCATGGATATCATACTTCTTTCACCTCCTCCAATTATTCTCCCTAACCCACAAGTTCCTAAAAAGTTTAAGGTCACTCAAGCCCTATTGGCAAGGCAAGGTCTAGGTGTGATCACATCTTGGAGATGTAGTCACATATTGACAAGCCGGGAGAGTTGGGTGTCAAAGTCTTGAGAAAGTTGGTGGCTCAACTACTTTCTAAGTCACATAGTGCATTCTTTTGAGAATCCTATGAAACAGACTAAGACAAGACCCTTAATGATCTTATCTATTTGCTAAGATCAACTTCCTAAAACGCTATGGACATTGACAATGATGACATTGGATATCCAGTAAAGCTCTCTCTTCCCAATGGAAAGGGATCGGCCATAGTCAACTCGGTTGACCCAATGGTAAAGAGAGAGGCGAAGTCTGAGATAGTCCCATTATCAAGGGTCCATAGGTAACTATTGCCAAAGGAAGGGGAATTGGTTACGAAGCTGCCAAATTTACCTAAGGATGTTAAAGTCAATAAGTTTGGCTCTACTTCAGGTAAAGTCCATTGTCTAACTCTATTAAGTACATGCTGATTCTGATCGCGAAGATGGATTTCAATCGCATGGTTCGGTGATCAGAATTTTGGGCTATTACTTAAGAGTTATGATATTTATATTGCTTAGGAATAGATAACAACAAGGTTTTCATATGGATTGTAAGGATAAGTTTTTCCGCAAAGTTTTAAAATAAAAGAAAAAGGTTTTGATTTTATTTATTTTAAGTATCCTTATAATGGCATTTGTGAAAAGTTGTTGCTTATAAGATTCCATTGATAGCAATATTGGAAAAATGGATTTGATTCCTTCGGTTGTGGTAGTGTCTAATATTACCAAATAAGGAAAGATTCTCATCACCCAAGGTTCAATTGGACCGAAACTTGGAATCATGCAAGTTGTATAGTATGATGAATGAGAACTTTCAGCTTGGAAAATTAAGACTAATTCCTTATGTGAATAAGGAAAGGACTAAGGGATCGAGTACACATTCTTGTGCACTGGTCAAGTCCACCACAAAAGATCAAGAAGACTATTCGTCATGATTTACTTAAGTTCAGTAAATATGGTTATACTTATAAGTTTAAGTATAAGTCTGTAGCATTGGAGAAGTTTCAATGTGAGACAGAACGAATAAGAAGAATCAAAGTATGGCAGAAAGATAAAAGTTTCTCAAATCTGAAAAGATGGGAGAGTACTTTAGTATCATGTTTATGATCATCTTAATGATTAAGATACCATATCACAATTGGTCCTCTAAAGTCATCTTAGTGCATTCTTATGACTAAGAAGAGGAGTCATGAATTGTTGAAATGGTTAAATCAAAAAGATGAGTCATACTTCGTTCCAAAACAATTCTTAGAGTCATACTCCAAGATTGTAACTTGAGTGACATATCTTAAAGAGGGTTTGTTAACACTAGTCAAATGTAAGAGTAAAAGGTTATCTACTCTTGTACATTTAAAATTGGTAAGTTGTGATGTTTTGGATAAAACAGAGACCAACTTAGGCCAATTGTGTAAAGTGTTAGTCTTGATAAAGAATCCGCACTATCTCTTGAATATTTGACAAGGGAGTCTTATATGTCAAGAGGACAGTGGGAGTCTTAAAGCTCTTGAAAGTTTCAAGACTTAATCAAGAATAAAACCTAAAGTCCTTCACTAACACATGACTTGAGGTTTATAACCTATCGTGTTAAAATTTTTGTGCCTATTCAAGTTGGCTTTGCATAGGAGTTCTGAGAGTTCTCAATTAGTTGCACAATTACTTGGAAGCAATGGCAGGCACCTGAGCTGCCAAATGGCAAGAATTTAAGATTGCACAAGTTTAATCAATATGAGTTTGGATTTGTCACTAACCTTGTCTTGTGATTATGGTTTTGACAAATTCACATGGATAAGAACACATACACTATTAAATCTAAGTGTCATAAGGTTTCTCTCTGGTTCATGAAAATGATGGTGAGGAAACACTTTCACTAAGTAGATTTTAGCTAGATAGCAATTGTGATATTTGCATTCTCAAAGTCGTTAGTGGAGCGTGTGTGGTTTACCGGCACACTAACATGGACTTGTGAGAAGTGGCAAAGGTCTAAACAATTGAGACTATGATTACGGCATCCCTTTTCATAGTTCTAAAATTGTTTAGACACACATGTGAGCTATCTAAGAGAGGTGTATGATTTTGATAAAGTTTTATCAAAACAATCTAGTATCAGAAATCTGAACTTTGGTAAGAAAGTCAGCTGATTTCTAAGTACATGTCAAAGCTAGTGGGAGCATAAGTGTTATGCTAATAATCATCATGTTAGTGGGAGCATGATAATTATGACAAAGGTTGCAAGTTAGCAATGTTAATTACAGAAAACAAAAGTTTCAATTCGTGAGGTTGCAGGGGTTGAAAAAGTTGTTTTGCTATAATTAAGGGAGAGGAAATTATACTTCATTTCAATTCTAAAAGCTTAGATTGAGATTTTAATCGTATTTAATCAAGGATATATATATATGAATTTCATGTTGGAATGGCTCAACATAAGGAAATTCTATATATGGGTCCATTATTTGTGTTCTAAAATTCGATTATGATTACGGCATCCCTTTTCATAATCTGAATTTTGAAAACTTGGCAAATTAAAATGGAAATATTATAGCAAAAGACTGGTTTAGTCTTTATGTGAGACATCATGAATCGTGTCCCATATGCTTCGGATATAGGATCGATTACATGTGCTATATTCATCCTTTCTAAAATTTTCCAAATGCGTGGGGCATTATGAAGGGAAAAGATCTAGAATTGGATATGACTAAAATGATTAAGCAATTGTTGAGGACAATCTAAGGTTTACCAAAGATTGGTTGCTCAAGGACAGTTGGAAGTATAATGTTAATTCTGGAAGGACCATATTGACATAATCTGTAAGGAGGCAACTCTTGTTCAGAAGTGATAGTCAAAATGGAATATGGAAATGTTTCAAAGTTAGAAATTATTCAATCTGTGTAAGATTAGGAAACTTAATGAAAGAAGAATGTTTCCAAGGAGCTGATCTCCTTTGGAATGCTCTGTAATGATTGTTGTCAAGTCTTTCTGACTTCGTGCATAATCATTAAGAGGATCAATGCATATAAGTTTAGAATCTAACAGATTTCAGTAAATGGCATGAATTTGGAATTCTTGCATTTGCAGTAAGGATTTGGGACTGTGAAAAGAGGATCATTGGAGTGATGTTCAATTGATCTATTTTACAAAGTAAAGATCATAGACAAACATAGTATGCATACTTGGTGTATGGCATGACTAGTGTTTAGAAAACATAGTGTACATGCTTGGAGCATGGGACAACTATTGTTTTAAATTCAAGTATAAAGTTGATAAAACCGAAACAATGAATAATGAGTAATCAGTATGGTGATCAAAAAAAGTGTTTATTTATATTCATAGGGTTTGATACCATATTTGATTCATTTATTCTTGTGTTTCACTTTGCATGTTTTGACTTCCAGAATAACTAAGTCGCTCTTCCTGAATGATTAAGTTATTCAAACCATCCACAATCGGTCATATGTTGGAAGTAGATATGAATCAAGACTGTCATGGGTTGGTTTGTAGAGGTCCAAGTTGGTGGACAAAGTGGTGCTACAACACTCATGAGTGCTCATAAGTTCTCAGTATTGGATTCAACCTGCGCTCATTTGAATCACTTCATGGATTTTATCAAGAGTGATCATGAGACGATAATATCTTATATTCTTCAAACCTAGAGATATGAGTTATTACTATGAGTTGGTTATACATTGATTGCACGAAAACGCATTGGTAACTCGATGTTATAAAACATGCCTTTGTGTATGATTCAACAAGTAGTAGAACAAGCCATATGAGTCGAAGTTTATCCATTCCTTTTACCTTCGGGATAAAAGTGATATCTGTGGGCCCCTCGATGATTTAAAGATGATACATGTGAGTGCTTGGCCAAGCCAGGACTGATTTGATTTGTTCAATCAGTCAGTCATCATGAATCGGAAATCGGGAAACAACAAATGGACAGAGAGAATGATTGATAATCCATGTCTCAGTCGATATGATATCTAGAATGGAGGAATATATGATCCCTTATCTAATGGACAAGTCATTGACAAAGGTCAGAGTTCATCGACAAGGTCAGAGTTCGACAGAAGCTTTTGAGAGCTACGATTGTTGATCGGTTCCTGAAGTCATACGCAATAATAGTTTTGGACTTATCCAAGTGGGAGACTGTTGGATTAATGCCTAAGTCCATAACTATAATTGGTAAGACTTGACCCGACCCGGCATGGTCCATTTGGGTTGCATGGCATCATGCATTTGGATAGACTATAATGAGAGAAATAACACTTAAGGTTGGTTAATATATTATAAGTTCTAATATATTAATAAGGTTATTTAATTAGTATTGATCAAGAATTAATTTGGAATTAATTAAGTGATCAAAAGGAGACTAATTAAATATATGGGTTGATTGTGTAAATCATTCATTCTTATATATGTGGGCTTGTGATCCAAGATTCCTTACGTTGGACTAAGTCCATGGGGTGACCCATGGATACTCCATGGAGGTTAAAATCCATGGAGCATAAGGAATGGGTAAAGTTATGAGTTACATGGTGTAACCCTAATAGCCACCATATAAAAGAATCCCATGGCTCAAGAAATCGTGCACTAATGTGTGAGTGTGAGGGCTAGACGATTTTAAGGAGTGTTCAAGTTTCTCTCAAGTTATTCCAAGTGTATTTGGTGTTGTGTGAACCAATTGAGGTGTCACACTTGGGGCACTAGGCACTCAAGCTTCATGAAGACATTCTACATCAAAGAGGTATGTATTCTATCTTGTTATATTTATTATTTTGTATGCTAGATTAGGATAATACCTTGGATGTTCATAATTGTATGTATAATAGAGAAAACATAGATCCAAGGTATTTAGGGTTGCATGTACACTTAGGAGTGTTAGAATGCTGATAACCCAACAATAGTGTGGGCCAATGATCCATGGTTATTTAGGATGGGCTAAACCAATATGATAGTCCATGGACGTTTAACCCATGGAGCCTAAGCAATATGAAGGGTCATGTGAATTAGGGTTTGCATGGGAGTAACCCTAGACTTTGCCACACTATAAAAGGAACCCATACTCACCAAAATTGGCCCCATGCATTCTAATAAGAGTGATAAACCATTTTGTGTGCTAAGTAGCCTCTCTCTCAAGTCCTCCTTTGTTCATGGTGTTTGTGAACCATTTGACACATCATATTTGAGGTGCTAAGTTCTTAAAGGCCAAAACTACAAGCTACAACAAAGAGGTAATTCCATAACTCAATTCTATGTTGTTTACGTCAATTCTATGCTAGTTGTGGGCCTAATGATTTCGAAACAATATTGCATGTATAATTAGAGAAAACATAGATTGTTACACCCCGGCCGTCGGCGGAAACACCGGGTAGTGTAACGTCATTTCTCGTATCATAGTTATCAACTTCCTGAAAACACCTGCAATTTAAAATACGTCAACATAAAGTTGGCGAGTTCACAGGTTTTGACTCCATAAAATAATACATTTTCCAAGTTCAAAAGTATAGTTTTGAAAGTATCATTTTGACTCTCCAACGTTTAGTATATATATCCTAGGTATAAAATTTTACTTACCAAATAATTAGTTTACCTATACGTCTCATATACTATGAATATAAGTGTTTGTAATTCAATACAAACGAAAGTTGCTACGTATAAATCTTATTTCAATTCTATACGAGTAAAACCGCTATGTATAAATCTATTTCAATTCTATACGAGTAAGTGTGTTAGGTATAATTATCTACTTAATATACAAGTAGTACCTAGGGTATAAGTAGGGGGAAACTTATACTTAACATTAATACTTGTATACGACAAAGTATAATGTTTCTAACAAGTTGCTACCATGAGTCTGTAACCGCTGCTTGACAACAAAACCTCTGACAAAACACACTCATGATTTACCATGAGAAACAATACACTCATGATTTACCATGAGAAACAATACCGCGCGCTTCATCGACGCCGGAACAATAACAAATAAAAAGAACGGATCGGCACTCGCTTGTCTTGGGTTGTAATTAACAACCACGAGTGGGGTCGTCAACCCGTATATTATTCATACACGACTTCCTCGCTCACACGGGATTAACGGTTACAGGTCAAAGGACTTCCACTAAGATCCCCAATCTTAGTTGATGAATGAGGTAGCTCATGTAGACTTTGACGGCGTTTTATAGTCCTAACAACAAAAGCATTTTCATGTCTAAAACCCTATGTTACTAGACTATGCTTTTAAACAGTACTCCTAACTTCATAACTTTTAGGCAGTATAACAGTTATAACTTGAAGTAAAACCAGTTTTTATCTTGACATAAAACCAATAACAACAACATATAACATACCTGGTTTTATCTTGACATAAAACCAACAATAACAATATACTTATCATTTACATATAAAACTTACGAGTATAACTCTGGAACTATATCGCACACAAAATACCTGGTTTTGTCGTGAGTTTCTGTGCTCACGTCGTGAGCTCAGTCAGATTAGGGTTTCTGACAGCTGAATGTTCGGACGGTCGTAACTTTCACATCCGAACTCCGGTTTTGACGTTATTTATATTCACACGTAGGTATTTACAAGTACTACAACTCTCTTTTAGAGTCCAATATCTAATTCTAAGTCTATTTTAAATTTCTCTTATTATAGAGATTTATAGTGTTCGGTTTATCATGACTTCTTCATGCGAAATCAGATTCAGACGTTCTCTATATTTTTGGAATCGTAAGGACGTATACTTTGATTTATACTATAAAGTATGTATGAAAGTTCATTTTTAGAATTATCATGAAATACATAGTGAGTTTACTACATTACTTGTTTTGACAAAATCACATTAGATGATTGGTATAATCACATGTGATTGTTATTGACCTAATTTTGACGGGTGTTACATTCTCCCCTCGTTGAAGTAAATTTTGTCCCAAAATTTATCTTATGGACGAGGAACTGTTAATTAGTTGGGGAAAACAATGTGGATATTGCTTAGCTCTTGATGTAACTTAAGTTGACATGAGACAGAACCAATTCTTGCTAGAATTTCAAAAGGTCCTATATACCGTAGATTTAGTTTGCCTCGTTTATAGAATCGAATTACGGCTTTCCAAAGAGAGACCTTTAACATTACTTTATCTCAAACTTGGAATTCCAAAGGCTTACGTCTTACGTCAGCATAGCTCTTCTGACGATCACGTGCTGCCTTGAATCGATCCTTAATTTGCACGATCTTTTGGGTTTGTCTCATGGATTATTTATGGCTCGGCACATAAGGTATTACCTATATGTTCTCTGGCCAGTTGTGTGTCTCCAACTTCTCAGTCCAAAACTACAACTCCCAATTCAAGGTTATGGGTAGTGTAATTATTCTCATGCACCTTAAGCTGTCGAGATGTGTAAGCAATAACTTTTCCTCTTTGCATCAACACACATTCCAATCCTTGATTTGATGCATCACAGTATACGACTAAATCTTCTGTCCCATCTGGAAGGGATAGGATTGGTGCACTACACAACATTTGCTTTAGTTTCTGAAAAGCATCTTCTTGTTTGTCTTCCCAGTTAAACTTCATATCTTTCTGGGTTAGTGTTGTAAGTGGCTTAGTTATTTTGGAGAAATTCTCTATGAATATACAGTAATAGCCAGCAAGTCCTAAGAATTGACGCACTTCTGTTGGCGTCTTTGGTGCTTCCCAATTCCTGATTGCTTCAACTTTGGAGGGTTCGACATGAATCCCTTTTGTTGCGAACCACATGCCCTAAAAATTGTACTTCTCTAATCCAAAATTAACATTCGAGAATTTGGCGTACAACTTTTCTTTTCTTAGTAGTTCCAAGATTATTTGCAAGTGTTGACCGTGTTCTTCCTTCGTTGGTGAATATATCAGTATATTATCGATAACTACTATCACGAATTTATCCAAGTACGGTTTGCAAACACTATTCATGAGGTCCATGAACATTGTTGGAGCACTGGTCAATCCAAAGGCTTAACTAGGAACTTAGATTGACCATACCGAGTTCTAAATGTTGTCTTCAGAAAATCGTCTTCTTGTACTCCGAGTTGACGGTATCCTGATCTGAGATCTATCTTGAATCTTCTAAAATCTTCAAGTGTTTTAGTCTATCAACCACCGTATCCAAGTTTAGTTGTGCATCGGCCTAACCATAATTAAACATAGGTGATCAGTCTACGTTTAGTTGTGGTTCGTACCATATACAATAAAACTCGACTAAGTAGTTTGACCTAAAACCTTGCGTTGAATTCTTATTGAGGGTTTGGGTTTCTATATTTTTGGGTTATATACATGTTTTCTCGGCGCGGGACTGAGTTCATACATAACTCTATATCTTTGTATTTGTTGTATTCACAGGTATTATTAATTATTGTTTGTTACTTCAGGTCTAGCTGATAAGGCACCGGCCAGTCAGGACAGTCGGTGGGTAGGATCATTTTAGCATATAGCCGTTCTGAAATCCAGCAACCCAACGCGACATGTCTATCCTGTCACCGCTACCGTAAGTAGTCCTTCAGTAGAATAATTAAAAATACTTTTTATTTGTAGGCTAAGTGATATACCTAACCTAGTAGAGTAAGCCCTAAACTATAGTCGTGCTTTCCTAAGAAAGTACTAATTCACTATAGTTAATAGCTCTTATACCAATCTGTCACACCCCGGCCGTCGGGGGAAACACCGGGCAGTGTAACGTCATTTCTCGTATCATACTTATCAACTTCCTGAAAACACATGCAATTTAAAATACGTCAACATAAAGTTGGCGAGTTCACAGGTTTTGACTCCATAAAATAATACATTTTCCAAGTTCAAAAGTATAGTTTTGAAAGTATCATTTTGACTCTCCAACGTTTAGTATATATATCCTAGGTATAAAATTTTACTTACCAAATAAGTAGTTTACCTATAAGTCTCATATACTATGAATATAAGTGTTTGTAATTCCATACAAACGAAAGTTGCTACGTATAAATCTTATTTCAATTCTATATGAGTAAAACCGCTACGTATAAATCTATTTCAATTCTATACGAGCATGTGTGTTAGGTATAATTATCTACTTAATATACAAGTAGTACCTAGGGTATAAGTAAGGGGAAACTTATACTTAACATTAATACTTGTACACGACAAAGTATAATGTTTCTAACAAGTTGCTACCATGATTCTGTAACCGTTGCTTGACAACAAAACCTCTGACAAAACACACTCCTGATTTACCATGAGAAACAATACACTCATGATTTACCATGAGAAACAATACACTCATGATTTACCATGAGAAACAATACTGCGCGCTTTATCGACGCCGGAACAATAACAAATAAAAGGAACGGATCGGCACTCGCTTGTCTTGGGTTGTAATTAACAACCACAAGTGGGGTCGTCAACCCGTATCTTATTCATACACGACTTCCTCGCTCACACGGGATTAACGGTTACAGGTCAGAGGACTTCCACTAAGATCCCCAATCTTAGTTGATGAATGAGGTAGCTCATGTAAACTTTAACGGCGTTCTATAGTCCTAAGAACAAAAGCATTTTCATGTCTAAAACCCTAAGTTACTAGACTATGCTTTTAAACAGTACTCCTAACTTCATTACATTTAGGCAGTATAACAGTTATAACTTAAAGTAAAACCAGGTTTTATCTTAACATAAAACCAATAACAACAACATATAACATACCTGGTTTTATCTTGACATAAAACCAACAATAACAACATACTTATCATTTACATATAAAACTTCCGAGTATAACTCTGGAACTATATCGCACACAAAATATATATAGAATCCTAAGTATAACTCAAGATCTACATTAGTATACTACTATAACAATAACATGCTAACAACTTTACGATAGTTGTATATTTTCAGATACAAAATAACTATATCCCAGTTATTATAACTATCTACGTTGATACTAATATACTATCATATAGACATAATAATAACGTATATACAATATTTAGCATGCGTTTTCCCCCGAAAACATTAAAAGTGGGGCCGTGAAACTCACCCTAGTAGCGTGATTTTATATAATCTAAGCAGAAACGTTCAGCCTACGAGGTCGTCGGGGCTCGGGATGCAAGAGAGCTTCAGCAAATGAGAGAAAGGAAATAAGTTCAGGTGTAGGAATAGCTGAAGTCGGACCTGATATTTATAGGAAGGATTTTGGATCCTCACGTCGTGAGCCATATAGTCTCACGTCGTGAGTTTGGATCTTATCCCCGTAGACTTGCCATTTGTGTCCCTAGCTTCGGAAGGTGGCCATGTGACTCCTCACGTCGTGAGATATCCTTGCTCACGTCGCGAGTTTGGATCTTATCCCCTCGTAGCCTCGTCACACACCTTCTAGATTCTGAGATGTGGCAAAATGACTCCTCACGTCGTGAGTTTCTGTGCTCACGTCGTGAGCTGAGTCAGATTAGGGTTTGTGACAGCTGAATCTTCGGAAGATCGTAACTTTCACATACGAACTTCGTTTTTGACGTTATTTATATGCACGCGTAGGTATTTACAAGTACTACAACTCTCGTTTAGACTCCAATAGCTAATTCTAAGTCTATTTTAAATTTCTCTTATTATAGAGATTTATGGTGTTCGGTTTATCATAACTTCTTCATGCGAAGTCAGATTCAGACGTTCTCTATATTTTTGTAATAGTATGGACGTATACTTTGATTTATACTATAAAGTATGTATGAAAGTTCATATTTAGAATTATCATGAAATACATAGTGAGTTTACTACATTACTTTTTTTGACAAAATCACATTACATGATTGGTATAATCACATGTGATTGTTATTAACCTAATTTTGATGGGTGTTACATAGATCCAAAGCATTAAGGGTTGTGTATGCACCATAGGATGTTGTAGTATACTAAAACCCAACAATCGTATCATAGCATTGGATTATTTTCTGTTATATTTGATGCATGGCTTATTTTTCCAAAGCTGAAAAACTGTTCTGACAGCACCTACTCGACGAGTACATGCTTGGAATCGACGAGTAGGATGAATTTTGCCTTGAACTCGACCTTGCCATAGTTGAGCTCGACGAGTTGTATGATCAGATTGCAGTTTTTCGGGTTTTTTGGCCAGAATTGGATTAGGATCACTACCACAAACTGTTTTATATCATAAAATCTGTTTTTTCAGATATGGTAGTGATTATCCTTGTCCAATTAAAAGATAATTGTCAAAATTTCAAAATTTGTATTTGTTTATATAATAGGCTAATTTCTTGTAAATTGTTGATATGAATTTGCTTGACCTATGGGTTTAACTAGATCGTAGATAAATTATATGATAATTTTTTATTTGTAAAAGTATTGATCTAAATGTTCTTTAAAGTCTTCCATAGCTTGTCCTCAAGTTATGTAACATGAAATTTTTTTCCATAAAAACCACATTAAACTCATAAGTTATGGAAATCAAAGGTTTTTTAAGAGTTACAAAACTTGCCCTCAAGTTTTGGTATTTGAAAAGTCTCAAATTAAGAAACTCTTGTAATTAAAAAGGTGTAACTCTTGGGTTCATAAATTAAAAATAATTAATTAAATAGTTTATAATTTTGAATTTTTATATGTAGAACCTTTAAGTATTTGAATAGTTCAAATTGCACCTTATGGACCTTATTAAATTAATTAAAGTGTTTAATTAAAAGAGAATTAATAATTCCGTAATGACATGGTTTAAGTTTAATTAAATTAAGAGTATAATTTATTAATAGATTAAACCATCTAGTATTTTAAAATTTTAAAATACACCCTTATACTATATAAAATTAAAAGTTTAATAATTATATATGTATAGGTTAAAGAGTCAGTCTTACTGTTAGTAGGCCTCATTCACGAAGACGGTATATAAGGGGGCTATAAGGTTATTGCCTATAAAATGGTGGCTTAATGGGTGTCCACTCTCACCCACCGCTTCCTTGACTGGTGGAGGGTCGTTAGCCGAACGGGTAGGATAGGACATTCTCATTAAAAGTATAATGAATATTTTAAGTAGCTAATGTTTTTACAAATTCCTAATCTTAGTTACTTAGGAAAAATGTGAATTTGGTGCTAACCCATGAAATTGCACTTTGCACCTTGTTAAGTCGTTTGTCGTCGTTTGTGGAGCGTATGTGGTTAACCGGCACACTAATCTGGGACTGACAATGTATGGTAAAGGGTAGCTCGATGTTTGTCATAGATGAATGGAGCGTGTGTGGTTAACCGACACATTGATTAGGTGATAAATGACATCGAGAGTACCAAGCTAATTTGCATGGTTATTCACACATTGTTTGTGATCCTTGGTATCCCAGTCACAAACTTGAAGGGCATAATCAATAATAAACATGCCATTGAAAAGTTCAATGAATCTCAAAAGAATCTAGGAATTTCAATTCATTGAAAACTTAATAATCAATTTCGTTTTTCATGGTGGAAATTGGTAAATCGTCATTTACCTACCTTCAAATATTTTGCAATTGGATTACGGCATCCCTCTTCCGAATTGTAAAATATTGTGTTGGGTCCTAGCCTTAATATTTAATTTGGGTGTTATATTAAGGACTTAAATCAACAAAACTTCAATTTCTCCCTTGTAGATGTCTAGTTCAGACTACTATGATCTTCCCGAATCTTTTGGAAAAAGCTTTCTTTATAAAGATGATATTCCACAAGATGATCAAGGTGAAAGATTAATCCCTTCTTCATGATGTAATGGAACTTCACTTCCTCCACCTCCTCCAATAATTATCCCTAACCCACAAGTTCAAAGACTTGAAAAGGTCAAGGTCACTCGAGCCGTGTCGGCTAGCAAATACCAAGATGGAAGATCTGTGTGTGCACATGTCTTGGAGATGAAGTCACACATTGACAGGCTGGGAATGTTGGGTGTCGTTGTTTCAAGGAAGTTGGCTTTTGATTTGGTTCTTCAATCACTTCCAAAGTCATATCGTGGGTTCTTTAAGGACTACTATATGGGAGATCACGACCGGACCCTTATTGATCTTACCTATTTGCTAATTGCTGCTGAATCAGCAATGATTTGACGTACTGGTCAAGCAAATTTTATTGGAAGATCTACTTCCCAAACCTCCATGGACATTGACAATGGTAACATTGGAAGTCTAGAAAAGCTTTCTCTTCCTAATGGAAAGAGATCGGCCATGGTCAAGTCATTTGACCAAATGGTAAAGAGAAAGGCTAAGTCTGAGATAGTCCCGTGTACCATTCCCTAAGAGTCCATATGTTTCTATTGCCAAACGAAGGGGGCATTGGTTGCGAAGCTTCCATATTTACCTGAAAGATTGCAAGGATGGTAAAGTCAAAATGTTTGACTCTACTTCAGGTAAGCCCACTATCTAACTCCATTAAGTTCCTATTTGGAGATTCTTAGTTCATGATGTAATGTAATTACATTTTGATGTTTTGTAGGATCAAAGGAATGAAAGGAAACTTAAAGGAAGAGTACGTTGATTCTAATCCTGAAGAGTTGGATTTTGATCGCATGGTTCGATGATCAGAATTTTAAGCTATTGCTTAAAGCATTATGATAGATTGCTTAGGAATAGATAACAACATAGTTTTCATATGTATTTACATTGTAAGGAAAAGTTTTCCACAATTTTAATAAATAAGTTTTGATTTTATTTTATTTTAAGTTTCCTTACAATGGCATTTGTGAAAATTGTTGTTTATATGTTTCCATTGATAGCAATATTGGCAAATATATTTGATTCTTTCATTTGTGGTAGTGTCAAGATTTACCAAATAATGAAAGATTATCATCACCCAAATTTCAGTTGGATAGAAAGTTGGAATCATGCAAGTTGTATTGTGTGATGAATGAGAACCTTCATCTTTGGGAAATTAAGACTAATTCCTTGTTCACATGTATATGTGAGTCAAGTGAAGGACTAGGGGTGCGGGTACACTTGGTTGTGCGCTGATCAGGTCCACCACAAAGAACGATAAGACTATTTGTTATGATTTACTAAAGTTTAGTAAATATGGTTATGTTTACAAGATTAAGTGTAATTCTTAGTCATTGGAAAAGTTTCAATGTATGGCAGAACGAATAAAAAGAATCGAATTAGGCAGAAAGATAAAAGTTTCTCCAATCTGAGAAGAAGGGAGAGTACTTGAGTATCGTGTTTTATGATTATCTTAGTGATTATGAAACCATATCACAATTGATCCTCAAAGGACATCTTAGTGCATTTGTATGGCTAAGAAGAGGAATCGTGAATTGTTGAAATGGTTAAATCAAGAAGATAAATCATACTTCGTTCCAAAATCAGGTCTTAGAGTCATACTCCAAGATTGTAACTTGAGTGACATGGTCTTAAGAGAGGTTTATAACACTCATCAAATGTATAGTAAAATTTTTCTTACTCTTCTACATTTGAAATTGGTAAGTTGTGATGTTTTGGATAAGACAAAGACCAACTAAGACCAATTGTGTGAAGTGTTTGTCTTGATAAGAAACCGAACTAACTTTTGAATATTTGTTTGTCAAGTAATGTTGCTTGACAAAGTGAATCTTATATGTCAAGAGGTCAATGGGAGTCTTAAGGATCTTGAATGGCTTCAAGAACTAATCAAGAGTAAACCTATTGTTAATCACTAGCACACGACTTGAGGTTTGTAGCCTATCGTGTTGGCATATTCTTGTTTCTATTCCCATTCCAGTTAAAGTTGACTATGCATGTGAGTTATTTGAGTGCTTAATTGTTTGCATAACAACATGGAAGCAATGGTAGGAACTTGTTCTTCCAGGTGGCAAGAAATTAAGATTGAACAATTTTGTCCATATGAGTTTGGATTTGTCACTAATCTTTTCTTGTGATTATGGTTATGAAAAATTCACATGGATAGGAACACATACACCATAAAATCTAAGTTTCATAAGGTTTCTCTCCAATTCATAAAAATGATTGTGAGAAAACGCTTTCACTAAGTAGATTTTAAATAGTTAGCAATTGTGATATTTGCATTCTCAAATTCGATTATGATTACGGCATCCCTCTTCATAGTTCGAATTGTGAGAAATGGCAAAACGTCTAAACATTTGAGACTTATTGTTGTAAGTTCTAAAATTGTTTAGACACACATGTGAGCTATCTAAGTAAAGGTGTATAAGTTTGAGGAGCCTAGATAAAGCCTTATCGAAGCATCTTGTATCAGAAATCTGAACTTTGCTATGAAAGTCAATAAGTATTGATTTCTAGAAGTCCAGCTGATTTCTGGGTACATGTCGAAGCTAGTGGAGCATAAGTGTTATGCTATTAAGATAATAATTATTATGCTAGTGGGAGCATAATTATTATGGTAAGTGTTGCGAGTTAGCAATGTTAATTAGAGAAAACAAAAGTTTCAATTCACAAAGTTGTAGGGTTTGAAAAGTTGTTTTGCTATAATTAAGGGAGAGCAATTCATACTTCATTTCGAATCTAAAAGCTTAGATTGAGATTTTAATCGAAGTTAGTCAGGGACATATGTGAATGTTATGTTGAAATGATTCAACATAAGGAAATTCTATATGTGGAAATATTATAGCCAAAGACTGGTAAAGTATCATGTCTTTATGTAAGACATTATGAATCGTATCCTATATGCTTCAGGTATAGGATCGATTGCATATGCTATAATATTAATATGTTCTAATTTTCCAAATGCCTAGGGAATTAAGAGGGAAAAGGGACTAGAACGAGATATGACTAAAATGGTTAAGCAATTGTCGAGGACAATCTGAGGTTTACCAAAGATTGGTTGTTCATGGAAAGTTGGAAGTAAAGTGTAAATTTTGGAAGGACCATATTGACATACGCTGAGAAGAGGTAACTCTTGTTTAAAAGTGATAGTCAAAATGGGAATATGGAAATGTTACCAGAAGTGGAAGTTAATAATAAAATCTATGTAAGATTAGAAAACTTAATGCAAGAAGGATGTTCAAATGAATGTACTTTGAATATGATAGTTCGTTTCCATGGAATTGCTCTCCATTGGAATACTTTGTAATGTATGTTGCCAAGTCTCTATGACTTTTGTGCATAGTCATAACAAGAGGATGATTGCATATAAGTTTAGAATCTAACATATTTTAGCAAATGGCAAGAATTTGGTATTATTAGATTTACGATAAGGATTTGGAATTGTGAAATGAGCATCGTTGAAATGTTGTCCATTGATCTATTTCAAAAAGAGAGTAACATAGGAAAACGTAGTGTGCACGCTTGGAGCATAGCAACTATTTTTTTAATTCAAGTATTAAGTTGATTAATCAAAACATTATACAATGAATAATGTGTAATCAATATGGTGATTAAATAAAAGGTGTTTTATTTATATTCATAAGTTTTGAGACCATATTGGATTCAATTATTCTTGTGTTTCACTTTGCATGTTTTTACTTCCCTTATAACTAGATAATTCAAACCATCCATAGTCGATCGTACTTTCGAAGTAGGTATTGAGCAAGACTGTCATCAATCTGACTGTAGATTGTCTGGGTGTTTTAGACATGGCACAAGTTTGTTGCAGTGTTCATGAGTACTCCTGGAATAAGATTCGAGTATTCGATTAAGCCCACGCTCATCTGAATCACTTCATGGATTTTATCACGATTTATTGTGAGACGATAATATCTTATATTCTTAAAACAGAGACGTGTGAGTTGTAGTTTACAAATCGGTTACACATTGATGATGCGTAAACGCACCAGTAACTTGGTGTTATAAAACGCATTGTTGTGTGTGATTTGATGAGTTAATATAGGAAGCATATGAGTCGAATTTTATCCATTCCTTTTACCCTTAGAGGGATAAAAGCGATATCTGTGGGCCCCTCGATGATTTAGTGATGACAAACCTAAGTGCTTGGCCAAGCCTGGACAGATTTGATTTGTTCAATTAGTCGGTCGTCATAAATCGGAAATCGGGAAACAACAGATGGACAGAGAGAATGATTATAATCCATATCTCAGTCCATATGATATCTTGTAGAATGGAGGAATATATGATCCCTTATCTAATGGACGCGTCATTGACTAGGTCAGAGTTCGACAACGGCTTTTAAAAGCTATGATTGCTAGTCGGGTTGTGGAGTCGTACTTGCAATAATAGTTATTAGACTTATCCAAGTGGGAGACTGTTGGATTAGGTATCTAAGCCCATAACTATAATTGGTATGTACTTGACCCGAGAATAGGATGGTCCATTTGGGTTGCCTTCACCAGAGCAATTTGATAGGATGGACTTTTGAGAAGAGGTTATTTTTGATTTATTAATATATTATAAGTTCTAATATATTAATATGAAATCATATTATTTAATTAGTATTGATCAAAATTAATTTGGAAATAATTTAGTGATCAAAAGAGACTAATTAAATATACGGGGACTGATTAAGTAAATCATTGATTCTTATAGTGTGGGCCAATGATCCATGGTTATTTAGGATGGGCTAAACCAATATGATAGTCCATGGATAGTCCATGGAGGTTTAACCCATGGAGCCTAAGTAATATGAAGGGTCATGTGAATTAGGGTTTGGATGGATGTAACCCTAGACTTTGCCACACTATAAAAGGAACCCATAGTCACCAAAATCGGCCCCATGCATTCTCAAGTCCTCCTTTGTTCATGGTGTTTGTGAACCATTTGAGGCATCACATGTGAGGTGCTAAGTTCTTAAAGGCCAAAACTACAAGCTACTTCAAAGAGGTTATTCCATAACTCAATTATATGTTGTTTATGTCAGTTGTATGCTAGTTGTGGGCTTAATGCTTTGGAAACAATATTGCATGTATAATTAGAGAAAACATAGATCCAAAGCATTTAGGGTTGTATGTGCATCATAGGATGTTGTAGCATACTAAAACCCAACATAAGCATCATCTTGGAAGATCAAGACCTACTAGATCCAGGAACACATCACCTTCAAGATCCATTTTGAGGTATAAAGTTATGAACTTGATGATTTTATGCAGAGATCTAAGTTAGCCAAGGATTTTGTGTCCTTTTGGTCCCATTATTTGGGTATTTTAAGTATAAGCTACTCCAATCCATTTAAGTTGCCCTTTTAGTCATTTTGAGGTGTTTAGAAGCATAAAAATGCGGACTTAATAACTTATTCTTTTCTATGCACGTGTTACAAGGTCTTAATGGGTTAAGTAGATGAGGTCTTTAGTATTAAGCACTTTTTGGCCATGCAAGACCATAAAGTTGGAAACTTTATGGTCAAGAACACTATTTGCGGCTTGGATCGTACTTTGGATGTAAGGGTTGGACGGAATAAGCTATTAATGGGAAAAAGGGTTGACCAGGTGCGTACGCTGGGCGTACCAAGTGGTACGTTGTGCATATGCAGTCAGAGTGTGTCGCCTGGTTAACCAGTGAGTACGTCACGCGTACCGAGGAGTACGCCCAGCGTACTCGACTTGGTCGACTTGGCTGAGTTGGCTCGACTGAGTTGACTCAGCTGGGTGTTAACTTGACTTTTGACCTTTGACCATGTTTGACAAAGGGTATTTTGGGAATTGTTATTAATCTAGAATGGGAATTGTATTACTAGGGGTCGAGTAGTGCCGGTTGGCGGAGCAGATATTCATTTAGACTGTGTTCGGATTGAGAGTTGAGTTTTCCTCACTGTACTTACGGGTCGAAGGCACCAAGGTCAGCCCATTGGATTGATATCCTGGTTTACTATATGTTGTTATGTTGTAGTGATCTGTTAGATCGGTATCCTGGTATATAGGATGTTGATATGCTATACTGATCTGTTAGATCAGTATCCTGGTATATAGGATGTTGCTATGTTGTAGTGATCGGTTACATCTGTATGACTACATGTATCTGCTAGCTATTGGTTGTTATGGTGTATGTTATATGTGATGGTATATTGGGTTAAGGCGGACCAGCTGGGATTGAAGGCCAAGACACCCAGGGAGGTCCGGATAGACTGGAGGCATGTGAGGCGGACTAGTGAGGCCGAATGTAACATCCCCAAAAATACGACTCAAACTTTCGTTTTTAAGTTTACCAAATCACAAACATAAAACATCATTGATTCCAAGATCACGAAAACACAAAATAGTTATAGTGTATAATCAAGACAATTCGTGGAAAAACATTATCAAATCATAAGTCCCAAAATCCCTACTGCGGACAATCATAGTGTGATGGTCGCGATCAAGCCGGCCCCTTTCCTTTTAGGCTGGAAGTACCTGAAACACAAACTAAAACAGTAATCACAAAGCTTATTGAGTTTCCCCCACCATACCACATATAACACAAACATACTTTCAGGCATATTTGGGTGCCCGGCCTACCCTGCCGAGCATATCGGGGGTGCTCGACCTACCCTAGCAGGCATATCTTGGTTCCCGACCTATCCTGCTAGGCATATTTGGCTTCCCGACCTACCCTCCAGTTCATTTCAACCGGTTACGCGGTCTATTTCGCCCTACTACTACCACATAATAAAATACATAAATGACATAGTCATAAAGCAATACGTGAACCATGATAATTATCACACAGACAACCATCATACTATACAATAAGTAAAGGGATGGCCTAGTGCCGTCGACCAGCAACATTGACGAAGGGAGACTCACCTCAACTGTGAATGTCAAATCGTACCCCTTAGACGACTCATGATAATTATCACACAGACAACCATCAAACTTCCTAATTAGACATTGGATCTAAACCTGTCCCCAACACCCAAACCCTTATTCATGACATAAGGCAAAGGTTCCCTAATCTTTGCCCTATTGGGCCTCTTCCTTCCAAGGCCCAACTTTCAAATTAAAATGTTCAATTCCATCCAACTAAGCTTTAAGGCCCAATAAGGCCTAATACCATAAATCCTAGGCCTAGGCCCAGAGGCCTTAATCCACCGGTGGGCTTGAGGCCCAACTAATCGAGGCCCAAAGTCCTAAGGCCCAAACTCCCCCCCCCCCCATTTGACCCACTACATGCGTACGCGCGGCGTACTTGGCACGTATGCTAGCCTTGAAACTTCATTGGGAACTAGACCCAATACGCGCAGCGTACTGGCCAGTCACCTTAGAAACTTCATTGTGACTTAATCAGTTAAGTTCTAACGTCCAGAACATAAATCTAGACCCTTAAAGACGTCCTAAACCATAAAGTTATAAACTTTATGCTTTTGAATGTATGGATGGGGATTAAGACATGATTTAAGTCCATAAACGCACTTTGTGGCCATCTAACACTTGCATGGTTGAGGCTAAACCATCAAGGCCCGATTTTTATGGCTCCAAACACCTCCAAGAGCCTAAAAGGACAGCTCTTATGGATTGGAACTTCTAAAACAGAAGAAACCTCAACTATGGAGCCAAAATGAAACATACAACACCCCAAAACTATATCTAAGCATGCAATGGTCAAGTTTAAATCTTTATACCTCAAATGAGTCAGAAATGATGCTAAACTTCTGGATCTACAAGTCCTCTTCTTCAAAATCACCAAATGACACCAAAAATGCTCACGATTAGCTCAAAATTCATGCAATAGGATTAGGGTTCGAGTTTAACACTTTAGGGACAGGGGAGGCTGAGATAATGAAGGTTGGGATGAACTTAAGGTGTTTATATAAGGTGCAAACCCTGAAATTTAGGGTTTGTATCTGGCCAGCTTACGCCCAGCGTACGCAGGGGCTTCCCCTATTCGCGCCTCACCAAGGTACGTTGTGCGTACACTATGTACGCCCAGCGTACGTCCCCTTTCATAATATTATCATTATTATTATTTGGTTAAGAGAATACCTGTCAACCTGGGCATTACACCGAAGGCCCTAAGAGCAGTCCAGATAGTCTGAAAAAATTGTGAGGCGGTCCAGTCATGCTGAAGGCTCTGTATGTATGATGTTTTTTGTTATATTTATGGGGTGGTACTTTGGGGGAACTTATTAAGCGTTGTCTTACATTTTTAGTTTTGTTTCAGGTACTTCTGAGGACCGTGGCAAGGCGAAGGCGTGACCGTACACCTCCTTCATTTTATGTTGTTTGATCTTGGAAGACTCTGATTTTGAATAATGTTTTAACAATGGTTATGTAAGCACTTTTTAAGTAAATGGGTTGTTTTTGAAAAGTTTAAATTTGTTGTGATTTTTGAGATGTTACAATCAATTTCTCAAATTAATCACTCGAGTCAGTGAATCAAATCAGTTATTTAGGTCAATTAGATCAATTGCCCAATCTAATATCACTCACTTGATTCAATTTCTCAAATTAACAGGATCAATCAGATCAATCACTCAAATTAATCACTCAAATCAGTTACTAAATTCTATCAAATAAATCTCTTATTAGGATTAGGTTTCATTATCTCTCGATGGTCCATCCACACACCTCATAATGATCATCATAGATAGAATCTTATGTGATTAGATCTTGTCACCTCTCGAAGAATCAAATCGCAATCATCATCTACATGAGTAAACTCAATCATCTTTCATGGATCTATCATATAAATCTAATGATCCCAATCAAAATCATCATTACCAAGTTTCATTTATATATGTTTACATCTTACATTTTTCGAAACAAATCTTTAATGTTGTTCAATCTACTTTATTCATACTCTTAAGGTTCTTTGTCTTCACATATCTTCAACCATGTACCGTGATATGGTTTATCAAAAACCACCTCATAATCTTTGCTCCTTATTTTATCTCTATAGTTTAATACTACGAATGGATACACCAATCCTAATTCACTTAAACTATAACTCTAATACCAACTTGTAACACTCTCAAACTGATAACTTATAATCTATAAAATTATCAGAGTTTTTATTTACAAATGCATAATTTTACTCAAAATTTAAAATTTTTAACCATGTACCGTGATATGGTTTATCAAAAACCACCTCATAATCTTTGCTCCTCATCTAATCTCAATAGTTTAATACTAGGAATGGATACACCAATCCTAATTCACTTAAACTATAGCTCTGATACCAACTTGTAACACTCTCAAACTCATAACTTATAATCTATAAAATTATCAGAGTTTTTATTTACAAATGCATAATTTTACTCAAAATTTAAAATTTTTACATCCCATGTTAAATCAAGTGAGCAAAATAAAATATATCTATCAATATAAAATGAATAATACAAAAATATCATTATATTATTTAAATCTTGTTCTTGTGCTCCTGTCTTCTCCTCTAGTACCACGACCTTTAATACTTGAATTTGTAAAAACATAAAATCTTTACTACATCAGACACTGGGTCTGGTGACTTATCCTTCTATATTATTAACTTTCAATTTATTAGATCATACTGGTCCTCATAGTTACTTCTCCAATCTATCTCATACTCTGCACCTATCTTAACTCTTATGTTGTGATACATCTCGGCTCTACTCTGTCTCGTATTCTCTGTTAAATATCATATATATTCAGTCTCATTCACTCTATATATCTCTACTTAATCTCACATACTCTATATATCTCATTTTAGCTCAGTCTCACATGCTCTGTATATCTTATCTCATACTTAATCTCATATACTTTCTCTCTCTCTCTCTCTCTCTCTCTCTCTCTCTCTCTCTATATATATATATATATATATATATATATATATATATATATATATATATATATATATATATATATATATATACATATATATATATATATATATATATATATATATATATATACACCTCAGCTCATGCTCAATCTCGTATACTCCACATAACTCATCTCATGCTCAGTATCGTATACTCTATATATCCACCTCACACTCAATCTCATACACTTTATATGTCTCATCTAAATTAGATCTCGTATACTCTATATATCTCGTCTCATACTTAATCTCATATACTCTTTATGTACCATCTCATTTATCTCATTTATCTCTCGTATACTATATATATATATATATATATATATATATATATATATATATATATATATATATATATATATCTTATCAAAATCAATCTCGTATACTCTGTATTTCTCTTCTCAATTAGGTCTCGTATACTCTATATGTCTCGTCTCATACTCAATCGCATGTACTTTGTATCTCTCATCACAACCAGATCTCGAATACTCTATATATATCTCATACTCAATCTCATATACTTTGTATGTCTCTTCTCAATTAGATCTCGTATAATCTATATATCTCTTCTCATACTCCATCTCATATACTTTGTATGTCTCATCTCGACTCGTATAAAAATATGAATTCCCACAGGGAATATACTCATTTTTTAATCTCATTCCCGAAGGAAATATACTCATATCTCAATACCATTCTTGAAGGAAATACACTCTTCTTCCCAAAGGAATATCAATCTCATTCCCGAATGAAATATACTTATATCTCAATCTCATTCCCGAAGGAAATACGCTCATGTTTCCAAAGGAATATTAATCTAATTTCCGAAGGAAATATACTCATATATCAATCTCATTCCCAAAGGAAATATTCTCATGTTTCCAATGGAATGTCAATCTCATTCATGAAGGAAATATGCTCATCACATGCTCTGCTACATGTTTTTATGTATATCTCATACGTATACTCATATTATATACATACATGCTCTGATACATTATATGTATATATGCTCATGATCTATTTTCGTCTCATAACTTGATGGAATTCACTTAGTGCCTCAAGTGTTTCATAGATAATTGTATAAATGTATAATTTAAACATATACCAATCATAAGAAATAGTAAGAATAATAACTCACCTTATGAGTTAGTAAACACTAATTGTGTCCCACTATGGCTCCTTTTTTCAATTACTACATCTTGATCCATCTTTTTCTCTTAGGCCTATTCATACACATTCACATGCATAATAATACTTGTCTTAGCCTATTACAAAGTTAATTACTCTTAAGATCAAAATAGCCACTTAATGGGTTAAAACTCTATCTTTCCATTATTTATCTCAAAATTTCATTCATTAAAGAATTAAGAATTTTACAATACCTAAATCATTACTTCCTAATATTTTTAAAAGCTTTTATACACTATTAATAACATCATAATTGAGTTATAAACTAATTAACTCAAGAATCTAACCAAATTAATGATTCCACCATTAAAGCTAAAAGCTTCATATAAGGAATAAATCATTACCTCACAGGGAAAAGGATGTTAATCCTTGAAATATATCTTGGCATCATTTTTGCATCATAATCGCCCTATCTCAGCTCCCAATCGATCCACCATCAAGAATAATCAAAATGAGCTCTTAAAACAGATTATAATGTGTTTTCTATGTGTCGTCACTTCATGACAAAGGTTGGTCTTGTCGTGATTTCTGGGAATCAGTAAGGTACATTGTTGATTCCTTTCCGACTTTGGGGCATTTTTTCCCAACTTCAAACGTGCATCACTTCTTCATTTCTTATCCGTTTTCGATGATCTTTAAATCCACGCGAAGGTGAAACATAATATACATGTTTTTAAGTCATTTCTCATTGTTTTAATATGGGTCTTAATATATTAAGTCATGAAGTTGGCCTAAAAAGCATAAAAATACCAATTTTACCCTTTTGGACAAAAATGCATTTCTCATGCATTCTTTCTATAGAAACCACGCATCTAACCTCTTATAATGAATTAAACTTGTCTTGGCCATATTCATGAAGTTACAACTTCATATTCTCATATTTTTCTAAAAAATGACCAAATTACCCTTTTTGGTCAATATTTAACTAAAAGCCAATCTTCGTCGAAATATTTTCTTACTCTCTTGGTCATTTTCACACTTAATGACCTTTTTTCTGAAGTTATTCTCTTCTTTAACCTCATAACCCAAAATAACATTCTATTTTCCAATTTTTTGTATTTTCAATGTAGTGGCAAAACTTTCTTAATTCCTTTACTCTAAATGGTTGTTAAGGGACATCTATTGATTTATCTACTCTTATGAAATCTAGTGGAATGATCAATATCATTTTTCATAGTTTCTCCCACTTTTACCCAACCATTACCATCACTTATCTTTTTTCTTTTCTTTTTCTCATATGTGTGGTCACAAACCAAGACATATCTTAACTATCTACTCTTTTCTCGCCACTCATCATACTTGTACTCTATCTCATCTCATGTGTTATTGTCTCCTAATCTTCTTAAGTTCTTTTCTCATTTACTCTTCTCTTTAATAGGTTTATCATACATCTCGTTATACTTGGTGTTCTCTCATCTTACATAAAATGATTTATTGTGTCATATCTTTATCACAACTTGTTATCATATTCTCAATATAAGTGCTTCATATTCTTTCACTATAGACATATATATCAAGGTTAAAATTTTAGTTATCAAAATAACTCTATCTTTGGAAAATCATGTATTGCCTCTTGCAATAAAAATATTTATCTCGTATTTATTTTTCAATCTCATCCTTTAAATTCTTCTTTCATCATCTATATTTTCCCCAACTATCATGATCACTCAACATCCTTACTATTACTTTGAATATTGATCATTTCTTTCGCAACTAGTAGTGTTTCACATGCCACACTTAAAGTCAGATATTTTTTCTTAACCCTTTTTTCACTCGTCATTTTGGTACTCGACTTACGAATCGTCTCTTAAGTCACGAGTATATCACTAACCTCAATAAATGGATACTCATAATCATGAAATCATTATATTGGGTATTGCTACTCATTTTCTAATAAATAAAAATAATGTGTCTCCTTTTTTGGTTCTCGACACATTAAAATCAATCTCAACCCAATAAATCACTAAAATACTCGCAGCATAGATACTCTACTTTGGTCACTCGGATTACCACTCAACTTAATTGGATTAATCATTCATATCAATATTAATCACTCTAATCAGTACACCTTGATCGCATCAATCACTCGAATCACTCAATTAAATCTCTCAAATCAATCACTTGTGTTAATCACTCTGATCAATATCAATCGCTCAATATAATCACTCGAATCGCTCAGATAAATTGGATTGACTGCTCATATCACTCAATCAGATCAGTGACCCAAATCAATCACTTAGATTAATCGGATTAGTTACTCAGATCAATGTCACTCATTCAGTTCAAACACTCAAATCACTCAATCAACCAAATTACCCACTCTAATCAATCACACAAATCAGTTTTCAATTGCTCAAATCAATCACTCTAATCAATATCAATTACTCAAATCACTCTCTCAGATCACTCACTCAAATCAATATTAATCTATCAATCAATCACCCAAATCACTCATATTAAGTTCTCAGATTAATCACTCATGAAAATTTCTCAAACCAATTGGTCAAATCACTCATTTGAATTACTAATATCAAGTGGATCAATTTCTCAAATTAATCACCCGAATCAGTGACTCGGATAAGTTATTTAGATCAATTAGATCAATTGCCCATACTAATATCTCTCACTTGATTCAATTTCTCATATTAATAAGAATCAATCGTATCAATCACTCAAATTAATCACTCAAATCAATTACTCAATTAAATCAAATAAATCGCATATTGGGATGAGGTTATGTTATCTCTCGATGGTCCATCCACACACCTCATAAAGATCATCATAGATAGAATCTTATGTGATTAGATCTCGTCACCTCTCAGAGACTCAAATCAAAATCATCATCTACATGAGTACACTCAATCATCTCTCATGGATCTACCATATAAATCTCATGATATCATTCATAATCATCATTATCGAGTTTCAGTTATATATGTTTATATTTTACATTTTTGGAATCAAACCTTTAATGTTGTTCAATCTACTATACTTATCTTCAACCGTGTACCACGATCTCTTAGTATGGTTTATCACAAACCAACTCATAATCTTTGTTCCTCGTTTATTCTCTAAATTTTAAGACTAGGAATGGATACACCAAACCTAATTCACTTAAACTATATCTCTGATACCAACTTGTAACACTCTCAAACTCATAACTTATAATCTATAAAATTATCAATGTTTTTATTTACAAATGCGGAATTTTACTCATAATTTAAAATATTTACATCCCAGGTTAAATCAAGTGAGCACAATAAAATATATCTATCTATATAAAATAAAGATTATAAAAATAACATTCAACTATTTAAATCTTTTTTTTGTGCTCATGTCTTCTCTTCTAGTACCACGACTGCTAATACTTGAACCTACAAAAACATAAAATCTCTACTACATCAGAAACTAGGTCCAGTGATTTATTCTTCTATATTTTATTAACTTTCTTTTTAGTAGATCATACTCGTCCTCATCGTAACTTCTCCAATCTATCTCATACTCTACACATATCTTAAATCGTATGCTGTGATACATCTCGCCTCTACTCTATCTCATATTATCTATTAAATCTCATCTCAATTCAGTCTCATTCCCTCTATATATCTCTTCTTAATCTCACATACTTTATATATCTCATCTAGTATATCTCATCTCAGCTCAGTCTCACATGCTTTGTATATATAATCTCATACTCAATCTCTTATACTCTTTATATATACATCGTCTCATGCTCATTGTCGTATACTCAATATAACTCATCTCATGCTCAGTATCGTATGCTGTATATCACATCCTAAAATTTATAACCAATTTTTTTTGTTTTCTTATTAATTAAAACATCAACCAAAAGTGTTCCTCAAAACAAAGTGGGATATCATAATGTATTCATAATCATCCAAAAAACATCAGAGTCAAATAATTGAAAAATCATGGTGTGTGCGATGCAATCATCCCGAGCTCTTCCCCTTCTATCCGGAAGTACCTGAAACATAAACTGAATACCGTAAGCACGAAGCTTAGTGATTTCCCCAAAATACCGCATACCATACATATATGTCAGCTCAAAGTTGTGCCCGGTCTATTTCACCCCCGGTTCTATTTCACCCCCGAGTCTATTCAACTCATATGCCAACTCAAGGCTGTGCCGAGTCTATTTCGCCCCCGAATCTATTTCACCCCCAAGTCTATTTCAACTCATATGTCAGCACAAGTCTGTACCTGGTCTATTTCACATCCACGTCTATTCCACCCCACATACATATAGAAAACAGGCACATAGGCATACAACACATACAACAGGAGTCACAAATACTACAAGCACATAACATATCCTAGTGTCCTACAGTATAGTGAGCAAACTCACCTCAGCCTGTTGTCAGTCAATAGATACCCGGGCTGTTCAACCGGAGAATCCCCGTACTAACCAACCAATTAAATCCTAATTAATAATCGGGTCATAATCCATAACCAGCAATCTAGTTCATTGGTCCAACACCCAGGGTAAAAGACCATTTTACCTTTTCCTCACTTGGCCTAATATCTGAGGCCCAAACTCAATGGTACTAAAATCCCAATAGTGGCCCAATTTCCTAAAGGTTACGCAAAGCCCAATATGGGCCCAAATCCAAAAAGACGCAAAGTCTAACAATGACCCAAAGTCAGAAAGGTTAGTGGCCCAACAAGGCCCAAAACCCTAATAGTCCAAATATGGCCCAAATCGCAAAGCCCAAGACCAGGCCTTGTACGTTGTGCATACTACACGTACGCCCAACGTACTAGGTCGCGTTTCTGATCGGGGACTCGAACATGTACGCTTCACCCAGCGTACGCGCCCATTAAACACTTTTCCCTTAAGCACTTAATGCTTACAACCAGACATCCAAACTTCAGATACAAACACTTTTCCCTTAAGCATTTAATGCTTACAACCAGACATCCAAACTTCAGATCCAAGCCTTGGGGAACATCTTAATCCATAAATTCATTAACTTTGAACCTTTGCATGGCTCAATTGAACTCAAACCCTAGATTTAGCATTCTACTTTCACCAAATGGACATAAACACATGCATGGTTGATCCACAACCATCAAGATGCTAACTTTATGGACTAGGGACCTCAGAAACATCAAGAAAAGCAACTCCCAACTTCTAGAGTGGAAGAAGTCCCACTAGATCTCATTTATCGGACCAAAAGTGACCAAAACTCCATAAAGACTAGATCTAAGCATACAATGAGCAAGTTCCAAGCTTTATATCTCAATGAAGCTGGAAATGATGACTAGAATCTGGATCTACACAATCTCCTTTGATTAAAGCTCCTTCTTCAAAGCTCTTCTTCCTTAGAGCTCACCAACACACACTAAAACACACACAAAGAGGGTAAAATATTCTCTAGATGGGATAGGGTTTCGAAATGAGGCTCAAAGGATAATGGAGTTTCAGAAATGAAGGGATCATGGGTCATAATGTTTCTTAAATAGGGTCCACACCCTATAAATTAGGGTTTGTCCCCTGGGTGCGCATGCCCAACGTACGAGGAGTACGCCCAGCGTACCCTCACTTTTCTGAAAATGGCAATAATGCCCCCTCGAGACCAAATTTGCAAACTATATACACACCAAAGGTAAAAAATGAAAAGTGCCTTGAATCGGGTGTTAAAATTCTTCCCTACTTGAATTATACTTCGTCCTCGAAGTCTGCTGCCGCGAATAACTCCGGGTAATGCTCCCTCATCTCTTCCTTAGGCTCCCACGTCCATTCAGAACCCTTTCGGTGTTGCCACTACATTTTCACCAGATACACCATCTTGTTTCGCAAAGTCTTCGACCTCCTGTCAAGGATCGCCAGTGGTCTCTCTATATAATTCAGGCGATCATCCACCTAAATGTCCTCTAATGGATCCACTACGGAATCATCAACCAAACACTTCCACAGTTGAAAGATGAAAAGTGTTATGAATCTGACTGAGCTCCTCCGGCAGATCCAAACCATACGTCACCCTGCCTACCAGGGCAAAAACCCTGAAACGACCAATATATCGGGGGCCCAATTTGCCCCGCTTCCTGAATCGGGTGACACCTTTCCAGGGTGATACCTTCAGGAGTACCATATCTCCAACCTGAAATTCCAAGTATGACCGGCGTCTGTCCGCATAGCTCTTTTCTCGACTCTATGTTATCGGAAGTCTGTCGCGGACCTGCTGAAACAATTTCGTCGTCTTGAGCACCAGCTCGGTACTCCCCATGACACGCTAAACGACCTCTCATAAACAAATCGGGGTCCTACACTTCCTTTCGTAGAGCATCTCAAAAGGAGACCGATCAATGCTGGTGTGATAACTTTTGTTATATGAAAATTCCGCCAAAGGAAGATATTGTTAGTTCAAAATGGAATAGATCGAAAGATTCTAAACTGGAATATGAATCAAAACAATAAGAGCAATGATCGAAGTTGTGCCGAATGATTAATAATCAATGCCTTAGAAGAGCTTGATGAAGAAATTCTTTGTAAAGGAACCGTAGGGAATCACAAAACGATTAACCCTAATACAATACATGCATGAAATATTGAAAGCCTAACCCTAGCATCATAAATACGGATGGAATGGCCCAATCCGTAAAAAGGCTAAATACATACATAATAAATTTGACACAATCGCCCCCTTTGTGTCAAATAAGGAAGGCAGATTCTTCAGTCTTGCTGACGCTTTTGAACTTTGAAGAGAATCGACATTAGACTAAGCAAAGATTTGCGAACCAAAATATACCATCTTATCATATCTGCAAAGGACTTCTTATCCACAACACTGTTCGTTTTGCACTGTTCTATTAACTCTAAAATGTATTCCATGCACGAAGTGGAGTAAAGATGCTTGTCAGGAAGAAAAAAACAACATCTTTGAAAAATTCATACCGTCCCTTTCTCGTATCAGAAACGCCATACTCCAGTTGTCCTTATGAATGCGTCCCAGCTTCATCTTGTCGAGGTCTTTTGGAGTTTCTTTGGGCAGCACGGTGGGTTTTTTTCTGAGCATGGTTGCAATCTCCACATCCATCTTACCAACTTCTTGAATGCAAGAGACCAACATCCTTTTCAGATGCCCCACAATAGGTTCAAATTTCTTTTCATCCTTTAACAAAAGATGCAAAAGAGAAATCCAGTCGAATGGGTTAAGCCAGGGAAAATCAGCGAGAGTAAATTCGAAAACAGAACTCACAGCCCCACGAGCAACCTTGAAACGAGCATTGATAAAACCCTCAGTTTCAATTGGTCCAAAAACTTTGACAGCAGTAATCTTCATTGAACTCCAAGTTTGGTACTGAGGCTTCATGTTCTTGAGATAGAACGAGAAAAGCACATGATCAACATCATGGTCTGGAAGAGGAGCATTCGCAATCTTTTCAAAGCTACAAAACTGAAAAGCCTTCGGAGTGATTGGAAGATCAAGATGCGAATCCAGAGAGTTCTCCAAATCAAATGATACCACGGGCTCAAGCCAATAAACAATTGGATTATCAACGACTTCGTTCAGAATACGCTCCATAGACCAAGAATGAAATAGAAGCTTTTGAGTTTCCAGAGTGACTTGGGCTTCACGGGCTTCCCTTTCTCGAGCTTCGGCTTTCTTGGCAATTCGCAAATTTTCATCAAGCTCTTCATCACGAGACTTTCGTTGGAGCTTTGCCCCTTCATCCTCTTCTTCTTTATCATCATCATCAATCAAATTCTCTTTACCTTTCGATCCAGAAGCTTCATTACCCTTCGGATATTTTGATTTCGGATTTTGTTCGTGCTCATCAGAGCCACCAGCTGGTTTCTTGATTTCTTCACCGGATGCCTTATTCGCTTCTCTCCTTTGTTTCAGAAGAGTAACCGATGCTGAAACACCTTCTATCCGATCAAGCATAGAGAATACTGGTATGAGTTTATCAGCCAAATGTTTTCGAACAGAGACTGTGAGCATAGAATCATGAGTCTCGATGAGTGTTTGCAAAAATTGATTAACATCAGTGACAAAACTTTTGTTCACAACTTTGTCAGATTTTAGCTCTTCTATCTCTTTGTTGGCATGAGACAGGTGGGCTGAAACAACTTTCGCTTTTTCAGTTTTGATGGCAAGCTTACCAATGAGAACATTCTTAGTAGCAAGATCTGCTTGAAGCTTTTCAATCTTGGAAGTGATCGACGTTTGCAGCTCTACATTATTAGCTTGGATGCCAATGCGAACCTTGGAAAGAGCTTCTTTCTTGGTTTGGAGAGTTGTGCCAAGGTTCGTAATTACCTTGTTTGCAGCAGCTGTGTTTCGGTCCGAAGAAGTTCGGAAGTCTTCCATAAACTGTTTAACATCAGAAAGTAGCTTATCGACTTTTTCGGTCGTATCACGAACAATATTTTCGGAGTGCTCAACAGCCTTTGTCAATGTAGCAGGATTCTCAACATGCTTCTTGCTGAGATAGTCAAATAAAGCTTTGTAAGACGCAAGGGAATATTCACCGATGGATGAAGATTTTGTGGACTCAAGCAGAGTGTCCAACTTCACATTAAGTGTGTTGAATCGCCTCTTCGTCATTGGTGCATCTTCGTCATCACTTGATTGTTGAACATTGAATGGGATGATGTGGAAGTCTTGGAACTCATCCCGATCATGACCAAACACCATATCAGGATCATCGGTCCTTAGAGGTGAGATAGGAGTGAAATCATGACCAAAAGTGACATCAGAAGCACCTACCCCCGTATCAGATACGTTCACAGTTATTGGCGGTGTACTAGTGGTTGTTGTGGTTGTTGCTGTAGAATATGTGAAAAATGGAATAGATTGTGGAACTGAGACTTGTTGTCACACCCCCAAACCAGAATGGCGGAAACATTCGGGGGCGGATGACTTCACGTAGTATCATAACAGTTGAATATTGTAAAGAAAGTAAACACAACCATCATAAATATAATAAAAACTTACATTGTTAAGTGTCATACATGTTTCAAAAGAATATTACAAATATGATGATTTAAAATGTTTTGATAATAGACGCCTTAGCTTTCCTTCTCCAAAAGCTGATGGTTACCTGTATTACTAATTCCCTGAGAAATACAAGTAGTTTTAAAAAAAATGTCAACAATTAAGTTGGTGAGTTCATAAGCGTTTTTGTACTGAAATTTGTATGTCCTTTAGTAAAAATAACTGAACGTGTTTCCCAGAAACTCCAATATTTTCTACATATAGTTGGAAAAAGATTCCAAAGGCTGGACTACAATGGTGTCTTTCGTGCTCGAATAGTGATAGTGTATTTATACTCAAATAATGTATTTACTGAATGTATCAAAAGTCTCGTAAATCAAACTTATTTTAATACTACCGTGTGAGTTTTATAACCATGCTATTGACCCAGACTGCCTGTAACAACGTTCTTCAGGCGTTGTAGTGTTATGACGTTTGTCACCCCAGACCTGCCGGTCTAACTGTAGCTAACAGTTTAGGTGCGGGATTGTCAATCCCGTATAGATCTATATACAAGTATGACGCTCTCCCTCCAAGAGATTATGGTTTATAATACAGGACTTGAAATACGTACTTGAGAGTACGTTGAAGCTGAATGTCTCACAACTCTTAGTATTTAATAGATTTACGAAAAGAAAAGTCTATACTTCGAGTAGATGAAAGTATTTCATTTTCACAATGTTTGCGTAAAGATGTAATGAATAACCCGCAAACTATACCCATTATAGTTTTTCCGAAAGTGTGTTCCATTTGGCGATAAAACTCGATGTAATACTAACTTTGCATGTAAAGTATAACGTTGATATCAAAGTTATTTTAACATTTATAAAAATGTAGGTGATGTATGTGAATCCGTATAAAACGATAAGTTTTTCTCGTATTGCACTTGTATTCCCCCCCTAAAACATGAAAAGACGTGAAAAAGTAGGGGTATGAACTCACCTGGAAAGTGTGATGATTCGAAGAAAACAAGATTTTTCCTCGGGCGGCACCTCGACCGGAAAGTGGTGAGATTCTCGGGAATCTCGAGGCTTCGAACCTTCATCGGGGCTGAGGTATGAAACTGGGAAGTCGGGATCGTCTCGGGATGCTAAATGTGGAGTAAGAATGAGAGAGAAGGAGGAAATGGGCAAGGAAAGTCGGAGGTCTCGCATCCTATTTATAGGTGAGGAACACTGCCCTCGTACGCTGGGCGTACTCCGAAGTACGCGGGGCGTGCCTCGTACGCGGGGCGTACGTCAGCGATGATGTCACGGTCTCCGGTCTTCGGATGGGATGGCAGTAGAGTGGTAGGGGCGACGTGGCCGATCCGAGGCCCTCCATTCAGTACGTTGGGTGTACTCCGAAGTACGCTGGGCGTACTCCTTCGGATAAGCTTCGTATTACGTGCCAAAAACTTCAAAAATATGTAACTTTCGCATACGAGCTCCGTTTTTTACGTTCTTTATATCCACGCGAAGGTGAGAAAATACTATAAAACTTTCATTTAGACTTTGTCGGCAAATTTTGAATTTATTTTTAATTATATTTTATTTAATAGGCCGGGACACGATAATTCCGTAAAAAATCCATAACTTCTTTATCCGACGTCCGTTTTCGTCTGTCTTTTTACCATTGTGCTACTATTGTAGATACCTTTAACTCTCGTTTAGGTTGCGTCGGCTAAAAATCGCTCGATCTTTATTCCGAATTTTTAGCTGCCTACCGCTGTTCCGAAACTTAGAAAAATCATAATTTCCTCATACGAAGTCAGATTTGGGCGTTCTTTTTGTGTATGCTCACGGTTTAATGAAATCTACAACTTTCGTTCAGATACCTAAGGCTAAAAAGTATTTTATCGAAGTTTCACTTTTTACGTTTAGCAGTATTTTACCGGGTGTGTCGTGGATTTTCGATTGGTCATAACTCCTTCGTTATAACTCGGATTTGAGTGTTCTTTATGTTTTTGGAAACCTTGGCACGATATCTAACACTTTAAGTATCCCAATTTAGTTTTTTGAACACTTCATTTTTGATGCTATTTTCGTTGATTCCAAACAGTTTATTACATTTGACTTTTTGAATGTTACATTGACTTAAAAATATCGGGTTGTTACATCATCCCCCTGTTAGAGGGAATTTCGTCCCGAAATTTAATCTAAGACAGAGTTTATGGATTAGGAAAAAGATGTGGGTACTTTTGTCTCATCTGATCCTCGCGTTCCCAGGTGTATTCAGGTCCTCGCTTGGCGTTCCAACGGACCTTCACAATGGGTATGCGGCTTTGTTTAGTGCTTTTAATTTCCCGATCCATGATGTCTACTAGCTCTTCTACGAATTGGAGATTCTCGTTGATTTCAATTTCGTCCAGAGGGATAACGAGGGTCTCATCGGACAAGCACTTCTTTAGGTTTGATACGTGAAAGGTAGGGTGCACGTTATTAAGTTCCTGCGGTAATCAAAGTTTGTATGCCACTGGGCCGATCCTGGCAAGGATCTCGAATGGTCCGATATACCTTGGGTTTAGTTTCCCACGCTTTCTGAAACGTATTAATCCCTTCCAGGGTGAGACTTTTAGTAGTACCCGGTCCCTAACCTGGAATTCTAAGGGTTTCCTTCTTTTATCCGCATAACTCTTTTGTCTGTCTCTTGAAGTCTTCAGTCGCTCCCAGATTTGAACAATCTTCTCCGTAGTTTCCCTTATGATTTCTGGTCCAGTGAGAGTGCTGTCGGTTGCTTGTCCTCTTGCTAGTTGTGTGTCACCCACTTCAGCCCAGCACAGAGGTGATCTACACTTACGGCCGTAGAGGGCTTCGAATGGGGCAACTTTGATACTAGTGTGATAGCTATTGTTGTACGAGAATTTGACCAATGGTAAATGGGTGTCCCACGCCTTACCAAAATCGATCACACAAGCTCTTAGCATATCTTCTAAGGTTTGTATGGTTCTCTCACTCTGGCCGTCGGTCTGTGGGTGATAAGCGGTACTCATGTCTAACCTTGTTCCTAGAGACTTTTGTAGCGACTGCCAGAATCTCGAGGTGAATCTACTATCCCGGTCTGAGATAATGGATATTGGTACACCATGCAGTCGTACAATCTCTCTGATGTATGTTCTGGTTAGCTTTTCCAGATTATTCGTTTCTTTGATTGGTAGGAAGTGCGCGGATTTGGTTAACCTGTCGACGATCACCCAGATGGTGTCGAGTCCGCTTGTCGTCTTGGGTAACTTGGTTATGAAGTCCATGGTTATCCGCTCCCACTTCCATTCGGGTACTTCCGGTTGTTGCAACAATCCCGAGGGCTTTTGGTGTTCCACCTTGACCTTGGCGCAAGTTAGACATTTGCCTACATAGGTAGCAATTTCGGCTTTCATGTTCGGCCACCAATACAGTTTCTTGAGGTCCAGATACATCTTATCTGAACCGGGATGTATGGAGTATCGTGTCTTATGGGATTCATCCATGACCATATCTCTAAATCCGCCAAACTTCGGCGTCCAGATCCGATTCGCGAAGTAACGAACTCCGTCCTCCTTGACTTCGAAATTTTTATCCATTCCTCTTAAGGCTTCACTTGCCACATTTTCGGATTTCAAGGCTTCTATTTGGGCTTTCTTGATTTGTGTGGACAGGTGTGAATGGATAGTCATGGTTAAGGATTTCACTCGGCGGTCCGAGTATTCCTTCCTACTGAGGGCATCAGCTACTACGTTAGCTTTCCCGGGATGATAACGAATTTTGCATTCGTAATCGTTTAGTAGTTCTACCCACCGTCTTTGTCTCATGTTGAGTTCCTTTTGATTGAGGATGTGTTGAAGGCTTTTATGATCGGTGAAGATTGTACATTTCGTGCCGTAAAGATAGTGCCTCCAGATCTTTAGAGCGAAAACGACGGCTCCTAGTTCGAGATCGTGCGTGGTGTAGTTTACCTCATGCGTCTTCAGTTGTCTTGAGGCGTAGGCGATGACCTTCCCTCGCTGCATTAGGACACATCCGAGTCCCTGATTTGACGCATCATAGTAAACCACAAAGTCTTCTGTTCCTTCTGGCAAGGATAATATAGGTGCGCTGTATAGAGCTCGCTTCAGTGTTTGGAACGCAGTGTCTTGTTTTTCTCCCCAATTGAAGGTTACTCCCTTCTGAGTCAGGGTGGTAAGTGGTTTAGCAATCTTCGAAAAGTTTTGTATGAACCTTCGGTAGTACCTAGCAAGGCCCAAGAATTGCCGGATTTCCGTTGGAGTCCTTGGAGTTGTCCAGTTCTCGATTGCCTTGATTTTGGAAGGGTCCACGTGTATCCCCTCCTTGCTGACCACGTGACCTAGGACATCTACTTTCCTAATCCAAAATTCGCACTTTGAAAATTTTGCGTATAGCTTCTCTGTCCTTAATGTTTCCAAGACCTATCAGAGGTGTTGGCTATGTTCCCCCTGGCTCCTTGAATAGATGAGTATATCATCTATGAACACGATCACAAATTTATCCAGGAAAGGACGACATACTCGGTTCATCAAGTCCATGAACACCGTCGGTGCATTTGTCAATCCAAAGGGCACTACTACAAACTCGTAGTGACCATAGCGAGTTCGGAATGCCGTTTTGGGAATGTCTCCTTCCAAGACTCGCAGCTGGTGATACCCAGATCTTAAATCGATCTTTGAGAAGTAGCTCGCTCCTTGTAGTTGGTCGAACAGATCGTCTATGCGCGGTAAGGGATATCGGTTCTTGATCGTGAGTTTGTTCAGTTCCCGGTAATCGATGCACATGCGGAAAGATCCATCCTTCTTCTTTACGAACAGGACCGGTGCTCCCCATGGTGAGAAGCTTGGTATAATGAATCCTTTGCTTAGAAGTTCGATCAGTTGGCTAGATAATTCCTGCATTTCTGCCGGTGCTAGACGGTACGACGATTTTGCTACTGGGGTAGCTTTGGGAATCAAGTCGATCCTGAACTCGACTTGACGTTCTGGTGGGAATCCTGGAAGATCTTCAGGGAAAATGTCGGGGAAATTGCAGACTTCCGGAATGTCTTTAATGTCTTTCACTTCTCGTTTCTTGTCTATCACGTGGGCTAGAAAGGCACGATATTCTTTGCGAAGGTATTTTCGGGCTTTGACACAAGAGATGATTTGTAAATTTGTACTGGGTTTGTCTCCATAAATGATAAGATTTTTGCCGCTTGGCAGATTGAGGCGAACGGCCCTTTCGTGATAAAGTATATCGGCATGGTGAAGGCTTAACCAGTCCATACCAATGATGACATCAAAACTTCTTACAGTAATTGGCATAAGATCGATTTGGAACGAATGTTCGTTTAAATTTAACGTACAGCCTATGTACATATCGTTTGCGCTTTCCGTTTTACCGTTTGCCATTTCTACTGTGAATATTTTATTGAGTGCTTGGGGTTTTTGATTAAGTAAATGTTTGAATTTATGACTCAGGAAACTTCTCTCCGCACCACAGTCAAAGAGTATGCATGCATAAATGTCGTTGAGGAGAAACGTACCCGTAACCACCGTGGGATCGGCTATTGCCTCGTTCTGCCCTATTGCCACCACTCTTCCTACACCGCCAGCATTTTTGGCCTTAGGGAAATCCCTCTTGAAGTGCCCAGTTTCCCCACACCCATAACATGCCTGGCTTACTCCAGTACCAGGAACTTGGGTGATTGGGCGCGCTGGTGCCTTACAGAAACGGGCAGTGTGCCCTTTCCTGTCGCAATTTTTACAGTGCATCTCCCGACAATTACCGTGGTGATGGTAATTGCATTTTTTGCACTTTGGTAGGTTCCCAGCATATTGTTTTGTCGGCGCAGGGGTAGCGGGAACAGCAGTGGGGGCAGTAGCGGCATGGACCGCCACTATTTGTTTCTTTGAAGGTTCTTGCGAAGTTTGACCTTTCCTCTTGTTCCAAAACTTCTTCTTGTTGTTGTTGTTGGCATTGCTGTCATTGTTGTTGCTTCCTTTGGTTGGTTCCGGGACGACGGTCGTGACACTTTGGCAGACCCCATGATCAACGAGAGATTGTGCCAGTTCTTTGGCGCTGTCGAACGTCGTGGGTTTGGAAGCTAGCACACTTCCTCGAAGCTGGGGCGACAGCCCCCAGATATACCTTTCCACCTTTTGGCTTTCCAGAATCATCATTCCTGGGCAAAGTATTGTCAAATCACTGAACCTATTTGTATAGCTTGTGATGTCCGAGCCTACCATCGTAAGGCCCCAAAGCTCCTGCTCGAGCTTCTGAATCTTGCCCCTTGGGCAGTACTCTCTTAGTAGCGTCCGTTTCAGGTTCTCCCAACCCATTGAGTTTGCCACCACCAGAGTTAGTGACTTGACGTGGCCTTACTTTGCTTTCCTCGGGGCATGAGCATATCTCGAACACAGCTTCTGTTTTCTCTATCCATTGGGATAGAGCCATCACTCCCCCAGTTCCATTAAAGGGGATGGGTTTGCTGTTGGAGAAGTCCTTATAGGTACATTCCCCGGAACGACCTTGGTTTTGGCCATTGGTAGAGCTATTTATTCCTCCTCCTGATCCGTTGTTACTCATTTGTGCCATTGCTGCGGTTACGACAGCTGTTACAGCAGCCTGAAAGGTAGCAGCATCCATTGATTGAGGGGGTGGTGGAGGTGGTGCTGGTGCTCCGTTTGTATTGAAACGTCGGGGATTTCTCCTTGGTGGCATGATTCTGCCACAAGTTAAGAGACGAATTCTTGATAAGTCATTAGAAATGATTATGGAAGGTTTTAGTATTATCAGTTTTAGTTCTGGTTTTCGCATGTAAATGGAAACTTTCAAAAAGGAGTGTACGATCCTTTTAAGAATTTAATGCAATACTCAAGGAAATAATAAATGTGTGTCAATTTCATTGATATTAGTACATGATACAACGATCAGGAAAATTTGACCTTATATAGGTCTAGGGTACATCAATGAAAATGGGAAAATTTGACCGCATTCCGACCCCCGAACTGCGTTCTCACAATTCGTCGGGTTTAGATTCTTAAAGGAAAGTGTAGCACCAACAATTATTTGATAGGTATATATATAGCGCCAGAAGTACGCGCTCTACTCTGAGCGGGTGGCACGCTGCGGACCATGGTATGTGGTTGTGGAAACCTTAGCTCGAGCTACTTGACGTTCAGCCTCGAAGACGCGCCTCTCCATCGCGGCTTGGCTCCTATGGAGCTCCCTCACTTCGGTTCTAGTAGCAGTGATGTCCTTCTGCACGGAAAAGGTGTGCTCTATGGTTCGCTCATGCTCTTCGTCCAGACGACGAAGACGTACCGCGGTGACAGCAGTGGTGGCCCCAATGTCCAAGAGTTGGTTGGCATTTGCTCTTGCTTGCTCCCCTTGGTTGGCAATGTGTCGGACCATGACAGGGAGTGCCCTGTCAGCCGAACCCCCGTTGCGGAGGTTATAAAAGCCTCGTGCCATGCTGTAGGGTGGGCGTTGCCCTTGTTCCCTGCTCCATCGCTTCAGATCCACAGCCCAGTGAGGCGCCGGGCCCTGAAAGTTCCTTGGGGGATTTGCTGCTCCTCGGGGAGGATTGTAGATCTCAGGCTCCGAGTCTGTGCTCCCACCATCTCCTTCCTCTTCTGTATCTTCGTCTGGGTCTTCCTCAGGATCCTCTTCGGATTCTTCTTCGGGTTCTTCCTCGGGAATTTCCTCTTCGGAATCCTCTTCTGGGTCGTCCTCAATCCAGCCTCCATTACCCTGGTTAGGGTAGTAGGGATCCCCGGGAATGTGAAAACCTGCCATTTCGTCTGATCGAGAATAGGGGCAAGAGAATTATATAAAACTCGGGAGTAAGAAGGGAAATTTTCGATAAGGGTAAATTTTATTCGACGATTCCTATTTCTAATTAAATACTGAGATTCGCATGATTATAACAGTTCTTTTAGTTTTTACAAAATACTCCTATAGTATTTCAAATTTGTGAGTTTGATTATAGTATTTAATTCGGTAAGTTTTCGACTTGTTGCTTACTACGACCATTCCTCGACATACGTTGGTCACATCCAGGATGAATATAGTTGATCAGGCTATATTTATTCTTGATTTGATTACATACCCTGAGGCCTAGTCGTAGTGTCGCAACTTGCCTTAATACTTTTTATAAACTTTTGCTATGATACGAGACCGATGCATGCGTGTACTTATAGTTTTATATATATAAAAAAAATGTATATCACTTTAATTTATTAAAATTATCGTTTATGAAAACGTTTTGTCAGAGGGTTTTTGGTCCCTTTGCATTTATAGTTTGTATATCTTATGTGGTTCGATATACTTAGTTCACTATAAACAATGCTCTGATACCAATCTGTCACACCCCCAAACCAGAATGGCGGAGACATTCGGGGGCGGATGACTTCACGTAGTATCATAACAGTTGAATATTGTAAAGAAAGTAAACACACCCATCATAAATATAATAAAAACTTACATTGTTGCGTGTAATACATATTTCAAAAGAATATTACAAATATGATGATTTAAAATGTTTTGATAATAGACGCCTTAGCGTTCCTTCTCCAAAAGCTGATGGTTACCTGTATTACTGATTCCCTGAGAAATACAAGTAGTTTTAAAAAAAATATCAACAATTAAGTTGGTGAGTTCATAAGCGTTGTTGTACTGAAATTTGTATGTCCTTTAGTAAAAATAACTGAACGTGTTTTCCAGAAAATCCAATATTTTCTACATATAGTTTGAAAAAGATTCCAAAGGCTGGAGTACAATGGTCTCTTTCGTGCTCGAATAGTGATAGTGTATTTATACTCAAATAATGTATTTACTGAATGTATCAAAAGTCTCGTAAATCAAACTTATTTTAATACTACCGTGTGAGTTTTATAACCATGCTATTGACCCAGACTGCCTGTAACAACGTTCTTCAGGCGTTGTAGTGTTATGACGTTTGTCACCCCAGACCTGCCGGTCTAACTGTAGCTAACAGTTTAGGTGCGGGATTGTCAATCTCGTATAGATCTATACACAAGTATCACGCTCTCCCTCCAAGAGAATATGGTTTATAATACAGGACTTGAAATACGTACTTGAGAGTACGTTGAAGCTGAATGTCTCACAACTCTTAGTATTTAATAGATTTACGAAAAGAAAAGTCTATATTTCGTGTAGATGAAAGTATTTCATTTTCACAATGTTTACGTGAAGATGTAATGAATAACCCGCAAACTATACCCATTATAGTTTTTCCGAAAGTGTGTTCCATTTGGCGATAAAACTCGATGTAATACTAACTTTGCATGTAAAGTATAACGTTGATATCAAATTAATTTTAACATTTATAAAAATGTAGGTGATGTATGTGAATCCGTATAAAACGATAAGTTTTTCTCGTATTGCACTTGTATTCCCCCCTAAAACATGAAAAGACGTGAAAAAGTAGGGGTATGAACTCACCTAGAAAGTGTGATGATTCGAAGAAAACGAGATTTTTCCTCGGGCGGCACCTCGACCGGAAAGTGGTGAGATTCTCGGGAATCTCGGGGCTTCGGACCTTCGTCGGGGCTGAGGTATGAAACCGGGAAGTCGGGACCGTCTCGGGATGCTAAATGTGGAGTAAGAATGAGAGAGAAGGAGGAAATGGGCAAGGAAAGTCGGAGGTCTCGCATCCTATTTATAGGTGAGGAACACTGCCCTCGTACGTTGGGCGTACCCTCGTACGCGGGGCATACGTCAGCGATGATGTCACGGTCTCCGGTCTTCGGATGGGATGGCAGTAGAGTGGAAGGGGCGACGTGGCCGATCCGAGGCCCTCCATTCAGTACGCTGGGCGTACTCCTTCGGATAAGCTTCGTAATGCGTGCCAAAAACTTCAAAAATACGTAACTTTCGCATACGAGCTCAGTTTTTAACGTTCTTTATATCCACGCGAAGGTGAGAAAATACTCTACAACTTTCATTTAGACTTCGTCGGCAAATTTTGAATTTATTTTGAATTATATTTTATTTAATAGGCCGGGACACGAGAATTCCGTTAAAAATCCATAACTTCTTTATCCGACGTCCATTTTCGTCTGTCTTTTTACCATTGTGCTACTATTGTAGAGACCTTGAACTCTCGTTTAGGTTGAGTCGGCTAAAAATCGCTCGATCTTTATTCCGAATTTTTAGCTGCCTATCGCTGTTCCGAAACTTAGAAAAATCATAACTTCCTCATACGATGTCAGATTTGGGCGTTCTTTTTATGTATGCTCACGGTTTAACGAAATCTACGACTTTCGTTTAGATACCTAAGGCTAAAAAGTATTTTATCGAAGTTTCACTTTTTACGTTTAGCAGTGTTTTACCGGGTGTGTCGTGGATTTTCTATTGGTCATAACTCCTTCGTTATAACTCGGATTTGAGTGTTCTTTATGTTTTTGGAAACCTTGGAACGATATCTAACACTTTGAGTATCCCAATTTAGATTTTTGAACACCTCATTTTTGATGCTATTTTCGTTGATTCCAAACAGTTTATTACATTTGACTTTTTGAATGTTACATTGACTTAAAAATATCGGGTTGTTACACTTGTGGCTGCGAAACTCCAATAGAGATGTTCGAACATGGAGCTATGGTAATTGGAGTGGTGGTTTGAGTAGTGGTGTGAGTTGGAGAAGATGGAGGAGTAAAGCCTTGAAGAAATCTTTTATTAATGGAACAGAGGTGGGAATTGAGAGAGTTACCTCTGGATTAGGTTAAGTAGCAGATAGTTCTGAGACCATAGGTTGCTAAGTTGCAGCTGTATCTTCAGTTTCGTGCTGGAGTTGCTCGGTTCGCTGAATTTTGGAAATTGTATGAGAATCTGAATCCTCAGCAGCAACAGGAGTAGGAGACCTTGTCTTGCGAGCCGGTTTCTTTACTTTCTTCTTCGGAACTTGAGCTGGTTCGGAAGGTCCAGCTTTCGCCTTTCGCTTACCTCCCCTTTTAGGCTTGTTAGCTTCCTCCAAAGCCTTTTGCATCTCAGATGTTAAAGGGCGAGGACCTGATGTAGGTTTCTTTCTGTATTCATTAAAAACCATATTGTCTGTAGGAACATTGAGAAGCATGGCGTCTGGAAGTGATCCAATAAAGGCGAACTTCGTAGGATCAGACACGATGATGTTCAAAGTGTGAAATATCAGAATACTTGCGATGATACATCCCTCAGTCACCGGAATGTTCAGGTTAGAGATTGCTCTGTGGACGATGACAGACCAGAACCGAGCAGACGAAATTTTCGAGTGTTGTGTTGTGGAAAGAGTACTCTGAACCAGTTTTTCCCAAAGGATGGAGCCATAATCCAGGTTAAACCCATGGTAAAGTCCGTACATTAAAGTGTAGAAAATCTTACTTGCACAGTCCGAGCCCGTGACCCTCTCTGAAAAACTTGTGAAGATAAGGGTAAAGAGTCCATTCCACATTGGAGGTAGGTTGGGCTTCTTGAACTTGGATAAAACGGCGATATTTCCGACGTAACCCATCTTGTAGAACATCTCCGTGATTGCAAAAGAAGAGATTGACTCCGGATCAACCAGATCCCTAGCTTGATAAAACCCTAGCAATCGGCTGAAACGAGACTTGGAGATTGATGTTTTGTGGGATGTGAACTCAAAGGCAATCACAGACTCACCTTCCTGACAACTTATAGTGGACTATGTCCTGGATAGATAAACCATGGGAACACCCTATGACATTTTAAGGTCTTGAGACAGCGGAGAGTGAAGAAGACACTCGATGAGGCGGCCATGGAAATCCTTGGAGAAGATGATGAACAGTGTCAAGGTTTTTGCGCCAAAGAGTTTTCGACATCTTTACAAACGGTAAAAGAAATCAATCGACGATTTTCCTTTTATACGTCAGTATTGGAGAAACAAAGGCAGTTGTAGACTGTTTCGTTTCCTTAAAAAGCGCCTGAAAACGTGTGAGTGACAGGCGTGATTTCAGGCGGCGTAACTGACAAGGCGTGATGTCAGGACTTTCGAAAAGCACGCGCCCAAATTTTCAAGTCTTATCCCTTAAAAATCGTCGCTTCAGTTCTGAACATTCGGAATAATTCATCATTTTCCGTTCTCTGAATCTGAAAGTAACCATTAGGACTCAGAACTAGACATTTGGAAAATCACAAGGATTTTCGTGCAAGAGTGTGCCAATATATAAAGAAATAAAACAAATAACATCTGGGATTCTGTGATGTCAATAAGTTGACATGAAAACAGTTGGATCTCGGGCAATGATCTCTTCCTTCGGAGTCAAAAGAGACTCGGAAGTGTATGTGTGGTATCCTGTTGAATTACAATCATCTGTTTGTTGAGAAACAGTGAAAGGCTTTTTTTTCATTAGGCTCATAGGGTGGCTTCATCTTCAACTAAACTCCAAAACTCAACATGAGTCCGAACGTTCGGAAGAATTACTTGTCTTACCAGTGTAGTCATAATAACAAGTATGCTTTGAAATTATTAAAGTGACCAGATAATATAGAAATCTCAAGAAAAATAAAAACTGGATCTAATGGGAAGAAATGTCTTAGGTCTAGAACATTTCATTGAGATCTCGCAAAAAATAAAATAATGAGATTTCAAGGTACAAGGCACGAAGGTGGATTCTCGTCAATTCCATGGTGAAAAATCTAGAACATGTTAATTGTTCACCGTCAATTCTGAAATTGGTTTTGGATTTTGGATTTCACTCAATTCATGGTGGTAACAAATTTAAGATCATAAACAGAGAAGTTGTGTAACCCTAAACCTCAGTGTTAATATCTGAGAATCTCAACGGTTACGAGTGTTAAAGTGAATGTGATGGAGAAAGTATTGCAGGTGGTTCGGAAGAGAAGTGTACCTCTGCTATGATAGAATGACCAAGCAGTCAACTCTTAACTCAATATGAGAAGAGTAAGGTAGCTCAATCACTTATGTGAATTTTCAGCCTGATTGGGAAGAAATGATTGGTATTATCGATTCATTAAGGCTTCAAACATACAGTCTCAGAGGCTTCGGACAACATGCAGCATCATACTTCTAGGGACACTAGACTAGTACAAAGGTTTGGAATTATATACTTGCCCCATCGTTCAGAATTGAGATGACCAAAAAGTACCTAAGATAATGCACAAACAAAACAAAACAAAAACAAAGAAATATTTTTGGAGTTTTAGATTTTCTTAAAAAATATTTTTGTATTTTGGATTTTTCAAAAATAAATAAATAAAATAAAAAAATAGAGAAGAAAAAATAAATTTTTTTTTTGTGTTTTTGAAATTTTTCTGAAAAGAAATAAAAACAGAAAATGTTTTTGGATTTTTTTTTTGATTTTCAAAAAAAAATAAAAGCGAAAACACAAGTGTAAAATCACTTACGAAAGCATAATATACAAAGGATATAAGAAGTTTCAAATTACTATGTGAATAGTGGACTCTGACTAACTCCGAGGGCTCGGACCTATTAGCGGAATGAATTGTATACTCTGAGTCACTCTGAGGGCTCGGACTCATTCGCAGTTTAACCAGTGCTTTCCGAATGCGAAGCTGGTTTCGGAACAGAGTCTGCTTCTATCATTCCTAATCCATGTAGAATTCGATTGAAATTTTGTTCAGGTAAGGCTTAAGTGAATATATCAGCTAGTTGATCAGCAGATCTAACAAAGTGAATTTCAACATTTCCATCCTGCACATGATCTTTTATGAAGTGATACCTCAGTTCTATGTGCTTAGTCTTGGAATGTTGTACTGGGTTGTGGCAAATGTGAATTGCACTTTCGGAGTCGCAATACAAGGGAATTCTCTTCATATTAATCCCATGGTCCGTAAGCTGACTTCGAATCTAAATCACTTGCGAGGTACAAGAGGCAGCTGCAATATACTCCGCTTCAGCAGTCGATAGGGAGACGCAAGTTTGTTTCTTTCATTGCCAACTTACGAGTTCGCCATCAAGAAATTGAAATCCTCCATTTGTACTTTTTCGATCAAGACCGCACCTCCAAGATCAGCGTCAGAGAATGCTTGCATAAAGAACCCTGAATTGGAAGGGTATCAAATTCCAAGTAAGGATGTTCGTTTAAGGTATCTAAAGATATTCTTTACTGCAGTCATATGGAATTCGCGAGGATTTTCCTGAAACCTGGCACACTAGCAAACAAAAAACATAATGTTTGGACGACTAGCTGTTAGATACATCAATGATCCTATCATTTGTCGATAGAGAGTCATATCAGCTGCTGGTTTATCTAATGACGGTGTAAGCTTTGTTCTAAATGCCATTGGAACCTTGACCTTTCAGGCTCCTACCATTCCGAACATCGCAAGTAAGGTCTTTGTATAAGCCTCCTGATTGATAAATGTTCCCTCTTGATTCTGTCTAATATTTAAACGAAGGAAAAAGTTAACTGGACCCATTAAGCTCATCTCAAACTTAGTTTCCATCAATTTTTGGAATTCAGTAGTTAATCTAAGATTAGTAGATCCGAAAATGATATCATCAACATAGATTTGGACAGTCATCAGATGGCCACCATCTTTCTTACGAAAGAAGTTTGGGTCGACCGAGCCTTGTTTAAACTTAGATTGTTCTAAGAATCTAGTGAGAGTTTCATACCATGCTCGTGGTGCTTGCTTCAGACCATAACGAGCCTTATCCAGAATATAGCAGTGGTTCGGATATTTCTCATTTACGAACCCTGGTGGCTGTTCCACATAGACTGTTTCTTCCAATTCACCGCTCAGAAATGCACATTTGACGTCCATTTGATACACTTCAAAAATTTTATATGATGTATGGCAAGAAAAATGCTAACAGATTCTAGCCTCGCAACCGGTACGAATGTTTCTTCATAGTCTATTTCTTCTTCTTCGCAGTAAACCTTCATAACTAACCGAGCCTTGTTTCGTATCACATTCCCCTCCTTCTCAAGCTTATTGTGAAACACCCATTTTAGTCCTACCACAGATAAACCTTCAGAGTTGGGATTAATATCCATACCTTGTTTCGTTCGAGCTCATTGAGCTCATCCTGCATAGCTTGCACCCAATCAGAATGATCAAGATCAACCTTAATATTTTTGGGCTCAATTTTGGAGATAAACGAATTGTACATGCAAAATTCCATCTTTGAAAATAATGCAGTCGGATTCACCTTTTGTTAAGCTCTCGTGAGAACTCCAGAATATGCTTATCCAATTACTTGCATTTTAGGATGATCTCTGGTCCATTTGGTCAATGGAGGGTAGTTCGGTTCATAGGATGGATCCAATTCGGCATTCACGTCTTCAAATTCTGATTGAATGTCAGAGTCATTATTTTCGTTCTCATTCTCCCCCTGGAATGTTGCATGTCGCTCTTCGTTCGGAATAGCATTCTCCCCCTGGATTGGACTTTCGTGGTTTACATCATGAGTTGAATGCTCCCTCTGAACATGTGTGCTTGATGTGGAGGTTGATACGGAACCCTCCCCTGTATTTGAGCATTCGTAGCTTGTGGTTGAGATGGAATGTTGGAGGCCTTCGTTCTGGGTGACTCGTTTTCAAGATCCTTCGCAGCTTCATCAATAATCTTCTTTAGTTCATCTTCCTTATTATCTGCTGCTTTTTGATTCTGAAGAGATCGCCTTTTCTGGCTCATCAAATAGGTTTATGAATTGATCATAAAGGTTTGAAAGAGGAATCATCATTGGATTAGTCATGGGAAAAATCTCCTTTGATTGAGAATCAGTCTTCTGATTCTTCTTCAGATAATTGTTGTCAAAGGTGACATAATAGGTTTCTTCTATCTTTTTGGAATTTTTGTTGAGAATCCTATATGCCTTCGAAGTTAGAGAGTACCCCAAGAAGATTCCTTCGTCTGCTTTCACATCGAACTTGTTCCTTTGCTCTTTAGAATTGAAGATGAAGCACCTGGAACCAAAGACATGAAAGAACATAACATTAGGTTTTCTTTTATTGAGAATCTCATAGGGGTAATTGAAAATCTTTTATTTATGAGAGATCGATTCTGAGTAAAGCAAGTTGTTCTGATAGCCTCAGCCCAGAAGTAGAGCGGCAAATTCCCAAAAGATAACATGGTCCTCGCAGCTTCGCACAGAGACCGGTTTTGTCTTTCAACAACTCTGTTCTGCTAAGGAGTGTAAGGATTCAAGAAGTTATGAGAAACTCCCTTTTCAGTCAGGAATTCTTCAAACACATGGTTTTTGAACTCCGAACCATTATCGTTGCGAACGTTCTAAACTAGCTTTCGCAGTTGAAGCTTGATTTGCTTGATAAAGTCCTTAAGCTTAGAAGTGGCTTCTGATTTCTCTTTAAGAAAATAAACCAAGGTAAATCTGGAAAAAGCATCAACAATAACTAGAATATATTTGTTACCACCAATACTCTAGATGGAAGAAGGACCACAAAGATCTATATGTAATAGTTGAAGTGGCTCAATCACTTTGGTGTTGATTATTGTCGAATGACTTTTCCTAATATGCTTTCCTAATTCGCAGACAGCACACAGATGTTCTTTCTCAAACTTTAGAAGAGGCAACCCTCGCACATGATCATCAAGTACGACGTTGTTGATATCCTTAAAATTCAGGTGCGAAATCCTTCGGTGCCAGAGCCAACTATCATCCGAAGATGCTTTTGTAAGAAGGCAAATGGCAGGCTTTCCTTTGATAAGATTCAAATTCAACGGATACATTTCGCCTTTTCTTTTGGACTTTAGAAGCACTGTTTTGGTCTTCTTTTCTATGATCTCAGATCCCTCATCATCAAATGATACTTTCAGCCCGGTACCTACACCCAATTGAGAAACGCTAATTAGATTATGTTGCAGGCCTTCCACATAGGCTACCTTTCGAATAGAGAAATCCCTACTTATAATCATGTCGTATCATTTGATTTCACCGATTGAATTATTTCCGAACTTGACTTATCCTCCATCCTTCAACAATCGGAATTCTATTAATTCTTCTCTCCTTCCTGTCATGTGACGCGAGCAGCCATTATCAATATACCATTCGGAGTCAAACTGTTCGTCACGAATCACCTACAAAATTCAGAGAGATTTAGGAACCCAAAGTTGTTTGGGTCCACGTAAGGCTTTCTTAGAAACAGGAAAAGTTATAGCTTCATCAACCAAGTAAGATCGTTTTACCAAAGTGGAATTCTCTTTTTTCGTGATTTTGAAAACAACAATCCTATTATCTTTAGGATTCTTTTCTTTAAAATATATTTTTCTTTATTTAGCTTCAAGTTGTTGCTTACCAACCTTTTTCTCAAATTTCTTTTCCTCCCTTTTCAAGTTTGTTTCGGACTTCTTGAAGGGAATTTTAGATTTCGAAACCACTTTTCCTTTGCCCTTAACATCTTTCGACCTGTTGGTAGATTTTGAAACATTAGTTTTTGGAGAAAAGTTAGGTTTTGTCTTTTCCATTGGTCTCGCTTGTTTTGAGAAGGATGGTTTTTGAAAGATTTTTTATTTCGAAACCGGTGGAGAGGAAGACTGTGTCTTTGAAAACTTTTTAAGATTCGGATTTGAAGAGACTCTCGCATTCTGATTTGTAGATCTTTCTTGATTAACAAAGTTGGAACTTTTAGACTTCTAGAAATGCTTTCTTTCTTTTAATTTTTTCTGATATCTAGCATTTCTTTGACGTTTCTTAACAACAAATTCATTAGCTGACTTATGAATACTAGCCCTAGGTTTCGCTTTTCTAGCTGGAGTGTCAGTCTATTCGGATGACATGTCATTTGAAATATTTTTGGTTCCACTCGGACTGCCTTTATCGTTACTGGATTTAACCTTGTTCAGTGGTTCTTCCACATATCTTCCCTTTGTTTTCCAAGAGGTCATCTCAAAAAGACCTTCGGTTTCATCTGCATTGTCTATGGGAGAAGACCAAAAGTACTCGTCGCACCCATCATCATTGTCTTCTTCTACGAGGGACGATAGCTCTAAGTTTTGACTTTTGTTTAGTCTAGAAGTTGCGAAAACTTGATACAGAACAGTTTGATTTCGGAAAAACTATTGCCTTTTCTTTTAAAATCTTTGAACCTTTATTTTCAGAATTACGAACATACTCAACTGAATTTTCTGAAATCAGATTTTTGTTTGGTTCAGGTTCATTTTTTACAAATTATGAACAATCAATCTCTTCCTCCACGGAGATTTCACTCATGTCACTATCATCATCAAATTCAGATACGTTTTCAACATCAAGAGTATTTTCTGAACTTAATTTTGTGCACAATGAGTCAAATTTTTGTACACTGTCAGATTTAATGTGCTCATTATCTTTCTCACTCAAAATTTATTTCAGCATATCTTTTTATTCTTTCGACTGTATGTAAGCTTCAGTTTTGTCCAGTCCAATTTTGTATGAATCAGAGACATCGTTAGAAGAAACTATAGATTCGCATTTGTAGCAATCGGCATCGATTTCGTCCTCTTTCAATTCAAGAAAGGGAAAAATCATTTTATGTATATCCTTTCCTATTTCACAGTCAAGATGCAGTTTAGTGATATTAAAATAAAGACGTTTAGCAATCAAACAGAAAATATTTCGTTGTTTTAAAAGCCCTAAATTGTCTCGTTGCAAATAAACATTATCATCCCTAGACCTAGAAATCTCTGACTCCAACTTCTCTATCCACATTTGTCTCTCTTCACTTTTGTTTGAAACCATGCTGATTTGATTAGTTAAGTTAGAATTACTTAAATGGGTTCTTTTTAAGCTATCACTGAAACTAGAGACTGTAAATTTTAAATCATCTAATTCTGTTTTGTACCGAGAGACAGGTATATCAAGAGATAGAAGAATAGATTGTACCATGCTGATTACTTTCTCGCACTCACTGATCTGCTCAAAAACTGCTTTTGTAGCAAAGCAGTTGTCGGAGGCCTGGCCGCCATCAGTAGCGTATCCTCTTTGATCCGAGACTTCACTGCGAACCATCAAGCATTTTCCCTTGTACCCGGGGACTTCAGACTTTGCTACGAAACATTCTCCATGCTTTGGCTTGCGAACATCTTCTTACTCCGAATTAGTTGACCAAACTTCAACTCTTTCAAGCTCATCGTCATCTTCCTTCACAATCAAAGCAGGCTTAGCATTGACAACACTCTTCTTCTTTCTAAGCTCTTCTATCCTCTGAAAATAGTAAGCTTCATCTTTATCTTCTTAAACTTTCTTCTCACTCATTCTTCGCAACATACATTCCTTGGACAGATGATTTTTGCAATGACAATAGTTGCAGTCATAGCCCGAATCTCCCATCAGCTTTTTCTCTAACGGCACCTCATCTTTTTGAGAGTTCATGGGGCTTTCATCCTTTGCTTTATCCGAATTGTAGTTCCCTTGCCAGTTCCTGTTTTTGAGGCGTCCAAAATTATTTTTCACAAACCTTTTCGTGTTTGAAACCATTAGAGTGTATTCTTCTTCCGTAAGTTTGCAATCTGAGAGATCGAACTCCGAATCTTCTTCTGCTACATTTTTTCCCTTCGCAACCAGGGCCAAAGATCCCATACCAGAAACAACCTTCCCTTCCTTTGTCACTTCATTTTTGTGGGACCTGAGAATTCCCACTAGCTTTGCCAATGTATAGTTCTTAAACTGTTCATGAGCTGTTACAGTTGAGACTACTTCTTTCCATTTAGATCTCAAACCGTTCATAAACGTGACCTTTTGCTTGATTAATTCATGTCTTATTTTGTGTTTCATCATCCTACTCATAAGATGATTGAAACGATTGAATGTTTGGTCAAGCTTCTCCTCTGGCTTCTGAACAAAGGCGCCAAACTCCGAAAGAAGCAGCGTCTGAATGGAATGTTCCAGATCTGCATTTCTTGAGTAGAGCTCTCGTAACCTATCCCATATTTCCTTTTATATATTGTAGGAACTCACCAGACGAAAGGTGTCTGGGGGTAGAGCAAACCTTATTATCCTCATAGCTTTGACGTTGCTCAGCAGTTTATCCTTCTCATCTTGAGGGATGTCTTTAATGTCGATAAGAAGAGTATTGTATTCTACTTGAGTTTTGATGACTCTCCTGGTTCCCACGTGCATGAATGTTCCTTCTGTTATGGCTTGTCAAATCGTCGTTCCATGGTCTTCAATACCCAGAACATAGTCCTCAAAATGTAAAGCCCAGACTTCATAGTCTTGTGGGAAAAGGATAGGGATCCTGGTAGTAGATCCGATGCTGCTAGAAAGATTAAAAGATAGAGTATGTGGATCTTCAAGCTGCATGTTGTTGATTCACTAAAACCTGTAAAGAATCGGATGTGTAAAACTATAATCGAGTTTAGGGAAAAATAAGGATCAAGATTCAACGTCTACAATCGATGAAAATGGTGAAGACCGTAACTACATATCTAGCAGAAGCGGAAAATCCTAATAACACTCGACAGAAGAGTTGTGTATGATTTACACAATCTCCTGCTCTGATACCAATTATTAGTTCGAAAATGAATAGATCGAAAGATTCTAAACTGGAATATGAATCAAAACAATAAGAGCAATGATCGAAATTGTGCTGAATGATTAATAATCAATGCCTTAGAAGAGCTCGATGAAGAACTTATCTGTAAGGCACCGTAGGGAATCACAAAACGATTAACCCTAATACAATACATGCATGCAATATTTAAAGCCTAACCCTAGCATCATAAAGACGGATGGACATGCCCAATCCATAAAAAGGCTAAATACATACATAATAGATTTGACACAATCTAATAAATAACCCAACAAATATGTATCCCAACTACCGCCAAAATCCAAAATACATGCCCGCAGCATGCCCTCCAATGTCTGGATAGTCCGTTCACTCTGACCATCAGTCTGTGGGTGGAAAGTCGTGCTAAAGTGCAGACGAGTACCCAACTCCATGTGGAATCTCTTCCAGAACCTGGAGGTAAACCGAACATCCCTATCAGATACCATAGAAATTGGAACTCCATGTCAAGCCATTACCTCCCGAATGTAGATATCGGCCAGCTTCTCCACCAAAATACTCTCCTGAATCGGAATGAAATGTGCGCTCTTGGTCACTCGATCCACGATGACACCTTGGCCTCTCAACACCATTTATGCCAATTAAAATAATCTATTTACCCTAAGAACTTCATAAATAAATCTAATTGAATTATATTCTTCTTAATTACTGATTAATTTACTTTAATATTATTTGACCCCATTTGATTTGATTTACTCAATTTAACATTATAAAAATAAATAATTCACGTTGTAGAAGCTAACATCGTTGTTGGAATGAATTTCGGGTCGTTACAATTCTCTCGTCCTTAAAATGATTATGTCCTCTAAATCAGTTACCGATACGGACAACTTACGGTAACGAACCTTCATGTCTTCTTTAGCCACCTAGGTCACTTCTGACTTGTATTCGTCCTTCCATTAGAACTTAATGAGCATGACTCGTTTCCTCCTCTGCTTCTTGATCTTTCTCTAACCAAGTTATCTACCAGCTCTTCCACCTTTTGCATCAACTAGTCGTCACAACTTGTCTAAAAACAGGACACTCGGCTCTTAACCTGCCTCGATTGTCAAAAAAAGTATATCTCATCCAACTAGCATTTTCCAGTATCACTCTTCGACGGTCTATAGTTGAAACTCCTTGACCGCCTCCACAAAAAGGCAGCCACTCGTTACCTTGAGCTCTCCATCGCATGAGCCAAAGGAACCTCACACCTTCGGCTAAACACTTGCTCGCCACAAAGCACAAATGATGGAAACAAACCCTAGAGTTCTCATCTCACAAAATAGACATACCCTCACATGAAATGCGGAACTCGTATACGTTTTTAATGAAGAGCATCTTAGAATGACTGGCTGACAGCCAAAACATATCAATGACGGCATCACACGACTTGATCCTGATCGGAGTCCAACTCAAGGGAAAAAGTGTGTCTAACTATCACATTGGAAAACTCATCATACATTTCCCAAACATAACAACAAGATTCCCTACCGCTATCATAATGTCTAACACAAAAATTCAGAAAAACGCTTAATTAACATAAAACAAACACAGAAAGCAGCAAATACAACTGATATACTACCGCTAGCATCAAACACAATTACACATTACAAACAAAACAATTAGATGTAAAAGTTTTGAGAGTACCTCACTGTCGTGTCTGATCTCCTCGGTGGTCATCTAAAATGCTCACGCTTGCACCTTTGGTGCACCAGTCTTCTTACCACTGGTATCTATTTCAACCTTCGCATTTGGGCACAGGCGACTAATGTGACCCATTTTCCCGTAATAATAACATACCAAATCAAGAATCTTACAATTTTCATCCTTGTTTCCCGATTTGAAAGAACGTCTACAAGTGACAACGCTTTTGACAACCGCCTTGTCACCCTTCTCCTTGTGCTGACTATGCTTCTTCTTTAAGAAGTCACACGAACCATCCCATTTCCTTTTCTCGCCTCCTTTTCCTATAGTATCGTCATGAATAGCAAGAACTTTCTCAATTTTTCGGGCCTCATCCATGGCATCAATCAGTGTAGCTTTCGACCTAACCATAGCTCGATACTCGTATGTGTAACGTCCCAAAAATATAGACCAATTTTTTTTAATCAACTGAAGAAATTGTCCAAACATCGTCATAACCATAGAAAATCCATATGTATCATCTCGATCGTAAAACATCAGAGTAATCATAAGAATGCGGAACAAAATAGTGTATGCACTGCAATCACCCCGAAACATAAACTAAAAACCGTAAGCATGAAGCTTAGTGAGTTTCCCCTATATACCACATACCACGCATAACAAACATATAATGGGCCTTGCCCGATGAGTGTAATGGGCCCTGCCCGATGAGTGTAATGGGCCCTGCCCTAACTCGTATAATGGGCCCCGCCCACTGAGTATAACGGGCCTCGCCCTAACTCGCATAACAGGCCCCACCCAGCATACAAACATACAAGTATAACAAGTAATAGCATACAGAATAACCATTGGGCCCCTCCCACTAATCATACAACCACATACACATGCAAGAGTCACGCAGACATCTAGCACACTAAAATAATACACCATGGGTCGGGATTGGTGCATTCGACCCTCCAAATATGGTGAGGAAGATTCACCTCAAACTGTTAAATCACACAGATAAATCTCTGGCTGCTGGTCCGACAATCCTCGGGCTATCATCATAAAATAACATCCAATTAATAATTAGATTCTGACCCATAACTAAAAGTCTAAACTAGGCTAAAAGACCATTTTACCCTTTATCTAACTTGGCCCAAGGCCAAGGCTTACTCCAACTACTCAAAAGGCCTAAAATCCAAAATGATCACTCAAATCCCAATCATGGCCCAATCTTTCAAATTGGGCCCAAATCCCTTTGTGGGCCTTCATCCAAAGGAACCCAATATACTAGCATCAGCCCAAAAATAGAAATTTGATAGCGCAATAAGACCCTAATCTCCTGAAGTCCAAACATGGGCCCAAAACCAAGAAACCTAAATCTGAAGTCCCACCTGCTGAGTACGCACGGCGTACTCAGCTCATACGCTCAACGTACACCTCAGGTGCCATCTTATTCCATTAAGTGCTTAATCATTTGAGACTTCAAGCCCAACTCTTAGATCTGATTCCTTAGGGTGACTTTTCATGTAAAGTTGGAAACTTTACATACATGCATGGCTTAATGGGGCTCAAGAGCCCAAAAAGAACTTAACAAAGGTCTTAATACATGCATGCACCTCAAAACGTCCATAAAGTTGCATTTTTATGAACAATGGGACTAAAAGGAGCCTAGATCTAACACCAATATTTTTGGAGTGAGTCAAGAAACTCATCATTCACTCCAAGGACTCAAAATGCATAAAATAACAACATAACTAGATCTATCACCATGGATCATCAAGATGTAAGCTTTTTACCTCAAAAAGATTTCAAATGATGAGCTAACCCCGGATCTTCAAGCTCAAGACACCCCTCTAAGTGATCCTCTTCTTCTTCTCCTTCACAAACCACCAACAAACACTCTTTAAGTCTCAAAACTCACAAAATCACTCTAGGGTTTCAGTTTCAGGACAAAGGAAGGTGGAGGATGGATAAACATGTCCAAAAGAGGCTATAATGGGATTTAAATAGGGTGAAAACCCTAAAAATTAGTGTTTTCTCAATCTGTGAGTACGCCCTGCGTACTTCCACATATGCCCAACATACGTGGGTGATGCCCAAGACCAACTTAAGGATTGTACGTTAAGCGTACTCAAAGTGTACGCCCAACATACTAACCAAGGACCAATTTTATAAAGAATTTGCAATTTAGGGTTAAAAGGAAACATACCAAAATACGAATGTTATGGTATAGTAATCCCTCCACATAGCGTCACACCATCTTTTCCTCAGTAGAGCAATAATATACGGCGAACTATGACTTTTCAGTATCGACATGTTTCCCTTTTTCATGGCGAGAAACTCCAACTCGATCTCTTACTTGTTGCCCTTGATACAGAAACGTTTTTCCACCTTCTTGTTGAATATTTCCCAAGTCTTAGCATCCCGAGCAGCATTATTAAGTCTCATTCCAATCGTATTCAACCACCATAATGCCTCATCATCGAACATCCTCGCAGCATAGTTAACCTTCTGGCGTTCAGTAAAATCACCCAACCGGATGGTTTGATCCATCTTCATAATCCAGCTTAAGCACTTTACTTCTTTTTCACCTCCATGATACTTCAGTGGCTTACAATCCATGAACTCCTTGAAGGTGCTGCCTTGGCGGCATGCAGCCCCCCAAATAGTTCCCTCCTAACCGGCTCCTTTACAACCAGCTCCTTGGGCACCGAGCGGCTCTCGGAAATCTCCTCAGCAACTCCCCCTACAGCATCACCTTCCATAGGTAATAGTCCTGCGGCTCGCATTGATTGCTGCTACTGAGCAATCTGGGCATCCCTAGCCTCCATCTCCTCGCCACGGCTCCTCAATCGTTCCTCTAGGTCAGCAATAATGATAGCAGTCCCAACACTATGCTTGCTTCGTGCTAGCTGGTTACACTCGCTGTGATTCTGTGGTGCACGTGGCTGACGATCATTCACTAGGGTCTGGAAGATGAACAGACTACGTCCCTTTTGCGCATTCTGGTTATCTCATGCTCCGCCCAATTCGTTGTTTTCATGTATTCCAGACATTTTCCTGAATACAAGAAAAAATTATTTATGTCACAAGATTAACTAAGGTAAGGAAATTAAGATTTAGACAACTACCCTAAATCTCTCAACACACACCCATCTCCCCCCCCCCCCCCCCTCCGGCTTAGGATCCTAAAGCACCTATTTGAGTCAGTCTACACTATGAGTCTGAACACCAACCTCTGTATTCAGTTCACTCACAGCATGGCTATGATACCAACTTGTAACATCGTGATTTTTCACCCAATTTTTTTTTTAACATTTTTTAACAGGATACATTAGTAGAAGTCTTATTTTGAATTTTATGAAAACATCACCAATCTTACCTTATTAACCAAAAACATCCTTCATCAAAATTAAAGTTCATTAAACTAACCACAAACAAGTTCTCAGAAACGTAAGTAAATGAAAACTCAACGACATGTCCAAAGTGGTATCATTGCTAAAATATACTAATTTAACTACCCCAAAATGTCCCCATCCTCTCCAGGAATCATATCATGCTACCTGTTCCAATGAAAGGCAAATAATAAGCAAAGAAACAAGTGCCAACATAAGCTAAGTGAGTTAATCATAGTACAGTGTTACGGAACACACATATCCCAAATGGGTCAAAGAAGACATCATACAAACATGCATTCAAAACTCACATAGCATGGCATCAGATACATCATATAATCATCACATACATTACTTACATGACATACACCACTTACATCACATACATCACAGTGAAGCTCATTAATATACTTCATCATTAGAGCCTTTTAGTTACTTTTCATTGTTCATCTTTGTAACTAGTTATTACTTCATACATCGCTATAATACTATAAGATAATATTAATATTCATTTTCATCATTAACAATTACTCTCCTCTTAATCATCTTAGTAATTGTTATTTTAATATTCATTTTCCTGAATTACACCTTTGACCTCCCTAAGTTAACAATTACTCTCCTCTTAATAATTACTCTCCTCCATGTAGAGCCAACATCACTCCAGTTCACCTATCTTTAGGTGAGCCATGTGTCGAACTGGTCGTCTAGAATAACCATCCGACTGGCTTTCATCGTAGACCCAACATTAAGTGACTTTCCTCATAGATTCAGCCCTAACCGTCTATCCTCGTTGAGACAAAACTTCTTGGCTATCCTCGTAGAGCCAACACCTATTGGCTTTCCTCATAGATCCAACCCAAGTTGGCTTCCCCGAGGAGCCAACCCTAATTGGCTTTCCTCGTGGAGCCAACACTACCCTTCACCCTGCTAGTGTATTCCCCTTTTAATTAATTTATTATTAATTCATTTTTAAGGAATTACACCTTTGACCTCCCTAAGTAATCATTCATATTTATTAACATCTTTTTCTAGCATATTACTCGTCATCTAAACATGCAAACAAGTCAATACAAGTTAAAACATTTTACATCACATACAAGGTCATGCTCATATCATCATTATGGATCGACAATATCACTAGCATGTTTTGTCCTAAACATCATAGACAAGGGTTTCCAAGAAAACATGGAATGAATACATCACTTAAAATCAACACAAGGCACTCTTTCTATCATGGCCCTAACACACCTCTCACATAAAAAGAATAAGAATCTAGCATATAACATCCTAAATTCTCATACACATAATAGAGGAATAACAACCAATATCATATCACACACAATAGCGGCACATGCAACCTAAATATCTGAGGTTCATTCCAATCCATCTAAGATATGGAATTCCATAACAAAGTACTTTAAAAATCCACAAGATTAACTCACCTTTGTCAAAAATGAGTCGTCTCTAATCTTCAACTCTTGTAGGAACATAAATATCAAACCATCCCCTAGTAAAACACAAATATATATATATATATATATATATATATATATATATATATATATATATATATATATATATTACTAGAAGTTTACATGAGCAAATAATAGCATTTTACTACCCAAACATGCAAATTAGTCATTAGGCCAAATTTTCAGATTTTGACTTGATACAGCAGCCTATTCAAGGCCACTTTAGCACCACTTAAACCTATAAAATTTCAACTTTATTATATACTCATGTAATTAATAATTTTGTATTTAAAATTACTACTCGCACATGTCCAACCAATTTTTCTAAAAAAAATTTTGAATTTTACAAAATTGCATATCCGTGCAACTAATTTCCGACCGGTCAGTGAAAATGGCGATTTTCACCTTGGTTAGAGACAATATAAAGACCTGGGAAAAATCATGGACAATCTAGACCGAAACTGAAAACTTTGATAGTTTACAGATCACCAATCAAACTTCGGGTGAGTATAATATAATTTTTTTCAAAACAGGGACAGATTGGTAATTTTTCAGAATTTCCCAGCAATGGATTTTAAGGGTAAATTGTCAACTTAACCCATTAAGCCATAACCAAAATCAACTATAAAGATGGAAATTGAGTTCTTAACAGTATCAACATGTCAAGAAGTTAAAATAACAATTCCAATCTCAATCCATGATTCAAAGTACATTGCTTATATGGGAAAACATAGTACTTTGCTAATAGAGAAAACAACACTAGGGCTTGAGTTTTCTCCACCATTAAGCCTCATATTAAGACCTTTAGGGATTGTTTTGAAGACCTTTTGGATGTCTAAAAACACGGTATTTTTACATAAAATTATCCTCTAGAATTTAGATAGAGTTCAACATGAGTTTTAACAACAACAAATAAGATAATGACTCCAAAACTTTAAACAATTCATGGACTTGATTAACAAAACTTTTGAGTGTGTTCATGACAAAATTTTGGCAGCAACAAACCATCAAAATACACCAATAAAACTAGAATTTAACCATATGAACATTCAAAGATTGTAAGGAGAAAGATGGTATGACCAATAACACCAAAAAGAAATGAACTGACAATGCTATTAACTAATTTTCATCAACTAATGAATGAATTTCATAAGAAATGAATCAAAGACATACCAAGGATGATTCCTAGTCCCAAACTGACTCACAAAAATCGCATCCCTTCTTTCTTTTCTCCTTTATTCGTTCCTTTCTTGCTCACTACTCTTCCCCCTCGTTTTTTCTTTCTTCTTGTACTCCTCTTAGCAATCGAAGATCGTAGCCTCCAGCCCAAAGGAGCACGATCGACTCTTCTTCCTTCTTTTTTTTGTCGACGCAAACAAGCCATTAGCCCAACTTAATCATAGCAGCCCCCTTAAAAGCACACAATAAAGAAACGATCCAACCCTTAATTGCCATAATCACGTTTAAAATTCTTTGGGAGTTACAGTTAATTTTTACCAATTAGTCCCCCATGTATCATTGGTAAATCCCAAACACCCCTAACCCTCATAAAATAATACTTCAAGTTTCCTTTCATGACACATTGGCCCTCAAAACCATTTATGCCAATTAAAAGAATTCTATTTACCCTAAGAACTTCATAAATAAATCTAATTGGATTAATTCTTCTTAATTATTGATTAATTTATTTTAATATTATTTGATTTGATTTACTCAATTTAACATTATAAAAATAAATAATTCACGTAGTAGAAGCTAACAACGTTTCTAGAATGAATTGTGGGTTGTTACATGCATGGCCACCAATAGTCGGACTGGACATCTCTATACATCTTTGTCGCTTCGGGATGAATAGAAAATCTCGACTTGTTCACCTTCTCCATCAATACTTGACGCATACCACCCCAATATGGAACCCACACTCTCCGGTGAAGGGTCAATTACCCCCGACTTGTTGGATTAGATGTCTAAGCCCATAACTATTATTGGTATATACTTGACTCGAGAGTAGCATGGTCTATTTGGGTTGCATATCATCATGACAATTTGTTAGGATGGATTCGTGAGAGAAGGTTATATATGATTTGTTAATATATTATAAGTTATAATATATTAATATGAAATCATATGTTTTAATTAGTATTGATCAAGAATTAATTTGGAATTAATTTTGTGATCAAAGGAGACTAATTAAATGTATGGGGACTAATTATGGTAATTAGTTATATTTATATGTGTTGGGCTTATGATCCATGTTGGACCAAGTTTATGTATGGATACATAAAGAGTTGGGCCACATGAACCATGGATCATAACACCCATGGGTATGGATTTGGGTTATACCCATGACCCTTGGAATCCTACATATAAATATGTCCATTCATAGCCAAAAACGCCTAGATTTGTACTTGGAGTTCATGGAGGTGTTTTTGGTGGATGGAGATTCTCTCTCAAGAGCCACTTTTGTTCATGATATGTTGTGACTTCATTTGAGGCTTCCACACTATTGGGGCTAAGCTCTTAAAGCCAAATACATCAAGACTTCAAGCTACATAAACGGTATGTTACCTAACTAGTATCTTGTATGGTATTTGTCAATTGCATGCTAGTTATATGCTTAATACCTTGGAAACATCATTGTATGTATAATTAGTGAAAACATATCTCCATGGTATTTAGGGTTGTATTTGCACCATAGGATGTTGTAGTATATAAAACCCAACAGTGGTATCAAAGCCATGGGTTGTTTTCAAATTATATTTGATGCTACTTGCTGAAAAAAGCTGAAAAATCGAATTTTTTGCTGTCTGGACAGGGGACTCAATGAGTTCATTGAGGGACTCGACGAGTCCATGTGTAAACTCATCCAACTCGTCGAGTTGGTTCATGCACTCGGCGAATTTGAGCCCCTGACAGCATATATTCGAGATTTTTTGGCCTGTTTTGGATTAGAATAATTACCACAAAGTGTTTTTGTTCAAAAAAATTTGTTTTTGTTGTTATGGTAATGATGATTCTCATCCAATTAAAATATAGTTGTCATAATTTCAAGATTTGTATTAGTTTATATGTTTATGCTAATTTCTTGAAGATTGATGATATGAATTATTTTGTTCTTATGAGTTAGTTTAGATTAATAGAAAAATTATGTGATAGTTGGTTTTCAATTCAAATTGATCTAAAAGTTGTTCATAATATGAGTTTTTGTAACTTGTCCTCAAGTTATATGAAAAGTCTCATTTATGAATTTTAAAACTCATAAAATTTCCATAAGTTATGAAAATGAAGAGTCTAAATTTTAAATGTTTTTAAAGTCTTCCATAACTTGTCCTCAAGTTATGGAACTTGAAGAGTTTTTTCATTAAACTACTTTAAACTCATAAGTTATGGAAACCAAAACTTTTTGAATTGTTCAAAACTTGCCCTCAAGTTTTGGAATTTCTAAAGTCACCCCCCATGTATACTTTAATTCCAACCCTTAGAATTTTAATAGTTTAAAATTCAACCCTTATACTATTATAATATTATAGGTTTAATATTTATATATATGTATAAGAGTAAGTCAGTCTTACCGTTAGTAGGCCTCATTCACGAAGCCGTTCTATAAGGGGGGTATAAGGTTACTGCCTAAAAACTGGCAGTTTAATGGGTGTCCACTCTCACCCACCGCTTCCTTGACTGGTGGAGGGTCGTTAACCGAACGGGTAGGACAGAAAATGAATTCTCCCTTCATTAAAAGTATAATGATAAATATAAAGTAAATAAACTTTATTAAATTCCCAATCTTAGTTACTTTAGGAAAATGTGAATTTGGTGCTAAGCCATGAAATTGCACTTTGCACCTTGTTAAGTCGTTAGTTGAGCGTGTGTGGTTAACCGACACACTAATTTGGGACTGACGATGTGTGGCAAAGGGTAGATTGATGTTAATCGTAGATCAATGGAGCGTGTGTGGTTAACCTGCACATTGATTAGATGGTTGTAACATTGAGTGTACCAAGTTAATTTCCATGGTTATTCACTCCTTGTTTATGATCCTCGGCATCCCAGTCACAAACTTAAAGGGCACAATCGACATTTAAACATGCTATTGAATAGTTCAATGAATCTCAAAATATCTAGGAGTTGGAATTCATTTAAAACCTAATGTTAAATTTGGTTTTTCATGGAGGAAATTGGTAAATCGTCATTTACCTACCTTCAAATATTTTGTAGCTTGGATTACAGCGTCCCTCTTCCAAGTTATAAAATATTGTGTTGGGTCCTAGCCTTAATATTTCATATTGGGTGTTATATTAAGGACTTAAATCAACTAAACTTGAATTTCTCCCTCATAGATGTCTAGTTATGACAACTATGGTCAACCTTATCCTTTTGGGTAAAGCTTTCCTAATGAAGATGATATCCCAAATGGTGATCAAGGTGAAGGATTAATCCCTTTGTTGTGCATTAATGGGACTGGAAATCATACTTCACTTCCTCCACATCTTCATATTATTCTCCCTAACCCACAAGTTCTTGAAAAGTGCAAGGTCACTCAATCCCTATTGGCAAGCAATGTCCATATGTGCTCACATCTTGGAGATGAGGTCGCATATTGACAAGTTCGGAGAGTTGGGTGTCGAAGTCTCAAGGAAGTTGGCTATTAACAGGGTTCTTCAATCACTTTCTAAGTCATATAGCGGGTTATTTAAAGGACTACTATGTGACAGACCACGACACGACCCTTATCGATCTTACCTATTTGCTTGTTGTTGCTGAATCAGAAATGATTTGGAGCACTGGTAAAGCAAATTTAATTGGAAGATCTACATCCCAAACTTTCATGGACATTGACAATGGAAAAATTGGAAGACCAGAAAAGTCTTCTCTTCCCAATGGAAAGGGATCGGCCATAGTCAACCCGGTTGACCAAATGGTAAAGAGAAAGGCTAAGTTTAAGATGGTCCCATGTACCATTACTATAGAGTCCATATGTTTCTATTGCCAAAGGAAGGGACATTGGTTGCGAAGCTGCCTTATTTACCTGAAAGTTCAGTAGGATGGTAAAAGTAAAAAATTTGACTATGCTTCAGGTAAAGTCCACTATCTAACGCTATTAAGTTCCTATTTGGAGATTCTTATTACATGATGTGACTAGGTCCCATTTTGATGTTTTGTAGAATCGAAAAAGGAGAGGAAGCTTAGAAGAAGAGTATGATGAATCTGATCGTAAATATGGATTTTGATCGCATGATTCGAAGATCAGAATCTTGAGTTGCTGCTTAAGAGTTATGATAGATTGCTTGGGAATAAATAACAACATATTTTCACTAGTATTTGTATTGTAAGGATATGTTTTTCCGCAATTTTAAAATAAAAGGAAAATTTTTGATTTTATTTATTTTAAGTATCCTTACAATGAGATTTGTGAAAATTGTTGTTTATATGCTTCCGTTGATAGCAATATTGGAAAATGGATTTGATTCTTTCGTTTGTGGTAGTGTCATAATTTACCAAATAAGGAAAGATTTTCATCACCCAAGTTTTAGTTGGATAGAAACTTGGAATCATGCAACTTGTATTGTATGATGAATTAGAATTTTCATCTTTGGGAAATTAAGACTAATTCCTTGTTCACATGTATATGTGAGTCAAGTGAAGGACTAGGAGATCGGGTACACTTGGTTGTGCGCTGATCATGTCCACCACAAAGAATGATAAGGATGTTCGTCATGATTTACTAAAGTTTAGTAAATATGGTTGTGCTTACAAGTTTAAGTATAATTCTGAAACATTTGAAAAGTTTCAATGTATGGCAGGACGAATGAGAAGAATCAAATTAGGAAGAAAGATAAAAGTTTCTCAAATCTGAAAAGATGGGAGAGTACTTCAGTATCATGTTTTATGATCATCCTAATGATTATGAAAAAACCATATCACAATTGATCCTCTAAGGACATCTTAGTGCATTTGTTTGACTAAGAAGAGGAATCGTGAATTGTTGAAATGGTTAAATCAAAAGATGAATCATACTTCGTTCCAAAATTGAGTCTTAGAGTAATACTCCAAGATTGTAACTCGAGTGACATAATCTTAAGAAAGGTTTAAAACACTTGTCAAATGTAGAGTAAAATGTTTTCTACTCTTGTACATTTGAAACTGGTAAGTACTGATGTCTTGGATACGACAAAGACCAACTAAGACCAATTGTGTGAAGTGTTTTTCGTGATAAGAGTCAGCACTAACTCTTGAATATTTTTTTTGTCAAGGAATGGTTCTTGACATGAGAAGCATATATGTCAAGAGGTCAGTGGGAGTTTTAAAGATCTTGAAAAATTTCAAGAACTAATCATGAATAAAACCTTTTGTTTATCACTAGCACGCGACTTGAGGTTTGTAGCCTATCGTGTTGACATATTCTTGTTTTTGTGCCCATTCCAGTTAAAGTTGACTATGCATATGGGTTCTATGAGTTCTCAATTGTTTGTGTAACAACCTGGAAGCAATGGTAGACCCTTGTGCTGCCGATGATGGGTTTTGAGCATTCTAACACTCCTATGATGTACATGCAACCCTATAAACCTTGGATCTATGTTTTCTCTATTATACATGCAAATATTCAATATTCCAAGGTTTCATCCTAACTAGCATAATATGGAGCAACTATACTACAAAAGCCTAGTTAGATGACATAGCTTTTGATGGAGCTTGAAGTCTTGGTCTTTAAGAGCTTAGCCCCAATAGTGTGGAAGCCTCAAGTGGAATCACAAATCACCAAAAAACACCTTGGAAAACTTGAGAGAATAGAAAACCATTCTACAAATCGGCCCACTCTTGTATCCTCACACACTAGTGCCATTTCATGTG